>NW_027122582.1:0-445711 GCF_030686945.1 Centruroides vittatus
ATCATTATTTGAAGATATAGGATGTATTAATCACCATAAATTTACAAATATATCCTACCGGGATTATAAAGATGGCTATACTTTATATTCTTTTGATCTTTCTCCCGATCGTTCGGCATCAGAATCGCATATTAGTGTAAGCGAACAAGGAAACATATCAATTGAATTAAAGTTTGCAACCGCTATATTAGAAACTGTAAACGTTATTTGTTTACTTGAATATAATAACACTCTTGAAATTGATCACTCAAGGACAGTATTTGTAGATTACTAATGAATACTATTTCGTTATGGAAATTGGCCTCCAGTGACCAAAAAATTAAAAGAACTTTTGGAGGAGTTTTTGCATCGGATGATTTACCCGTTTGCATCGGTAAATATAAATCATTTATAATTAATCTAGACGAAAAAAATAAGCCTGGAAGTCATTGGGTATCCGCATTTTTCGATGGAAAAACCTGTTTTTACTACGATAGTTATGGAATGAAACCAACTAAACCAAAAATTATTACATTTGTTAAACGAAATTCCAGAAATTGCTGTTGGAATAATATTGTTCATCAGAGTTTATATTCGATGAATTGTGGATTTTTCTGTCTGTATTTTCTATATAAAATGAATAGAAACCAATGTTTAAAAGAACTGAGTATAACTGATAAATTTTATAATGATGAATTTGTAAAGAAATTTGCCGAACAACATCTATATTTGGCACGCCCACCGACTATAATGTATAATCAATGTTGTAATTCAATGAATAAAAATATTTAAAATATAAAAAATTGTTTTATTTTTCAAAAACATACAGTTATTTAAAATGCAGTTATTGCCAGAAACCTGTACAAAATAAATAAAAATAATATATATAATCATATTTACCAATTTTTATATAATAATAATAATAATAAAATGTACTTACCTTGCTCGATCATAAATGCTTTATACGAAAAAACATCGCATAAGCTGCAATGTTGTGTAAACCGGGTGTGGAATGGGCAAATTTTCCCGTAAAATAACGCATTTGGTGGCATACATATATGCGGGTATATTTCATGATGATGAGGACATGGCCTCTCTATATTCCAGTTCTTCGGAGCATGGCAATAATGCGGATATATTTTAGTATGATAGGGACATGGAACTCGAATTTTTGAAGATTTGGGCACTCCCCGTTCTTCAAGATCAAAATACGGAATATTCACATTGTATATTTCTGAAGTTAAGTTCAAATAATTTTTTTCAATTTCTCCTCCTTTATAGTAAAAAAATTTATATTTTAAAAATAAATTATATAAAATTTTGCACACATTATCACTTTTTTCCCAATTTCCGAAATATTGTTTTTCATATGCTAAATATAAACCATGTAAATAATTGCCAAATCTTACATTTTTTTTATTAGCAAAACTTAAATCTTTAAAAGTAATTATTTCATTATAAAATTCAATTTTTTGATATTCATTCGAGTTTTGTGCCACAAAACCAAGTTGTCTGCATAACGTATTAAACGGTAGGTCCATGCCATCTATTGTGAAAGCTTCAAAGTCTATAATTACTCCGACATTATCCCTCCATACATTGCAAGGGTTGAAATCTATTTTATATTAATATGAATTAAATAAATAAATATATATACATTATTTTTAAATATTATATTTATTACTCACATCTTGAATATGAAGTATTCCAATCTAATGCACCCGAATCCAAAGTACCGAAATCTAAAATATTTTCTCTATTTATTATATTATTAATTAAATATAGATATATAAGAAAAATATACTTATATAAGAAAAATATACTTACAATTCATTTTTTAAGTCAGATTTCTTATGATGTTTCCGGATGTGTGAATGAACATTATATAGGTAATTTCAGGGGGGGGGAGTTGGAGGGGAGGGGGGGAGGTTGAGGGAGAGTCTATGAATTTCCTCCCCCCTGGCTGCTCATACCGCTTTCTTCTCTTTCCCGTCTTTTCCTTTCTTCCCATCTTTTCCTTTCTTCCCTTCTTTTCCTTTCTTCCTTCATAAAATATAAGTATCCCTCTAATTCTTCTTTATTTTCTTCCCCCCACTGAATATATCTACTATCTTGTATTTTTTCATTTAAAAATCTTTTTTCTACAGATGCCTGTATATAAGTTACCTTGTTATACTTTTTTTAAATGTTTTTAGAAAAAAATTTAAAAAAACTTACTTGTTCCTCTCTCATCCGTATGATTCTATCGCATTCTTCCTGCTCTTTTTTTTCAATATAGTCATCATCATCATCATCATCATCATCATCATCATCATCTTCTTCTTCTTCTTCTTTCATTTTTCGTTCTTCTAATCTAGGTACCTGTATATAAATTACTATTACTATGTTATTTACCTCCGAATTTAAAATCATAAAAATTAAAATCTAAATTATAAACTATATTAATTAAATCCATTATACTCTATATTTATTTAAAATCATAAAAATTAAAATCTAAATTATAAACTATATTATTTTAAATACTACATACAGGAGCATCCATATCAGTCTTGCTATCTCCTGATGGCTGTTAAATAAAATATATTTTAAATCATAAAAATTAAAATCTAAATTATAAACTATATTATTTTAAATACTATATTATTTTAAATACTATATTATTTTAAATACTTACTTGGGAATCTACATCAATATCTTCCTGTTAAATAAAATATATTTAAAATCATAAAAATCTAAATTATAAACTATATTATTTTAAATACTACTTACTTGGAAATCACTACTTAAATCACCTCCTGTTGCCTATTAAATGAAAAATATTTAAAATAATTTAAATATTATAAGAGTTTAAATCTAAATTATAAACCATGTTATTTTAAATACTTACCATTACTTTGAAATTTGCTTGTTTGATGTGGTTCTCTTCTTATGTTTATCGCAGCTTATATTGTGCACGCGGTGTTGTTTTTTTCCTGTAAATTCAATACACATCCAACATTCTTTTCTTATAAAACCACTTTCAATTCTTCACCAATTGTTAAAAGTGTCAGGTCACTTCCTCCACTCTATTTCTTAATCATAATTTAGGTTCGCAATTGTTAAAAGTGTCGAGTCATTTCCTCCAACCACATTCAATTTATTTCTTAATCATAATTTAGATCGGCTATTGTTAAAAGTGTCAATCTATTTCTTAATTATAATTTAGATGGCTATTGTTAAAAGTGTCAATCTATTTCTTAATTATATTTTAGATAGCTATTGTCGAATCATTTCCTGCAATCTATTTCTTAATTATAATTTAGATGGCTATTGTTAAAAGTGTCAATCTATTTCTTAATTATATTTTAGATAGC
Source organism: Centruroides vittatus (assembly GCF_030686945.1). Classification (NCBI taxonomy): domain Eukaryota; kingdom Metazoa; phylum Arthropoda; class Arachnida; order Scorpiones; family Buthidae; genus Centruroides; species Centruroides vittatus. Next base: position 3,333 of record NW_027122582.1, read on the forward strand.
TATTGTCGAATCATTTCCTGCAATCTATTTCTTAATTATAATTTAGATGGCTATTGTTAAAAGTGTCAATCTATTTCTTAATTATATTTTAGATAGCTATTGTCGAATCATTTCCTGCAATCTATTTCTTAATTATAATTTAGATGGCTATTGTTAAAAGTGTCAATCTATTTCTTAATTATAATTTAGATAGCTATTGTCGAATCATTTCCTGCAATCTATTTCTTAATTATAATTTATGTCAGCTATTGTTAAAAGTGTCAAGTCATTTCCTGCAACCACGTCAAGAATACAATAGATTTTGTAAGTATAATTTATGGTTGACTGCTTTCTAAAACTACCACACGAAATTAAATATATTTCCTTCGTAAACACGACCACGCCCGAGATAAAATCAGTTGGCCACACCCTATTATTTTTGTATAAAAGCAGTAGCTCAAGATTGAGAAAAATATCTTCTACAAGACTTCCAAATACAACGAATAAAGAATCATGTCGTCTGCTGATGGTAAGTATTATAATTTTTATTTAAAATATTTTTAAATGTTAAAATTACTTAATAAGTATAATATTTATTTAGAATGTGAATTTGATTTTAATATGAAACAGAATGTGGGGAAAAAAAGAGGTCCAAAACCTAAAAATGTTGAAGATGAATCAAAAAAACAAAAGTTTGACTTAGACCTATCTACAGATACTGGCAAATGTTCAAAAATTCGGCCATTTAAGATAAAAGTATGCGACAATCAAACAATGGAAGTCATCGAATTCAAGTCAGTTTGGTATATATCATTAACAAAAATGAAAGGGAATTATCCGCCCAACAAGTATAATATCAATGTTAAGGACTTTAAATTATATAAAAAAGCTTTCGATGCAATGACTGAACATTTAGATCAGAATGTTTAATTTAAGGAAAAAAGCTTTTAGAGGGTATGCCAAAACTTATAGGGCTTTTATTTTAGAAAATATAGATCCAGCTGTCTGTTTCGAAAAAATAACATCAAATATTTATGATATTTTAGTTAATGATAATTTTGTTTGTAGAAGGAAATTTTTAATTAATTTAAAAACTAAATTTTTAAAATATAAAGAAGATGATATTATAGAGTACCAAGATGTATATTTTTCTAGCCATGTTGAGCATATTTTGTCCTCATATATGATTGGTGAAAAATTACGAAATGCATTTGATACAATTCTAAATTATATTGAAGAGTTTATAAAATATGGATCAGGGTGGATACTAAAAGAAATTATATTTATAGATGTCAATATTGGGATATATAAAAATGAAATTGGTGGCTGCGGCCATATTATTCTTCCTAAACATCTAGTTCTCAAACGTTGTGTATTAAATATAAAGTGCTCAGATAACCAATGTTTTTTATATTGTATAGTTGCACATTTATATCCCTCAACTAGTAGTAACAGAAATTCTATTTATTTATATAGAAAATATTTAAAATATTTAAATATAAACCGTTTAAAATTTCCCATAAATGTGAAAAATATTCCCACATTTGAGAAAAATAATTGTCTAAGTATTCATGTATATGGGTATGAAAAGAAATTAATTTATCCAATCTATATAAGTAAATTTCAATTTGAAAAAGAAATTAATTTGTTATTGTATAAATCTCATTTTTTTTTAATTCGGAATTTTAATAGACTAATGTCTGATAAATCATCAGCAAGAAAATTTTGTAAACTCTGTTTAAATGGTTTTGAAAGAAAAACTACTTTAAACGACCATATAAAATTTTGTTCTAATCATAAATATCAAAAAGTATCTACTCCAAAAGGAGACAATACAATTGTAAAGTTCCACTCACATGAAAAGTCATTATTTCATGCAATCTGTATATATGCAGATTTTGAATCAATTTTAGAACAGGTATCTTCTGATGAAATAGACCCTAAAATAAGTTGTACTAAAATTGTTGAAATTCATAAACCTATATGTTATTCCATTATAATTATTGAAAATGAGGATAAAATAATATATGCTAATTTTTATTGTGGAGATAATGTTGTTAATAATTTTTTAATTGATATTCAAATGCAGCTGAATAATTTGTTAGATAAAATAAATCGCAATGTTGAAATTAATTTAAATACTGTTTCCAATAATTTTAAACATTTGTGTCATATTTGTAAAGAAAAATTTGGTGATAATGATCTGCGTGTAATGGATCATGATCATCAGACAGGTCTTTTTCGGGGGTGGGCCCATAATTGTTGCAATTTAAATTACCGACTAAAAACGTTTATCCCCATTATATTGCACAATTTTTCAGGTTATGATTCGCATTTAATTTTTAAAAATATTCCCTCTAAATTATTTTCAAAAATCAAAATTATTCCTATAAATTCTGAAAAATTTACAACATTTTCATTAGATTATTTTAAATTTATTGACAGTTTTCAGTTTTTAAATTCTTCTCTTTCAGTTTTGACTGACAATTTAAAAAATGCAAATTATAATTTTCCAATTTTTAATCATTTTTTTCGTCGCAGCAAATATAGAGAATTATTAAAAAGGAAAGGAATTTTTCCGTATTCCTATTTTAAAAATAAGCAAATATTAAATGAAATACAACTACCCCCAAAAAAATGCTTTTATAATGAATTATTAGGAGAAAATATTACAGATGATGATTACAATCATGCTCAATTAGTTTGGGATAAATTTAATTGTAAAACTTTCAAAGACTATTTAAAATTATACCAATATGTTGATACAGTATTATTAGCAGATATATTTCAGAATTTCAGAAAATTAAGTTTAACATATTATAATTTGGATCCCGTATATTTCATAACTACACCCGATTTAACATGGAACTGTGGTTTAAAAATGACCAAAATCCAATTGGAATTATTTAATGATTTAGATATGTACCTTTTCATTGAAAGTGGAATTAGGGGGGGAATAAGTTTAGCGGGAAAAAGATTTGCAAAAGCAAATAATCCATTAATACCTGACACATATGATAAAAATCAACCTCATAATTATATTCTGTCGATAGATGCAAATAACCTTTACGGATTCGTAATGAGTGCATATTTACCCGTAAATAATTTTCGATGGCTGCACAAAGACGAAATAGATGCTCTAGACATACCTAATATATCAAATAAAAATAGTATAGGATATATCTTAGAGGTTGATTTAAAATATCCTGAAATTATTCATGACAGACATGATAATTTGCCACTCGCTGCTGAACACACACATATCCCATACAATTTATTATCCAATTACCAAAAAACAGTCTTAAAAAAATTAAATTTAAAATATAGTAATAATAAAAAACTAATTCCTACTCTTTTTGATAAAACAAACTATGTAATTCATTATAGAAATTTAAAATTTTATCTGGAGGAAGGTCTAATAATAACTAAAATTCATAGAGTATTGGCATTTTCCCAAAGTGCATGGCTTAAAAAATATATATATTTTAATAATAAAAAAAGACAAGAATCAACTAACGATTTTGACAAATCATTTTTTAAATTAATGAATAATAGTTTTTTTGGTAAAACGTGTCAAAACGTAAGAAAACGTATTAACCTAAAAGCAGCCACGACATTAAATCAGTATCGCAGATATCTAGCTAACCCATCTGTAGAAAATTTCAAAATTATAAATGATAACCTTACTATTTTTAAAATGAAAAAACCTAATTTAATTTTAGACAAACCAATTTATATTGGTTTTTGCGTATTAGAATTAAGTAAATTGCATATTTACGAAACATTTTATAAAATATTTAAAAATAGATATGGCAAAAACGTACATTTATTATATACCGATACGGATTCACTAACACTTCAAATATATACAAATGATGTATACGAAGATTTTAAATCATTCCCGGATATCTTCGATTTTAGTAATTACCCTAAAAACCATAAATTATATAACGAAGCGAACAAAAGTAAACTAGGATATTTTAAAGATGAAACATTATCGAAACCTATAATTGAATTTTGCTCATTGAAACCAAAAATGTATTCCTATATTTTCGATAAACAAAATAAGAAAACTGCCAAGGGAATTAAAAAATCTGTTGTAAAAACATTTAATCATGATAAATATAAAGAAGTTTTGTTTAATACAGAATTATTAAGGCATCAACAATATGGAATTCAAAGCAAAAATCATATAGTAACAACATATCTACAAAATAAAATTTCCCTTTCTCCATTTTACGATAAAAAATTTATTTTAGATAATGGAATAGATGCACTATCATTTGGGCACTACAATTTTTACTTTTAATTTTGCAGATTCCTCATCATTTCCACAATATGGCTTTATAATAGTATACAAAAGAAAATGTAGTTATATAATACATAGTATTTGTAGTAAAACTTACTCATGTTTAAAACAAACATGTAATAAAGCGGCATCATTAAAATTACCAAATAATAAAATATACGAATGTAAATTTTTTGTAATAAATGATAAAATAACATTACCAATATTTAACAAATATTTCATAAAATGTAATTGTATGAAATGTAATATTTTATAAAATATAAATGTAATATTAATGTTTATAAATGTAATAATAAATATTTTATTTTCTAGAAATTGTATATTTTAAAAAATTAAGCGAGGCTGCTAAAATTCCCACTAAAGCTTCAGAGGGAGCAGCAGGATATGACATTTTTTGTGTCAAGGGCTTTGAAATAAACTCGAATGAACAAAAAATTATTTTTATTGATCTGGCCATCGAAATACTTAATAATAAATGTTATATCAGATTGGCTCCAAAATCTTCTTTGTCACTAGATAACATAATAATAAATGCAGGCATCATCGATTCTGACTATCGTGGAAATATTGGGGTGATGATGTACAACTTTGGCCCCAAAAATATTGTTATTGAACGTGGAACTGCCATTGCACAAATTATCTTCGAAAAAATCTCACACCCAGTATTTTTAGAAATGGAATCATTAAGCGAGACAGACAGAAATGAACAAGGGTTTGGCGACTGTACCTTTTCTCAAAAAATAAATTTTGATGATTGTAAAGAAATTCTGTTGTCTGATTCTGATACTGAAGACTATAATATTACTAAAAAAGTAGTTTTTGAAGACGAAATTACTGTATCTGAAAAAAAAGAAAATTTTGGAACTCATAATGATCATAACTACTTGTAACAAAAATTAAATATTTGATATTATTTTGTAATGTACTCAAATATAATATATGTAATCCTCATTTTATACTCAAGAATGTACGCTCTTATATGTATACATAATATGTACTTGAATAAAGCGGCAAATAATATAAAATGTTTTATTTCTTTATAGACGCTACACAACCCCTAATTGACTGGAAAGCTTTCTCATCTTTGGCCATAGACGAAAAAGTTATTCGTCAATTTCAAAACTATGTCCACTGGGATACAATTAGTCGACGACGTAATTTATCTGAAGAGTTTATTAGGGAATTCGCGAATAAATTAAATTGGGACCACATATGGAAAAATTACAAATTTCTACCCTCATTTATTATGGACCATATTAACTATGCAAAATGGGATTTAATATGTCAATATCAGATATTAAATGATCATTTCCTTACAACTTTTTTCGACCATCTTGATTGGAATAAAGTAGCCGAACACCAAATTCTTTCGGATGCTTTTATTATTGGCTACGTACATAAATTTGATATTAAAAAACTCTTAAAATACCAACAATTAAAAACCTCAACTTTACGTCAAATACAAGACTTCCTAAACTGGAATTTTGTTTCCCGTTATCAAAAGCTTGACCAAGAGTTCATTGACGAATTTCAATGTCAGCTTTCTTGGTGTTACATTATAAAATATCAAAAATTAGATCGTAATTACATCGTTACCCATCGTGAAAATTTATACCTATACTTAATGGCAGAATTGTGTCTTGGTTTAGAAAAACTAAAAGAAAAAGTGGACACACTTAAATTGTAAAATTTAAATGATTTCTCTGTATTAATGAAAGTAAAAATAAAAAATCTTTCAAAATACTTTCAGTGTCGCATTATTTCAAAAATTATTAATAACATAGAATAATTGCAAAAACACTAAACTTATTACTTATAACACTTATTTACCTAAAAATTACTTATAAATACAACAAATTGAATTTACTTGACAATTTTTGTGATTTGTATGTGTCATTTGACTGTGTATGCCATTCTTTTAGCTTATGTGTGTCGCAGGCTTGCAACAAACTTCCACGGACAATTGAAGACTTGGTTAGAAATATATATGCTTACTTTGCTCATAGCTCCAAGAGGATCAATGAACTTAGTGAATTTCAAAAATTTGTAGATGGCCAACCACATCGATTGTTACGTTTATCTCAGACAAGATGGCTATCCTGGCAGGCAGTAGTCAATAGAACCTTAGAACAATGGAATGCACTCACTCTTTATTTTACAGCAGCTGCTGTGGAAGATAACATACATACAGCACAGTTGTTACTGAAAGATTTACAGAATCCCTTTAATAAGTTGTATTTACATTTTTTATCTTACATTTTGGAACTCATCAACAAAATGAACCTTAATTTTCAAAGCGAGAGGCCACGTATTACATCACTTCTGCCAAACATATCTTCTCTGTTTAAAACAATTTTGCACAACTATCTGAAAAAAGATTATGTGGATTCAATACCGCTGAACAAGATAGACACTCAAAATTCACGACATTTTCAACGAATAGAAACAATATATCTTGGTGCAATGTGCGAAGTTCAGATTGCAAAGAATAAATTCCCTGAAAAAGACATGAAGCTATTTCTCTTAAGCATTCAGTCTTTCTATATTGTTTTAAGTGCAGAAATTAAAAAGAAATTTCCTTTTGATGATTTGATCTTGCAGGAAATAACAAAGTTGGAGCCAAAAATTGCTTTGCCTGGAAATGTTAGGTCAGTTGTAAACCTGGTAACACATTTTCCTAATATTGTGCCTGAACATGAGTATGAAGAGCTGAACACAGAATGGCAACTGCTGCCTGAAATTCGTGATAAGTTAACCAGTTGTGCAGTTGAAAACCTAGAAACTTTCTGGTATGAAGTAAATAAAATTAAAGATGACAATGGTGACGTGATGTTTCCAATACTTGGAAAGCTTTCAACAAGTTTGTTGAGTCTTCCCCACTCTAGTGCTTGTGTGGAAAGAGTCTTCTCACAACTTAATTTAATTAAGACAAAGATTCGCAATAGACTTCAGGTTGACACTTGTAATGCTTTTCTGCTATCAAAAGAGTTATTAAAAACCCAAAACCGAAAATGTTACGATTGGATCCCAGAACTTAAAGAAACTCACCCAATAGCTATCCACGATACCGAAACAGAAGAGAATGAAGATGTAGACGACATAATACATCTGTTCAACTTGTAAGATAAGATTTGCAATTTTTTATACTTGTAGAATTGATTTTGCTAATTTTATTAAAGAAAGTTTTGTCTTACTATTCTTTTATTTAATTTAATGAAGTGCCTATGTGGCAGATTGAAAGTATACATATATATATTTTTTCATGAATACTTTGTTTACGTGCCTATATATAACCTATATATATATATATATTCACTTAAAGTATTTATGAATATGAATTTGAAATAAGCACAAAAACTTAGTATGATGGTATATTAATATCAAAAGCAACCAACCATAGAAATAGTACATTTTGAAGGAAAATAGTACATTTTTTGAAGGAGATTCAGTACATTTTGAAATTTCAAAACGGACACTGCTACTTGTGACCACGATATCTGCACCGGGTGCCACCCACGCTAGCTACGCTAATGTCACATTATATAAGATTTGTTTAGAAGCAACTTATTTAAATAGGGCCCCAATTTAAATTTTGTCTAGGGCCCGCTAGAGGCTTAATCCGGCGCTGCATGGAACACAGACGCATTTCGACCGACTACCCGTAGCGAAACTCACTTAACGTGGAGCATAGAATAGCGATTTGTCTAAGGTTTGTTAACTGCCTTTCGCTACGGGGACTTATCGAATGTCCCGTGTATCGCTCTCGTTGAGTTATCGGAAGAGCTCAAAATAGGTCCCCTGGAGACCTATTCTGAACAGTGGCGTAGCGTGGGTGTCAGCCGCCCAGGGCGGAGGCAAATTTTGCCGCCCCCTTATTTAGGTATTATTACAAAATATTATTTATTGTGAAATTTTGCCGCCCCCTATAAGTGCCGCCCGGGGTGGGGAACCCCTGCCGCCCCCACTACGCTACGCCACTAATTCTGAGCTCCTCTGATATAACTACGTAACTTATATTTGAAACAAAATTTCATAGATATTTTTGTAATTTTCTATAATGCACACGATTTTCCACGAATTCACCACTCACACTGACATTTTCTCGCAAATTTATTACTATCTTCCAATTACGATCTCTTTATGCTTTCTATCGGACAATATGTGTACCACAATGTGTGTTGCAGGACGACATTCCGTCACACTACTATTTCGAAACCTTTTTCACCTATTTCGGTACTTAGTCACAGTGTTGATTTGCGCCCGTAAACGGGCGAAATCAACACTGTGACTAAGTACCGAAATAGTAGTGTGAACTTTACCTGTATTTTCCGAAAACTTTCGAACTCCGAACAATCTGACGCCAACAATTTTTTTTTTTTTTTTTTTTTTTGTTTTCGGTGATTTTGTAACTTTTTGAAACAAAATTACGCTTTTATCGCCTTTGACCGGTGCATTCCCTACAAGTTTTTAACAGAAAAGACGTAAAATTATCCTTACGCTATTCCTTACGACGTTACGAACTGTAAACATAATTGAAATGTCGTGCACAGATAATCCGTCGTATCTGAATTATACGAAATTAAAAGCTTATTGAATATTTGCAGTAATGACTTAAATGGTTTATCTTAAAAATTTCGACATTTCGACAAACGCGCTTGATGCCAGGTAATACTCAACTAACAATACTTTACAATTGTTCTTTTTCATATTGTTTCTATTTAATTTTTATTGTTGTTTCTTTTCAGAAGGTTTTCAACTGAATTCTGTTTCGGCAAGTCTCACCGAAGTAAGCAACCCTTTGTTTTTGTTTATATAATTAATATTGAGTATAAATTCTAATAGAGCATCGACCCGAAACATATTTGTCTTCAAGTTAAGATATTTATACAAATTATTGCTGAATTAAATTAGCGAGATCGATTTATATACAGATTTTTGTTATATTCCAGCTTATTTTCGTTCAAATTAAGATAATAACTCTCAAATTATTAAAATGAAGGTGCGGTAAATGTGCAATAGTTTAGACAGGAATCAGTTGAATAAACACGTGTCTTAAATATTTGGCGCTATGATTACATGAAACATTCAATCGATACACAAGTTTATTTCTCTTTAAAAATATTCTCACAATAGATAGATAACACGTGTCTTAAATATTTGGCGCTATGATTACATGAAACATTCAATCGATACACAATAAATATCGTAATATTTTTCTTTCTAATTTGTTTTTCTGTATAAAAACAGTTTCACTACACAAAAATTGGTAGCAAAGGGGTTTTAAGGAACAGCATCTTTGTTATAATATAATAACATTTTAGTATATGTTATACAGGGTGGGCCAGCGAAAACGAAACGGCAGAGTGTTCGTGTTCGTCCAAGCAAAGCGCTCGGACAGGTCGATTTTACTCTCGAGGGGACATCTTTTGCAATAAAGTTTTTGCGATTTTGAATACAACAGACGACAAAAAATTTTAAAAACTCATTTATTTTGTATTAACTAAAAAAGCATTTATTTCGAAAAAAAATGATTGTTTAGTTAATATTCAGAATCGCAAAAACTTTATTGCAAAAGATGTCCCCTCGAGAGTAAAATCGACCTGTCCGAGCGCTTTGCTTGGACGAACACGAACACTCTGCCGTTTCGTTTTCGCTGGCCCACCCTGTATATGCAATTTTTATAATTTGTAGTTATTTATATTTTGAACGTAATTTTTTTATTCGTTGCTATATTGATTCTTATATGAAAAATCTGTATTGAAACTTCACATCCTTTAATAGGAAAGTTTGATGAAAATGACATAAAAATTAAATTTTCGTAGTTTATTTTAGTTTGCCGAATGAATCGAATAGCAACGAATATCCAGTTTTATTCCTCGATTGTTATTCTGTCGAGCAATCGGGGTCAGTTTCTGAAAATCAAAAAACTACCACAAAATGGGTGTTGCCTTGACGTGGCTTTGTGGCTTAATGTGTGAAAATTTTTTCCACAGACTAAGAACACCCGACAGAAATTTGAAATTTTTTTAAGTACAATTTTTTTCAAGCAGTTTTTTTTGTCAATTACGCTAAAACACAAAGCAATAAATGTGTTGAATCTATTGCTTTATTCAGGTAAAAACAGAAACATAAAATGTATTGTATTAATTTGAGAAAGATCATGGTGGTATGATTAAGTAAACATTTTTCATTAAGTGGTGAGTAACCAAGGCTGCTCAGAATGCTGATGTCAAACTTCACAGCAGAAATTTATACGAATAAACGTTGAGTTGAACTACTTCCAAATCTAATGAAATTAAATGAATAATGACGCATGAATGTGTTTTGATCATTTGGGTAACGTAGATATTCATGTTTTAACACTGATCAGTAGTATTGACAGGTGTAATTGAACTCACGTAGACGTTGATCCAAAGCAAATTTCTCGAATTTCTAGCATTATGTTGAATACCATATAATCATATATAATGAATGCACTATATATCTAAAAATAAAAAATATGGAAAAGTTAAGAAAACAAATTACAGAATCGACAACGCGTCTTAAATTGCCAAATTTTTAATGGTCCATCCATTATTTTTTTTATTGCTTAACTTCTATAATATATGTTACAAGAACATTTAATTTCATCATAGAATGTAAATTACCTACTACTTATCTCACTTTCCTGCAGAACTCACGTGCTACAAAACACTATTCCCCTGTCTAAAACACGAATCACTTCCATGCGATCCCTGCCTACTAAAATTGGACGATTACAATCTCGATTATTTTTGTTCCGCAAAATATTTTAAAGTTGTAATTATAATAATATTACAAATTTTGAAAATGTATTAAAAATAATATTGAAATATTATAATTATAAATCTTTTAATTTTTTTTTCTATTTTATTTTTCGACTAAACTAAATTCCGGTTGGGATTATTCGTCAATATGTATTGATTGAAAAAATAAAATAAAAAATTAATTATTTTAAAAGTTTTAAATAAACAAAAGTTTTATTGTATTAATTAATATAATATAATATATATTACACATGAATTATATTCGAATGCCAAAAAATAATAGCTGTATAAATTGTCTACTTATTGAAGAGTCGGTGCAGATGGAAATTTTATATAAACTATGTAAAATTTATTATTTAAAAAAACTTTCTTTATATCATCGGAATCAATTTATATAGTCATTGATTAATGAGAAATACCGTTCAGCGCACACTTAGACTGAATGGCCAGATGGTCGAGGCGGTTAAGGTGTCGGCCGCCCACCGCTCTGGGTAATCCCGGATTCAATCCTGGATTACCCAGATTCAATATAGATATTGCTGTAATAAATAATTACATAGTAATGTCAATATTTGAAATTTTTATATTTTATTAAATTACTATTCTAAATTTCCCGAGCACGACAAGAACTTTTTTATGATTGGTAACTCCCGAATATATCGGGCTCGTTTCTCACCTCTAGTCGTCCCAATTGTAGGTCTGTTCGAACCCACGATGGATGTGAAAAAAGACCCTCATAGTAACCACAAGACAAAGAGAGCAAAATAAATAAATAAAATATAGTCTATATAATCGGCCACAATATAGCAGGTTCTAACCCGCAATGGGATCGCTAGCATAGATGAAAGCCTGACCCGAATTAATAACGATGCTAAATTAGACGAATTCCCAAATATAATTCAAACCCGAATTCCTCCTAGTCATAAGTTAATATCTTACTATATAACAATCAATGTGAGTGATGCGACTAATTTTTACCGTTTGTGGACGAATGAAAATCGTTGAAGAGCGGGATTTGGCCATTGGGCCCTAGGTTAACCATACGTGATGTACATAACAATGAATATTTATTTTTAAAAAATATGTTAACAGCAATTATTAAATGTATTACACATATATACTGCACTTTAATTAAATAATATTTCACCAAAATTTTAATTTCGAAGAAAAAGCGCGCTATTCCAATTATTTTTATTTAATATACAGATATATGGTACAGTACTTCTTACCTTGTTGATTCGTTTTTTGTTATTTCTCGAAACCAGTTTAGAGATTTGATCAAATCACTTATTTTTTTAGGGAAATGACACTATAGAATTGTCATTTTAACATCCTCAGTGAATTGATCAAATCCATAAGGGATTTGATCAAATACTCACTTTTATCATATCCCTCCGACATATATATCAATTAATTTCTGTCTACATTTAATTGCTGGCTTTACACGTAGCATCATCTATTGGCAAAAAATTTTAAAAATTAATTCTTACAAAAAAAAAAAAAAAAAAAAACATAATTTTAAAATATATATACAAGGCCCGCTCTATGGGCGGACAACCCGGACATTTGTTCTGGGCGGCAGATCTAAAGGCGGCATTTTGGTCGTGAATGTGACAAAATATTTATAAGTTAAATACTTAATTAATCGAAATTTATATTTGACGATTTTTTGTGTGGCTACAATTACCATGAAAGTTACATTTCGTATTTATTATTTTTGCCTGAAAGCTAAGAAAATATTTGCATTCCTTAAATCCGAAGAAAACAACCATAAAAGAGGGCTTTTGGGCAAAAAGAAAAGATAAGCAACAATGTTTTGTCCCAAATTTTGTCCCAAACCTTAGTGTCACCTTAAGGATACTTCCGATTATACCAATAACTAGCTAGCGGGGGAAAAGAGTTTCTATAAATAAAAGTTTAATTAAAAACTTTTTACGTTCCACTACCACGCAAAATCATTATAATAATTTGGCCATTTTGGCGATTGCGCATGAAACTGCCGATCAAGTAAACTTAAAAGAGTTAATTTTACTCGTATATTACATGTTTCCCTCTAAATACATTTAAGGGGCGGCAATTTGTCTTTTTGTCCGAGGCGACATAAATGCTTGAGCAGGCGCTGTATATATATAAGGTCTTAATTAGTAGTCGTTGATCGTCCTCTCTGCCAGGAGGACCCCCTTCTTCAACAGTCCCTTCTTCTTATATAATGGCATTACGATAGAAAAATTATATAATACGAGGTTACCCCGTCGAGTACAAAATGTTTTAAGCGGTTTTCGTGGGTGCCCAGTTTAAATATTTGGTCCGTTTTTTTGCGAAATTTGATTGGTTGGCAGATTACCGTTTGATATTCGGTTGCGAATGGTATATTTTCTTAGAGTTAACATTAGAAAATGTTACGATATCTGAAAAATTTAAGATATATTTTCATTCTCTGTCTACTATTGAATTTGCTTGCGCCATTTCGTATAATTCCGCGATAAAGGAGACAATGGTAGGCTGAAATAACGAATCTCTTTATATAGTTTCGTTTTAATGTTCGCTATATTATAGTATTTGATTTATATAACTACAAAGGTTATCTTACGCAGGGGTTTATCACAAAAATTCTTCATCCCCCTATAGTACAGAATTTAGAGAATTTTAAAATTTTAGAGCGTTTTTCGCGGTAAATATTTTAACAAGTTGAAACAAAAGTTTTCACAAACAAACTATAACCACGATTAATTATTTATTGTGACATGGTCACAATGCCAGGCTGCAATTTTTAATTATATTTTTGGGTGTACTATAGATTATTCCCTATGGAATTTCAGGACTTTTATTATATATTTGAACTCAGGGGACCGAGACGAGTTCAACGATACTCTATTTTTGGACCGGAGACGAAAAATAAAAAAGTTATCACACTTTTTAAGTTACCATACTTTTTTAATGCTCTCATGCAGACGGCACTGTAGTTGCTAGTATTGCCATCTTGCGGTAAAGTCTGCAAACCGTGACGTCGGACTACGGTCATCTCCTGGAGCGTTAAACACGCGATACGAGAGCGGAGAGAGAGACGCGACTTCCGATCATCGCGCGATCGCCATTTCGGTTAATGTTACTTATGGCAGCGAACACTGCGGCCCGACTGACCTCTCGTATGGGCGCCACCACACGCCGCCATGTGCTAAACTAGTGATCGATTCACGGTAGTTCTTGAAGAAAGTAAAAAAGGGGGAAACGTCTACTAAAGGCAATTTTAACGGCAAGCGACGGGACTCCCGATCGCGATAGCGAGGCCGACTTAGGGTACGTCCTACGTGGCAGCGTCCAGCGACCGCGGGCGTGAACACGCTTCCAAGCGGAGCAGACAAACCGGTTCAAGCAAATGTGCGCGTCCGGAGTAGCCGCGTTTAGCGTGTAGCGACCACGAGATGACGTTTCTACACGCGTGTCCAGGAAGCAGCTACCAAGCAAGTTTGATCGCCGCTTCCACTGCTCGCGCTTCCAAAGAAGAAAATGGCTGATTTTGTAGATGAATGAAAACAGAATGACAAATAAATTGTGTATATATGTTGTATGTACTTTAATTAATAATCTTTTACGTAATTTAATAATTTCTGATTTTGTAAATATAACGTTTTAAAAATAAAACTTTTTTTTTTAACTTATTATTCTGTGAGGATTCTTTATATTTGTTGTGTATCTAGTTAGTGATAACAATTACCTATCAAATTTACCGTTTTAATGTTCGCCATACTTTCCGTAGCGAGCATTCGACGAAGTCGTCTCGCCGCCATTTTGTAAACAACACGCATCCACTCTGGACAGAAGTCGCTCGCGAGTTGGACGCGCGTACAAAGATTCTTTCCGCCCGCGGTCGCTGGACGCTGCCACGTAGGACGTACCCTTAGCGGAGAGCGACGCAACTCTCTATCATCGCGCGATCGCCGGAAAAAAGTATGATAACTTTTTTTATTTTTCGTCTCCGGTCCAAAAGTAGAGTATCGTTGAACTCGTCTCGGTCCCCTGAGCCCAAACACACGAAATTCTATAGGGAGTAATCTATAGTATACCCATATTTTTTAAATCATTTAATTTAAAACATATGCTCTCAGCCTCAAATTAGTAGTGGCTTTCCCCTGTACATCATGCTTTTCCTTTAAAAATAGAGTCGTGTCGATCATCTATTAACTGCTTTCGAAGGGAAGAGATTTGAATTGAAATAAACGGACCAATATACTGAAAAATTAAAACATTTTCGACAGTTTCATGTTCGATTTAATAAATTATTTCAAGAACGATTTAAATTTGCTTAAAATGTATAGAATTGATAAATAAATCTATGTAATTTTTAAATTAAAAATAAATTATTTAAATTGTAGTATTTTTTAACGCAAGATGGCGCTAAGCGATGTTTTGGTTGATTTCAATTAGTAGTGTAATCATCTGCACTCACTGCCAAGTACCACGGCATAAGAAAGGTAAGAGATTCTTCCTATAATAATATAATTATTAATTAAATTATTATAAACTACAAAAAGTTACGTTTAAACATCATTAATTGCTTTGTAAATAAACTAAAAATAGATATTTAAATAATCAAGGTTGGTTAAAGTTTACCTAGGGAACCCCAATGGCCGCGCTTCCGGTAATCTCGACGGCAGGTGATATTAGAAATTCGGTGTAGGTGGCGCAATTTTTAAATGACGTTATCGTATGCAAATTTTTTGTTTTTCGTGACGGCTCGACTGCTGCGAGTGGTTTTTTTTTCACCAGTTAAACAATTTTGAAGAGAAAATGCTACTTTCTGCTATTTTTAATAGTAAATAGGTAAGTTTTTATTCCGTCTACTTTTCGTGATGCAACGTGGAGCAAATTTAATAATTCTATCGTATTCGTAATTGTTGTAAGAAGTTTTTTTTTTTTTGGTGACAAAATGGAAACTGCATACATTAATTCTGAAAATTTTTGGATTAATTGCACCTCCGGTCGTTTCTTTAGATTAATGTACTCTGGTTTCGATGATTTGGCAATAGATAAGAAAATACCTAGTGTTGTGAAATTTGCAATATTCTCGAATTTGCAACATGTAGAAGAGGTATGCGACAAATGTGGGAAACGTCGTAAATTAATGTATAGAGCAGATAAAAACTCTGTATCGATGCGATGTAATGTTTGCAAGACGAATTATTCAGCTTTCCAAGGAACCTTTAAAGGGAAATGTGGTCGTTTGTCGTGGGAGAGTATTTTGTCATTTATCTGGCACCTACTGTGTTTAGAGTGTTCGCTAACTGTTGCTGCTGGAGCTTCGGGAATCTCCAAAAAAACACCAGTCGACTGGGCAAACTTTTTACGTTTTGTTATGATGGTTTCCATTAATAACCTATGTACTTTTAAGATTGGCGAGATAAATGAAGTTATGGAAATAGACGAAACAGCAATTGCAAAGAGAAAATACGAGAAAGGTAGAAAATTGAAGGGGACGAGGTGGGTTGTAGGAGGTGTGTGCAGAGAAGGGTCCGGAATCGAGCCGAAATGAAAAGAACCGGAGTCCGTTCCAGCTGCTACACAAAGCGACGAGTGTAAGAAGGGGGAAAAAAGTAAGGCACATTCGTGTGGCGAAACTAAAAAACGTGTAAAAATATCAAGTAAAAAGAGAAACATCAGCGATAGGGATCGCAAATCAAGGAAAAGCGAGAAGAAACGGAAAGGAAATGTATGACAGAGCGTCAAACACGTGAGTAACAGTTTGTTTTATATTTCATAGCTAGCTGAACTTGCAAAATAATCTTAAAACATTTATTTTTTACTAATGTAATTATTATTTTTTCAAAAAATTATACATACTAACTAATTTGCATAATTTTTTGAACGTAGTACGCGTGCGTAGTACAGCAAACAAAATGGCGACCGGAAGTGCGGCCATTGGGGTTCCCTAGGTAAACTTTAACCTCAAGGTTGATAAGAAGTATTTCAAATGAACAAAGTTCATTTGATCAGAATAATTTGTTCAATGCAAAGTAATAAAGCTTGATAAATACTTTATTTAATTATTAAATTAATGAATTACTTAACAAATTTTATATTTACAGATAGTAATTTATCAAAAAAGAGCTCAAACACCTTTAAAAAAGTTCTGAAATGGATGATGATAAACACCGTTTTTGTCTTATGGCATTAAGTGGGCTTTTTTAGGAAGCCCATTACAGGTTTGGCCAACCCCCCTGAAAAACCCCCTTGACTCGTCCGGATTTGATTCTGGGTCGCCATAGTAGTAACTGCCACCTTAACTGTTTGTCCATTCTGTTTTCCATCTTTAACATCAACGGATACTGTTATAAACCATATACCGGGCTCCGTCCTTCACCCCATTGTGCACCTGGCCGAACCCATAATGGGCCGGCTAAAACGAGGCCCTCTGAGTGTCCACAGAGCGGAAAGAGTTAAGTAAACATTTGTCATTAAGTGGGGAGTAACCGAGGTTGCTCAAAATTCTGTATGTCCAACTATACGGCAGAAATTTATACGAATAAACGGTGCTTTGAACTACCCTCAAAACTAATGAAAATAAATGAATAGTGACGCACGAATATGCAAGTATTCCGTTCGTTTGATAATTCGGGTAACGTAGATATTCAAGTTTTAACACTGATCAGTAGTATTGACAGGTGTAATTGAATACACGTGGACGTTGATCCCAACCAAATTTCTCGAACTTTTAGCATCATGATGAATATCGTACATAATGATGCATTATATATCTAAAAATAAAAAATATGGAAAAGTTAATTCATTCGAAATTTATTTACCTAATACTAAGTATTTCTTTTTATTTCTAGGAATGGAAGCGGTATTTAATAATCAGTTTTTACTGAGAAATTCTTAGCCGTTGTAAACAAACTTATTTATTATCATTAGAGTACAGGTTTTCACTCAAGCGGCAATGGTATTTTGTGCATAAGAAAGGAATTCATTTTGAATAATATTGCAGCGGCTCACTCTTCCTACCGTGTCATTCATGGTGCGGTGGTTAGCGTTCTCGCATATCAAACGGTAGGTTTCCGGTTCTAGCATTTTTGACGTTCTTTTTTTTGGATGTACGTTCTCCTGGTCTGAGAACAAATGTAGATCCTTATCATTTACATATTTCAACCATATCCTCACCGTATATAATCGCGAGCTCTCAAGCAAGCACTGCAAGCTGCAGTGAGTGTAAGTTTTCTAAGTGAATAAACACCCCTTTGTATTCCTATAGACTGGTTGCTGTTCGTCTACGCGACAATGTTATACTAAATCTACTTAATAAAACGCAATTAAAATTCAAAAATCCATACTCAATAAATAGGTTTCCTGTTAACTGGCAATTCGAAATTATCAGAAAATATTTCTAGTTTTCTGCCAATTGATCGTCTGTTGAGAAGGGAAGTGAGAGTTAGGGGTACGCATTGAATGGTTTAAGAGTGTGCGAAAAAAATAATAATAAATAGTAGCTAATGTATTGTATTCCGGTGCTACATTGACCACGCTACGTCATTGGGTGCTTAGTCTTAAATAAAATGTAATTATAATTTTATCATATTTATCTATGTTTTTCCTGCAAAAATTTTTGCTTTAACAAAAATGTTTTTTACATTTAATTGTACACTGCTGTATAATTGACTAAGGTACTCCCGTTTGTCGATAATACGAAATACAACTAGCAAAAATGCGAAATGGAAAAATACTTAAGCAAATGGCTGCCACGGGGCATGCATATAAAAAAAGTACGGGAACTGTTGCTCTGAATCATTGTAGTGAAATCTGTTCGTTAATTTTTATGTAACCTACGCAATTTCTTCTAAGAAACATGTTATTCAAGTGCAACGAACATAAAAATGTCTTCCGATTGTGGGTCTCAAAAATTGCTTGGCCCCTGGATTGAGGGGGAAAATTGTTACGGCTTTGCTTTTTACAATTTTGACTAATAATATAACTACGTAACATATATTTGAAAGGAAATTTCATAGATATTTTTGTAATTTTCTACAACGCACACGATTTTCCACGAATTCACCACTCACACTGACATTTTCTCGCAAATTTATTACTATCTTCCAATTACGATCTCTTTATGCTTTCTATCGGACAATATGTGTACCACGACGTGTGTTGCAGGACGACATTCCGTCACACTAGTATTTCGAAACCTTAGTCACAGTGTGACGTATTTCCCGAAAACTTTCGAACTCCGAACAGTCCGACGACGACAATTTTTTTCGTTTTCGGTAACATTCTGAAACAAAATTACGCTTTTATTGCCTTTGACCGGAGCATTCCCTACAAGTTTTTAACAGAAAAGACGTAAAATTATCGTTACGGTATTCCTTACGACGTTACGAACTGTAAACATAATTGAAATGTCACGCACAGATAATCCCTTGTATCTGAATTATACGAAATTAAAAGCTTATTGAATACTAGCGGGTGGGCCCGGCGTTGCTCGGGCAAAATTAACGATAGTGAAGATTAAGATTATTACATTATAGTAAACTTTACCCGTTTTCACAGAATGCAAGAATTGGAATCCCCTGTTTCCAGACTAATTAGAAAATTTTTAGATGGGTCTAAAAATATGTTCGATTTCCCGCAAAAACGAAAAAACTGCATCTGTGTCTTGCACGTCGCTTTCTCTTGTTCATAACACTTTTATGGTTGACAATTCCATTGTTACGTAACACCTCCATTCTTGACACTTCCATTGTTACGTAACACTTCCATTGTTGATGAAAGTGTTAAGCCTTATTCCTGTCCCTCTCCCCCGTGGAGAGGAATTTCGAAAAATCCCTTCTTAGTGTGCGTTCTCGTGACGTACCCTAACTGTGTACCAAATTTGAACGTTCAACTCCTAACCGTTTAGGCTCTCCGCTGATTATTATTATTATTATTATCAACTCGTCTCGATTATATAATATAGATTTGTAGTAATGACTTACATGGTTTATCGTAGAAATTTCGACGTAATAAGTGACGCGCTTGATGCGACATAATACTCAACTAAGAATACTTTTCAATCAGTGGCGTGCCGTCATTGGAAGCGCCGCTTCCACCTTCCAATGACCTTCCCTTGTATTTTATAAAATATAAATTTTCATATTTTAACGTACTTTGAATTAATTGAAATTAATATTTTATTATAACTGCATTATGTATCTTTTACAAATTTCTATACTACACGTGAAAAAAAACGATAAGATTGCTATTGTATATTCGAATAATTCGGTGGCGGAAGGAATGTCAAAACCGGGTCAGTCTCCAATCAGCCAGATTATATAGGCATTAGCACATGCGGTTAACAGTGCACCAACCTCGCCCGGTTTAGCTGGTAGAAGCAACACACGCATAAAGCGTCCAATTTTATATCCCGGACCGGTTGTGGGCTGTTAGCCGCCTGCCTGCTAGATGTTCGGTCGCCCTCGCCCGATTATGTGAATCATGAATAGACTAGATCAACGGCGGGCAACCCCCGGCCTGCGGGCCAGCTACGGCTCGCGAAAAGTTTCTATCCGGCCCGCGAGATCTTTAATAGATTATTAAATTGGAAAAATAACTAATTAATAGTTATTTTCCAATCCTTTGTAATTTTCGAAAACGATAAGAGAAATAAATGTAGTAATTAACTTTTTATTTATTTATTTCATATTTGCAGACTAAAAAAATTACAAGTCACAAGAAGGCGTCAATTGACTACTACAGCCCGCGGAAAAAACGTAAAATTTATTCTGGCCCATGTTATAAAAAAGGTTGCCCACCCTTGACTAGATTTATAACTTAACCCAACCGATAGGAGTTTACTGGCATGTTTTTATGATAGTTCTGTATAGTTGACAGGAGTTTTAAAAAAAATCCATTAAAATATTTGATATATTTATTCCGCGTTTATTCCGCTCTCCCATCTTATATTACATACGGATTTCAATGTTAAACCTGTGATATTACGATTTAGTATGTCCCATCTGTAAGGGGATGGAGAAAAAACGTGTACAATTCTTGTATAATGTTAAAAAAATTAACTGTTACTTTGGCAGCATCATTTACAACTAAATTTAATGAATGAGACGCACGAAGTACAAAAAAAGCTCTAGAATTTATTTTCCTTAAATTTACGATTTGTGTCGGTTGTCATAAAAATTTCTTTGCACTTCTTTCCCGAGACTACAGATATTCGAGTACAAAGTAACCGGTTTCGACTTATTTCTACTTAAGAAGTAGTTAAATAATTAAGCGATTAGGGAATTAGAAACATAAATAAAACTTTGATGAAAGAGCCGAAATTTTACTTAAATAGAAGCTTAACCGAACCAGTCTCTTGCCGAGTACAGTGGGGTCTGTTCTTTTCGTAATATTAGATGTAATAAAGACAGAAATTTTTCTAGTTCAATGAGAGTGACCGAAAAGTTGTAAATTTTGGAAATTTCCGTGAACACTTGGTCCTAAAACGAATTTGTCTGTCGTTCGTTTTCTAACTATCTGTTAAGTTTAACATATTTAGATTTTTACAGCTATGGCGAGAAATCTTTAAAATGTACAACAACCCTGTCGCGTCCTTTGATAAATATTAGTGATGCGACAAAAGAGGCATTTGACATTGACTGGTATCGGCACCCCCGGGATTTGACACGCACACACCTACCTGGACAGTCTCTGATTTCATTCATTAGCCACTCGTAGGGAGCTACAGTATTTCACTAAGTGGGTTGTTTTAAGATTTAGAAAGTAAAGAATATTTTGTTATTTTATGTACGTTTCTTCACAAAGTTATATTTAATTATAAGTTTCTTTAAAGGCATATTTGTACAATTGAAGAATTTTTTGTACTAGGTATGTATATTCATCACACATTTTGTTTTACCAAGTAAGTTTTTCTGATAATTTTAATTTTAGCCCTTATATCGTGGCTAGTGATTAAATAATTTATTTTAAAAAAGTTTGGCTCGAGACCATATAATGAAAAAGAAAACGTTATTAAAAGAGAAAGAACAATGCTTAAATTAAATATAAATACGTCAACAAAAAAATTTCGACATTTTGACGATAAAATTTATGACGAATGACGATTCTTTCGTAAAATTGAAGCAATTTGGAAATCAAAGCGGAATAGAATTTAACATTGGTAGACAATATAAAATAAATATTGAAAATTATAACAGATAATTACGATTAATAGGTATATCTAAATTAATAGATGTTATATGTTTTTTCTCAAAGCAAGAATTGGCATTTAGAGGGCATAGGGAATTTATTGAATCTAATAAGAAAGTTCAATATAATTGAACTGTTATTTATTAAGTACGTCAGATAATCTATTAAAAATACATTTAAAGAAGTATACGGTTTTTACTGGCTTATCGAACAAACAAATACGAACGGGCCCTGACGCGCAATTAATTGATTGCCCCTGTAAGTCGGCTTCTTACAGAAACACAGCTTCCCTATCATCAAATGTCACGGCACGCCACTGTTTTCTAACTAATTCGTTTTAGGACCAAGTGTTCACAGAAATTTCCGAAATTTACAACTTTTCGGTCACTCTCATTAAACTGGAAAAATTTGTCTTTATTACATCTAATATTATGAAGAGAACAGACCCCACTATACTCGGCAAGAGATTGGTTCTGTTTAAGTAATATTTCGGCTCTTTCATCAAGGTTTTATTTATGGTTCTAATTCCCTAATCGCTTAATTATTTAACTACTTCTTAAGTAGAAATAAGTCGAAACCGGTTACTTTGTACTCGATTATCTGTAGTCTTGGGAAAGAAGTGAAAAGAAAATTTTATGACAACCGATACATAAATCGTAAATTTAAGGAAAATAAATTTTAGAGCTTTTTTTGTACCATTGTACGTCTTATTCATTAAATTTGGTCGTAAACGATGCTGCCAAAGTAACAGTTAATTTTTTAACAGTATACAAGAATTGTACACGTTTTTTCTGCATTCGCTTACAGATGAGACGTACTAAATCCTGATATCACCGGTTTAACATCGAAATCCGTAAGCAATACAAGATGGGAGAGCGGAATAAACGCGGAATAAATATATCGATTATT
The DNA here is from genome assembly GCF_030686945.1 of Centruroides vittatus. Classification (NCBI taxonomy): domain Eukaryota; kingdom Metazoa; phylum Arthropoda; class Arachnida; order Scorpiones; family Buthidae; genus Centruroides; species Centruroides vittatus. Next base: position 26,484 of record NW_027122582.1, read on the forward strand.
TTAATGGATTTTATTTTAACTCCCGTCAACTATACGGAACTATCGTAAAAACATGCCAGTAAACTCCTATCGGTTGGGTTAAGTTATAAATCTAGTCCAAGGGTGGGCAACCTTTTTTATGACATGGGCTAGAATAAATTTTACATTTTTTCCGTGGGCTGTAGTAGTCAATTGACGCCTTCTTGTGACTTGTAATTTTTTTAGTCTGCAAATATGAAATAAATAAATAAAAAGTTAATTACTACATTTATTTCTCTTATCGTTTTCGAAAATTACAAAGAATTGGAAAAATAACTATTAATTAGTTATTTTTATAACTATTAATTAGTTATTTTTCCAATTTAATAATCTATTAAAGATCTCGCGGGCCGGATAAAAACTTTTCGCGAGCCGTAGCTGGCCCGCGGGCCGGGGGTTGCCCGCCGTTGATCTAGTCTACTCATGATTCACATAATCGGGCGAGGGCGACCGAACATCTAGCAGGCAGGCGGTAATAGTCCACAACCGGTCTGGGATATAAAATTAGAAGCTTTATGCGTGCGTTGCTTCTACCAGCTAAACCGGGTGAGGTTGGTGCTCTGTAAACCGCATGTGACAATGCCTATATAATCTGGCCGATTGGAAACTGACCCGGTTTCGACATTCCTCCCGCCACTGAATTATTCGAATATACAATAGCAATCTTATCGTTTTTTTCACATGTAGTATAGAAATTTGTAAAAGATACATAATGCAGTTATAATAAAATGTTAATTTTAATTAATGCAAAGTAGGTTAAAATATGAAAATTTGCATTTTATAAAATACAAGGGAAGGTCATTGGAAGGTGGAATCGGCGCTTCCATCGCTTTCAATGACGGCACGCCACTGCTGTTATATATAACAGTCGGTATACATAACAAGGGAAAGTATTGGAATCGTGTCAAATCTGACCCTCTAAATTTTTGTAAATCTCCACGTTTTAATCTTTTCCTTCTCATGTATAGATAACATTACAAGGGAAAGTACAGTACATGTGAGCCCGCGGGCTTGACCGCGAGACCGAGCGCGAGAGGTTCTTATAAGCATATTTAATTCTATTACTATGAAACAATAGGAATTAAATTTAACGGATTTTTAACATTATACCCTTTTTAACTTACAGAATTGATTATTTATGCGTTTTGGTAACTACCATATCGAAGTAGCTGATTTTCCTATTTCAACAGTTTCAATAAACAAGTTACCATAAAATCTTTAAACAATAACATTGAGCGTTTTGAAACAGTGCTCTCACTATTCCTTTTTACGCAATGCTTTAAGCCTCTTAGTTTTTCTTCCTAAAACAATTTATTTGTACAATTTAAAATTATTTATTCAATAGAGAAATTTCTCATAATTCAACAAAATGATCCCGTTTAAATTTTTATTATTGTTTAAATTTTATATGGTTGTATAATTTAAAATGATCATACTTATCTTTCTAGTCGCTTTTTCCTCCCGTTTCCGTGTTAGAAAGTCGTGCAAAAACCTTTCCAGATTTTTTAATGGGAAGCCTATCCCGAATATCTCGGTCCCACTGTAGAGGGGCCTGTCTCTCACGACAGGCTCTTCTACAGTAGGCCCGACCCGGCTTTCGATAGATATGGTAAACAGGCTCTCTTAATGCCCGCAGGAGAGAGCGTTACGAAAATAATAAAACCCTTATCAGTGATTTTAAATTACAATCAAAAACTTTATTCTGTAATTTCGCGATTGCATATTTTCGACACTATCGACATTGCTTTACGTATTGGCTATCAAGGCGGCAGGATCGAAAGACTAGTATACACGCCCACATGGCAAGTACCTAAACAAGCAAGCCAATGACAGCATCCGTTTCATATGAAACAAAGTATGTAATCAGCTCGCTTAGCAGCTTGCCACCAAAATGCACCATATGTTTACATTTGAAGCCAAGCATTTTTGGTTTTCGTACAGATACGTCGTTATTCTTGCAATATCGACGTTATAACTTTATATCGTAAATCTTAAAATTGTTTTATTGTAATACCCGAGAAACTATTATCTTTTCATACCGATATATTGTAACTTTAAATGTTTTTTAATGATTTACATCAAAATATAACATTTTTAAAACATAAATCTAATCATCGCAGTGAAAGACACACTTGTAGTGATATATTCTTTAATTTTGTTCCACAATTTCAAGTTTTATGAAATATTCTACTGAATGGACTTGATACTGACGGTGCAATTAGACTCTCACCAGAGTCTAATTGCAGCTATTAGTCATTCAATACGCACACTTAAATAAAAATTGTCTAATTGCCATACAGGATTATCAGTAAATGCATTCGTAATTCTTACATAAAACAGAAGAACATCATTAATTATTTTACTGATATTCGGGTTATAAACGTATTCCGTCATTTTTTTTCTTAATTCGTAAACTTGCAAAGTGATTTTGATACAGATATTCTACTCCGAATGTCAATCATCTAGAACAGCAGCAAACCAAGTAACAGCGTTAATGTTGACACGGAATATACCAGAGTATTATTAAGAAAGAATCGACAAAAAAAAATCATTTGCCTCGAAATATGAGAATATTCAATTACTGTAAATTTCTCTGTCAACCTTAGAGAAATTGCCATTTTTACTCAACACGTGTCTGCATTTCTGATTTGTCGTTCTTTCTAATTCAATAAAAGAATTCAGCAACGAGTAGATTGCACTGATTACCTGAAAATAGAAATAATTATATATTATAATAAGCTCACAACTTCACATACAAGATTATAATGTTGCATTTAAATATTGAAAGGTTTTATTATTTTTATTTTTTTTATTTTTTCCAACCTGGAGACATTAAGTTGGACTTTTAAACGGTAAAATAATGGAAAAACCTGTCTCAGAGAGACAATTCCGCTCCCACGCGCTAATCGTGACTGCGCGACTGCCCTGACATACACATACCCATCGACAAACCTCAAAGAATTAGCGAATTGCTGTTAAAAACTAACTTAACATTTAAAAAATAAGAACTTACTCTTATAAGGAATGTCTTTTTGATGTAAAGGAATCCCCCGATATTCAAACCAATTGGAAATCTTCCGAATCTCTTCATGAAGTTCAAGATCTAACACAGAAAAACAATTAAACATGGAGTCCATTGTTACACAAATAAAATAAATTTACCTTTAATTTGTATATAACAGGAAACTCGACGTTAGAAAGAATATTGCAATCACAGTAATTACCATAAACCTGCAACAAGAACAAATCATTTTATTAGTGAATATGATCAATTAATAACATTGAGTAGAATAATGAATGTGAACTAACCGCTGCGGTAATTCTCGATAATCCATAAACATTTAAAATTCCAACAAATAAAAATAGAATAGATGTGTAGGTAAAAAAATATTTTGGGTAATGATTCAAATTAAACATAATCGCAAAAACTAAAGCAAAACAAATAAAATAAACAAAAAATCCGTAACAAATGGGAAAAAGAATCTCTCCGGATGCATTTATTTTCTGAATAAAAAACCATAAATGAAAGTGCTTCTGAATGACTTTTTCAAATTGATGAGCATTTTTGTTTACTTTTCCAACGATCTCAACGAAAAAATAGTTCAAACGATGGAATGAATGGTGTAACAAAATACCTATTATCATCAAAATTAAGAAAAAGCTCAGGATAAAATAATTTACGTATATAAGTAAGAGCGATATATTTATATGGCAGAATAGAATTTCCAGTAAAGTTGCATTTGTGAAACAAGGATAAAGATAAAAATCCGTATACATTATTTCAATTATAGTCAAATTTAACCAAGAGACTAATGTCACCATACACAAAACACGTATTTTTCGGGCGAAATTACAATCGATAGCACAGATATATTCGTGCGGATCCGGTAAACTATTTCTTCGAAAAAAACTGAAAATGAAATTGTAAAATGCAAGTATCAAAATTTCAATTGATAATAAGAAAACGTTTGAATCTGATAGTAATCTGAAGCTATCTTTGCAAATAATATCAACGCCAAACATGAACAAAAAAAAAGAATAAAAAATTAAAATAAAGAAAAATTTCGATAATGTACCGATAGAATGCGTATAACTTGGATTGTAGTTTTGTTTTCTTGAAATTCTGTTCTTCGACATAACTGATCCCGTATATGCGAGAAATTTTGTGCATGAAGTATAAGTTCTCCATGTGTGCAGATTGATGGTGCAGATACACTCTCCTGAGATGCAAAGCTATATCTATTCTTTCAGTGAATTATGTTGAAATGTTCAAATTAGCATTTCTCGCATGTTTTAAATTTTTACGATAATGGATATTGGTATATAAACTTAGTTATCATAAATCATTGATTACAAAAGCGTAAAGCTAATGGATGCACTTAAAATTTTTGAACTATTTTAACGTACAGTTTTCGATTGAAATAAAATTTAATAGCCTACAATATAATAAATTTTTACACTTATTCTTCAAAATTTTATAATAGCAAACTAGTTTAGCATGTAATAAATTTAATGCTGCATCGGCAATGTTTTCATTATGACATGCCATATAAATTTTCTAAAAATAGGTAAAATCGAAATGAATTTCCTAAGAAATTATCCTTAATAGCAATCTAACAAAAGCAATTTCTTAATTTTTTAATAGCAATTTAAAAGTTCATGTTTCTTTTGATTTTAATTAACAGATACTTTCAGTTAATTTTTTTTTTTATACAGAGGTTAGGAGGCTGTCCATTAATGAATTGAGCTTAGCCTCATAGAAGAAAGTAGTGAAGCAAGGGATTAAGTTGTCGAAGATGGAAATGCTAAGAGAATTTAGAGAATAGTTAGAAGAGGAGGAATGAAAGAGTTGCATAGGTTGGAAAAGAAGGTGGGTGGGCCTAAGTGTGACCGCATCGCAATTATTAATAAAATACAAATTAAAGCACAAGATCAACAATGCAGTGATGGAAATAATAAAAGCCCAACAATTTGTTTAAGCGCAAAGATGAAACTGCAGAAGACCGCTATGTACAGAAATAAAGTAAAACTGTATAAGCTTGGTAACAGACGGCCGGATGGCCGAGCGGTAAAGGTGGCAGCCTACCGCTCTGGGGGACCCGGGATCGAATCCGAACGGGTCGAATAATCCCCAGGAATTTTTCGGGGGGTGGTCTGTTCGGATATGTCGGTCCCCGTCCCTCACCACCCGGCCGCCCCATTGTGGGCCTGGCCGAACCCATAATGGGCTTGCTGTAAGAGGCCCTCTTAGTGCCACTGGGCGGAAAGAGTTACAAAAAAAAAAAAAAAAAAAAAAAAGCTTGGTAACAGCTTGAGTTGGGGTGACAATGGCAGGGCAGACTTTATAAGGGGTTATAAATTGTCAATAACCCAACAAATTAAGGTAGATCGCGGTTACACAGGATCGTAAACACTGTCAGCAATCCGCGGTACATAATAACTGGGCTGAAATTCTTAAAATCGAAATAAAGAATCGCGTGTAGATATAGAACCAGTGCAATATAAATTAAAAGTGATCGCGGTTACAAGATGCACTAAGCAATGTAAAGGATCCAAGATACAGAAGCATGGGAAGGAACCGTACTCGGGGTCGCGTGATGAGATAAAACCGAAACCATAACCAGAGTTATATGCAAAATAAACCTAAATTAACAATAACAGTTCGTGATTAAGTATTAGGCATGGTAACCAGTCCAATGTTTCTTGCAAGGGGGATAACCACAGATGTCTACAGTTAAGCAAGGGTGACAGCGAATGGGGGAATGGTGATCAGTCACTAAAGAGTCTATTCATCTACTGAGGTGTTCTTCTTCAGGTAGGCTAGTGTTCTGTTGTGGATATAAGGAGATAAGGGCTCTGGTCCTGTTGAGGAAGTTGATTAAATCCTTCCAGAGTTCTGTTTTGGAATAAGTCCACTGCTCCGGGTGGCTAAGTTAGCCCTTTCTTTAGGCAGTTGGTAATTAGTCCTAGTCATAGGTGGCCGAAGTTGGGGCTAGGTGTAACGTATCTCCGACGGATTGGGTTGAGCACGTACAGTTGCTGTTGTTAGATTTTCCGAACCGGTGAAGGTAGGCGGGAAAGTTACCATGTCCTGTGATGTGTCCGCATCTGGAGTGTAATGCTTGGCGTTCTTTCTAGCGAGGATATTCGGGATGAACTTAAAACAGTTTCTTCCCGTGTTAGCAGAAGACCACTACTGCTGCCAAAGGGCCTCAGGAAACTCTCGAAGGCGATTCATCAAAGTGGATTGAGGAATCTCGTCGAATGAGTGATGACACAAGGATCTGCTGCCAATTTTCACCAACTTGTCCGCTGTTTCGTTTCCCTTGATGCGACTGTGCGAAGGGATCCAACTAAATTGTAGGATGCGAATTGATCCAATATCTTTTGCTGCTAACAACATTCTGGAAGCAAGCCTAGTAAGGCAGTTGTTCCTGTGGAGGGTACGGAGCACCATTCTGCTGTCCGTTAAAATAAGGATTTTCCCTTTGAATTAACGAATATTATTGGTGATATGAATGATGGCTTTCAGGATGACCCACATTTCTGCTTGGGAGATGGAGCAGTGGGTGGCCAGCTTACGATAAGCCTGGTAAGAAGTCCTCCATTTAGAATTGATAATGACGAAGCCAGAACCATTGCCTGTGTCGTTGCTCGAACCATCAGTGTAGACGGTCCAATTTGCCTTAAGGTTTTGTACGTCGTGGAAGTCCAAGTTGATGGTGTAGCCGAGATCGTAAGCTGGATGGTGGTCGTGTTCGTCCGTTTTCAGAGTCCTGACTACACCATATTTATGTATGCTGCGGACCAACGAAGTATTGTCTTTAATGAGGTCTGCAAAGATGTAGTTATGGGGAGCAGTGTTATCCTGCCACGGATAGGTACTGGGACTAGTCAAGTGCCAATACCAATTTAAAAGCTTTGCCTGGATGTGAATAGGAGGAGATCTGCCATGACAAGAAGTGCATTGGAAGGAGCCGTCCTGTAGGCTTTGTAGATCCTAACGGTGAATTTTCTCTGGGAAGAGGCAAGCTTGCGGCGAATATGTTGTTTCTTTAGCACCTCTTGCCAAACCGGGACAGCATAGAGAATGGCGGATTCGATCGCCACTTTGGCCGCGTTTCTTTATGCAGCGAGAGTGTAGCGAAATGACGTGTTGGCCAATTAGAAACCAGTTCCAGTGTGTTCACTGTAAAGCGCTTCTCGAGCGCTGCATAAAGAAACGCGGCATTTGTAAATTAATCTACTATTTTTATATTTAGTAATTATAATTGCCTTACAGTTCTTATTTCTAAAGTTATTTTTAATTGTCTACAATGACTCTACATGGACATTACTCATTAATAGGACTTTACACTGGTGTTTAGATTTGACACAAGAATGAGAAATTAGTTTAGAAAAAACAAATTTTCTTTGATTATATCACCTGTAGTAATTTTCCCTGTACACATATTACACGTGTTTCGGGCTTGCATGCCCTCATCAGCAGTATTACTACAAAACACTAAAAATAATAATAAAATAAGACGTTGCATGTAATAATTTCCCGACAATAAAATACTATTTTTAAAAAAAATTCACAATAAATACGTATTCCAACATTGAGTACAACAACAGGATGACATCTCTCGTTTTAAATTTACATAGCCTAACATTTCACTGTATAATTAAAAATAAATAAGTAAATAAATAAAGATGGAAATTATTAATTGTATGCTTTTAATTGTACCTCCTGAACCAAAAAAAATCGGAAAAAAAATTCCGTGTTTGTGTGCGTTGGCGTCTATTTCGTTTTATTTATCAGTATGGGGTAAAGATTCAGAAACGAAATTTGGCACGGTAACATCGTAGCCGGGAGCCACGAAAAATTACATTTGGGGACGCCAGTTAGATAGAGCAACCAGAGCCGACCAACTTCTACGTGCCCTCAGGCATCCTTAAGTCCAACACCTGCTCACAGTCAGATAAGAAAGAATCAATCAGATGGCGGAAAATCCGAAGAAACGGCTCTCCTACTTCCTACCGCTCGATAATAACTTTCTCAAACTCTGGCAGTTGCGTCGTACAAATATGCCTGACATTAGATCTCCAAAAACAGGTACACTAAAAATTGTGAACACAGTAAGCCTTGCGAGTCTTTTTATAGGATACAGAATAGTGATGGTAGTATTACCTGGCATGCAATTGAATTACAATTGCAACCATTTACATAACTGTCTAAGAGACAGCTGAATATCGAGTTTTGCATTAATCAGATAATTCTATCTGTGCATAACTTCCTTGTCAATGAGTATATTTAAGAGAAATCCCAATTTTTAAAAAATTCCTTCCATCCTGCGAGCACCGAAAAGGAGCCATTTTACGAGAAGCGTTACCATCCTGCCGCCTCATTCGGCCAGGCCTACAATGTGTGAGGTTTCCGACTGGGGGCTGACTATGTCAAGAGGGTCGAGCGGTCGCGAAGGGTCGTATGTGGGCGATCGGCACTGAGACAGACTCTACGGTTACAAGAAACCGTTTATTTGACACGAAAGAAGCTTACAAGATTTCCGCGATCTTGGAAGTTCTAGGTCGGCAGCAGTCTCTGGGTCTTCCTCTCCTTTCGAATATAGTCTCATTTTGAAGGAGTGTCCCTAGGTCGCGAATGGCCAGTTCCCTCGACGACTCCGCGACTCCAGGACGATGCGGTCGACTTCCGTTGATGGAAAGATGTCGATCCGAGGTCGGGAGACGGAGACGAAGATGGGCACCAGACAAACACACAACAACAGATCCGTCACTTGGAACTTTCGGGAGAAGAAGCCCTCGCGTCCTTGAATTTTCAGGTTTTATCTGTTTTCCTCCGATTCCGCTTTCCGATTGGTCTCTTCTCGTCACCTGGTGACAATTCGAAACCTTTCGGGGCGCGGGAGAGGTCAAAATCGAAGTTTAATTCGATTCCCACTCGGAGATAGACGATCTACGTTTCCCCATTGTTCCATTGTTTAACAGTTCACGCCGTTTTCCTTAAGAAAAACTATTTCTAACTTCTATTTTTTTTCCCCTCTAAAAAAAATAATTTTTTCCTAAAAATAAATGATTTTAATGCGAATTTCAGTGAGGTTCGGACCTATCCAGAGCCTCACAAATGAAGCAACGGGATGGTAACGCTTTTTCATACAGCCATCAATTAATTATCTCACATTTTTTAAATCTTTAGTAATAATTTTACTATAATAAATAATGATAATTCTAATATACGGTATAATTTAAAATTCATTATAAAAAAAAAGAAATTAAATGAACGAACAATAAAATCAGTAAAGTGTCTCCCCCTGGTATCGACCTTTTTCTATAGAGCAACGCCCATTTTGTATGGTTGCTATGGTAACCGCAAGAGACAGATCGTCAGGATGAGGGACAACTCAAATATATCATCAGTTTGTGATCAAACTAACATATGTAGAATGGAAGAAGGTTAAAATATTTTATCGATAAAGTTATAAAAGTTCCTTTTTCGATTATTTCTCACGATTAAATTCGTTTCTATATACAAACGCGATGCTGAAAGTTAGGCTTAACTGCAAGCTTCTATTTTGAAATTTTATCCCTCTTTTCTTTTTTTATTTTATTTTATTTTTCGAGTCGAGAACGAGAAAGATCTTTCCTCTTTCGCAAAAAATGGGAAATATCTACACGGTCGGGCCAAACGAAGCCTTAATTGTTTCAGGTACGTTCTGTTTCATTGATTAAATTACCCATGATATATTAATCAAGTTTGTTCTTGTATATTAAACTCTCATTAACTATTCAAAATTCATTCAATTCTATCAATAGATGGTAATTAAATATATAAAATGGTTACTTTCCTATCATTTTATATCTGTAATTATCTTGTGAGTGAAAATATGTTGTTTATGTGTTAAAAAGGTATAAACATACTACAACAGTAAATTGAGTAATGAATTTGTTTACTTTTACATCAGTATGCGCCTTATTCTGGTAATAGCCAATAAAATTAATAAATCTTTTTCGAAAATTCGAAATGACCAATAAACTAGTTAATAGATGAAATTGATAAATTAAAACTCAAGCTTGATTGGTTCGTAGGTAAATAAAATAGTTTATATTTAGATGTTACCCTGACTCTTACACTGTTTCTGCCTATTTGGCACTTGTCCACCCTTTTATTTTTTTCTATACATGATTAGTTCTATAGCAGATCATTACATTCATTTCTTCCTAATAGGGAACTTCAGACTGTTTTAACAAAGATTCTTTTATCACTCATGTCCATCTAATCTATGTAGTAAGTTGGGTTGTTTACATTCAGAATATTTCTAATATATATATATATGTTATATATATATATAACACCAAAAACAAACAATACAATTGTATATATCACACAATTTTTAAACTTTTTAAAGTATAAAATAAATTTATAAAATGTTTATAATATAATTATATATATATTATTAGAAAGCCAAAGTATTGCAGTTGTTATTAATTAAAATAATGAAATTAATATCTTGCCTCATTAAAATAGTTTTTTTTTTATATGTAAACTATAATTCACAGTCATTTATCTAATTAATTTTAAGCAAAAAGTAATAATTTAGAAAACTCCTTATAAATACTGGGAAATTTTCTAAATATCATAAGAAAACAAGACCAAATTATATTACTACAGATAATATTTTAAATATTATTTAGAGATTTTATATTATTTAAGCAAAATAAATATACATTACATTATAATTATACTGATATACATGTTAAAAATTAATTTTTTTTTGCTAAATACTAAAATTGATATCTAAAACATCTTAATATTTAATTTTTTATTAAATTGTTTTTTTTTAATCTTCAAAACTTTTAATAAAAAATTGATACAAAAATAATTTAGATACTTTATAAAATTATTTGATTTTTTTTTTACTCTCAACGGAATTTTATTTATGAAAAAAAGTAGATATGGAATGTTTATTAAACATGCATTTAAACAATAGGATCATTCATTAAATAACCATAAATATTTAAATATTAATGAAATGTATGTAGATCCCAATTGTAACGTTGAGCTAAATTTTTAAAATAAATGTACAAAATGATTACATATAATTTATTCGATTTTAAATTTCTCTGTTGTTATATAAATTTAAAAATTTTAAAAATAATTTGATGTAGTTACCCATTTCCTTATAATAAAATATTATTATTTTTTAATTTTCTTACAGGTTAAACATTTTGTCTGCAATTTATTTTTATTTTGCGGGGTTTAAATCATTTGCAATAAATCAGATTATAAAATTTTATTAATATCAATAACCGAAAGAGTTAATTATTCAAATTATAATAAAAGTTACTTAATTCTTAATACAGTAGGAGAAACCTCTCTTACACTTCGCTGAATAAAAATATAATAAATCACTCTTCCTTTAAAATAGTTAATCCAATCAAAAATAATTTTAATTATATTTTCTTCAAATTACAAAATAATTTCTATGAACATGCAGTTCTTACACTCGTATACATTTTAATTCTAATGATGATAAACTTACCTTACGCATCTGTGTAGAACCATAAAATCAAAATTTATTTCAGAATTTAAATTTTATGATTCCCGGCAATAATATCAATATATACATTTATGTAATAAATTGCGAAGTTTGCGAGTTTATACATCACACATGAAAATGTCTGCTTGTAATTTCCAATATTCGTGATTTACTTTTAATGTTATACTCAATAAATAAATCGAAATTATGTTCCATTACAAATTAATAAATATTTGAACTACTCGAAATTTAAGTTACAGTCGTATTATTGGTTTAAAATGTTAATGACTATAATATTAGTTCACCATTGCTTAGTTTGAGAATTAATCACGAAAAGAAATACACTTCAATAGCCGTATAAAACTAATTTCATATTATGATTTTAAATATTTTATTTAAGGTGATAGACTTAGATATATATTATTAATTTTATGGGAATAATATTGCAACCCAGTTTCAGAATGTACGTACAAAGTTTTTTTTTTATAAATAGTATATAAAATTTTTCGGAAATCTAGCTTTATTATTTATAGTAAACAATGTTATTTCGAAGTACAGTAGAAGCATGTAAATTCCACGTATCGATTTGTTTTAGTAATGCTGTATACTATACATAATGGGCGTTCATTGCTAGCAAAATTGACTTAAAGCCAAGATAAACTGTAAACTAAAATGTTGCATAAAAGCAAAATAATCTGTATAAAAAGTATTATTAATTTTGAAATGACTTCATTAAGACGAATTGCAATCAATTCACAGTTATTTCCTAATTTATTACAGATGTAATGAGTTCCTGCAGTCTTGTCTGCTCTGTATCTTATAAATATAACGCATTTTAATATAAACTGTTATTTATATAAAGGTTTAAAAGATTTTTTTAAACGAGTTTTATCTAACGTTTAGTAAATCGAAATTCGTTATTATTTTCATTTTGTAGATTTTTTAAAAATGAAATTACAAAATGACATGAAACTAAACAATGTTATTTTTTGTTTAAAATGCGATTAAATGACTTTGAAGCTAAAAAATGTCTCATTAATAGTTTGATGTTATTAACATTAATCTGTAAAACTTATTAAGATAATGAATATTTATTTATTTTAATTTTAATTATATAATGTGATCCAAAAGTTAACCGAGATGATCTTTTTAAAGATAAGAACAGCAGTAGTTTCAAACCGATTTTAACCATTCTTCTTAAAATCATCATAAATGATCAGTTTAAATATATAACTCCATTCTTTTATATTTACACTCCTTTGTGAATATCTAGATAAGGAAAGTTTCAGTTTAGTAACTATTTAAGAGGGCAAGAGGCGGAAAAAATCATACGATTACTTATTTGAAGAGGTGCTTTACGTAATGCATTTTTGATCTGATGATGATAAAAAAAATTTTCGAAGATTACAATGATGATGAATCCATAAAGTAAATCAAGCGTACAGAACAAATTCTTTCATTTGACACCCAAAATTATTGATGAACTGCATTAAATGGTTTTTCTGGTTCGAATTGAAAGAAGCCTAAACTCTGATTTATTGAGATTTAAGAGGAAAAAAGACCAATAAAAAAAAACCTTTATAAATATTCATCTTTTTCGTGCGTTAAAAATTATTTAACTAAAAAATATCCTTCTTTTCTATTTGATGATGATTTATTTTTGTTTCTTATTTTTACCAAAATTTTAAATATTTGTCTTTATTGCACTAAATTGTCATAAGGAAATCTGGGGCATCTCTTATTGTAATAAGCTTTAAAAATATATAAATGAACGTAATTTTATATAATTTAGAGGATCAACACAGTACTTTCGATTGCTTACGTGGGGAAGGTGAAATCAAAAATGATGGAAATTGCTTCGTAATACTTGAATGCTCCTGGCTAGGAAATAATACTGTAAAAGGAAAGTAGTTGAAATCCGTTCCGCTTGAGTAAGTAAACGGAAATTGCTAATAAAGTAATTACAGACCAATAATCGTCATGTTTTCAAAACAGGAATAAAATTAGTTATCTGTGAATATAGCGAAATCGTCAAATTAATGAAATTTCCCAACATTTATCGTTAATTTTAAGCTTGGAATAATATATTTAATTTTTAAAAATCTTAAATAATTATATACAATTTTATAAACAATAAAATTCTAATTAGATTAATTTAAAATTAATGAAGAATGATGAGTGGTCAAATTTTGTAACTTATTTTCACTAATTGATTACTTTTAATTTTATTTTTCTAAGTTTTTATGCTATTATATTTGAAATTTTTGTTTTAAAAAAGCAATTTTTTTTTCAGATTAAAATGTCGACTAATTATAAAAGTTCAAATGTATTAAGTTGATTACTCAATGTCAATTAAAAAAAGTGTTCCTACTCGAGTATTGTCGTTAATTACAAGTAACTAACGAGTAAATTGAAACGTCATTCCGTTGTTAGATCTTTAAATTAACTTATTTAACTCTTGAATAGTTTCCGTGACAAATAATACATGAATTATTAGCCTAGAAAATTAAAAATATGTTTAGTATAAATTCTTTTTTTCCTGGCATTTATGCACTTTAACCTCATTAAAGACATTTGGAAACTGTTCAAAGTTTTTAACATGAAAGTTCAGTTTTAAAAAGAGATCTCCGGAAATACTTGAATTTATTGTTCTATATTTTATGTTAGATGTAGGATTAATAAAAATATCAATTTTTCAGGGTTTATGTATGATATGCTCCTTTAAATTATAATTTGGCCTTATGATTTGAAAGAGCATATTAAACGTGTTAATATCGTATCGTATCAAATATACATTTAATAGCCTATTAAGGAGCGTATCATACATATCAAATAACTCGTGTTTTGGGCTTGTAATTAGTAATTTACAGATAGCATTGGTCCTATAAATTCTGTCAAATGCTATTTACCAAAATATTGATTACTAGAACGGGACAACGACCGAATATCGTCGTCATAATGGCATTTATAGCTGTAGCATTAAATACGTTAATTCATGTTTATTTGGATGTAAATTTACTTTTGATTAATATTTAAACATAAAACCGTTCATATTAAATTTATGCATTTATTGAATTGATACCTTGTACGTTTGTTTAATTATGTATTCTATGTGTCTATTAATATTCTAGGAGGCTGTTGTGGTGGCTTAGAGAAACGAATGGTGGTAGGAGGATGGTCATGGGCTTGGTGGTTAGTCACCGACGTACAAAGGTAATTTGTTATACCCGTTCGGAAATTGATTTTATAATAATTCTAGAATAAATAACGTCTCATTATATGATACTCAAATGTTTTATTCAATTTAATAACCTCGTATACATGATTAGTTACTTTATAGCTGTTCTGACAGTTGCTAGCATGTGGCACGATTGTCTCCCTAACCGACAAACGGACATTTGAATAAAATCGATGGTATTTGTAAATAAATGTTAATTGTGGGAAATTATTGAATTGTCTCAGATGTGTGACTTCAAATGATCATTTTTCAGTGTGATATATGTAATTCAGCTTAACAAATATCAACTTTTTCCTCTTCCAAAAACTCCGTAGAATGAAAATAGTTGGCATTTCTCCAATTTTTATAATAGAAAACTGAACATCTTTGAAATATCATTTACCCAATTGTCATTTTAAATGATTTATGAATTATATTTTAAAATAATAATAATAAAATGCTTTATTGAAATTGATTTAAAATAATTAGTTCGATGGAAATAAATATTTATTATATATAAATATTTAATAATTTCATTTAGAATTGTGGATTTACATAGGTGGTTTGATCGAAATTTTAAATTAGTATCTGTATTGCATATAAAAAATCACAAAAGAAAAGAAAGAAAATGTGATCAGTCACGAATATGTCAAATACTTACGAGATTACAAAAAATTTTATTGAATTTTTCTATCCTCTTTCCGATCAATTTATAACGTGTTTTGAGCCATTCTTTCATGTTTTTATGAACGATTTTAACTTCGATCCAGTCATTCGTATGGGCGGAAACTAATTTATAAAGCACTGTTGAATTTTGTAGAAAATAATCGAATGTAAGAAGGAAATTGATTATAGAAATTCATGTGTTTTTTTTCTAGAAAAAATTTTTGTAAATATGAATTTATGGCGGCTTGAACTTTTTTTTTTTTTTTTTTTTCTAGATTATGAATTTTTAAGTGTTTTTTATTGCACCACCAACATTAGATTTTTATTTTTTTAGCACAAAAAAAAAATAAAAATCTAATGTTAAACAGTTTAATTAGCCAAATAAGTTTAAATTGGAACACTGAACAAAATGCTTAACAACTAAATGGTGGTGTATAATTAAATTTATATTCTGAAGTTATAAAATTTGTCATCTAGAAAATATTAAATAAATTAAACTTTGACCTCTTTTATTTTTATAAAAGAGGTTAATTTTGTAATTTATATTATTTTGATAATGATCTAGAAAGTGATGGTTACATGATTTTGTGTAAGATTGAAAGAAAGAAACTGATTATAGATATTTACATTTTTCAATAACTGTATTTCTGAAAACATTCGTAGAAATGGAGATTTATAAATGTTGACTTCTTAGATTAAGAATTTTTAACGTTTTGCATTGCATCATCGTGCTCAAATATGGAAGTTCTTAAATTCTCACTAACCTCAGAAATTATCTAGCAGTTGTCAAAATTGTTAATTTTTCAGAAAAGTGATAATTTTGACAACTTCTGGACTAATTTTTGAGGTTAGTGAGATTTTATGAACAACTGTTAATATACAGAAGTTCAGTTACTTATGTAGTTCTTATTATTTGGATGATAATTTTAGAGTTATTAAATGTTTAAAATGCATCTAAAATATATGTATATATTAAAATAAATATAAAATTGCATGCTTAAATGTGTGGTGAAAAGAGTAATGAGTAAAAGAAAATGATATATAAATGTATATTTTATGCATCTGATGAATAGATATTTCTATTAATCAGCATAAAATAATCTATCTAGCTATCTATATATTGCAGTGGCGTGCCGCGACATTTGATGATAGGGAAGCTGTGTTTCTGTAAGAAGCCGACTTCCAGGGGTAATCAGTTAATTGCGCGTCAGTGATGGCCTAGGGTCCATTCGTATGTGCGTGGTGGCGGAAGAGACGTACAGTACCTGACAAAAACCGACAAAAAAGAAACATAAAATAAACATATACTATGTACAAAATAGTTTGCTTTAGGACAATCGGCCGTTCGGCATCCTGGGCGTCGATGTGGTTCTTCGATGGTCGATCGAAGGTGGCCCCGAGTCAGTGGCGTTAACAAGTCTGTAGGGCACGGGGAGACTTCCTCCGTTGGCGTCGGGGACATGGTCTAAGTCCAAAGTGGCACGGGTTTCAGATTGGCACAATAGATGAGAAACTGTTTTTTTTTTTTTTTTT
Source organism: Centruroides vittatus (assembly GCF_030686945.1). Lineage (NCBI taxonomy): Eukaryota > Metazoa > Arthropoda > Arachnida > Scorpiones > Buthidae > Centruroides > Centruroides vittatus. Next base: position 43,458 of record NW_027122582.1, read on the forward strand.
TTTTCTTTTGCGCGTTGACACACGGCGTTTCGGTTATTCGGAACGTTGACCGAGTGCCAGGTGTCCTCGATTGTCGGGGATTATATCAATCTCCGTTCTTTCTTTCGTCCATTTGATTGGTCATTCTCCCTCACTCACGCTTCCCGAGTGGTCGGTCCCTGGTTACTAAATGTAACGAGACTCTTACCTGGAACGGGAGAAAAGTCAAAATTGAAGATGAATTCGATCTTCCACCGATCATAGGAAGACTTCCTTCCGCGATTTATAGTTTTTGCCTCGCCAGATTGATATAAACAATGGGTGTCAGACTACAAACGACTTTTACCTATGTTTTTTTAATATAATAAATTTTTCTCTAAATTAACCGTTTTTTCGCGTCTTTCGTGACGGGTCAGACCTGTCCGGAACATCACGTTTCCATAAAAGTTTTAAACAAATACTGGAAACGACAAAAATAAATAATTTATGTATTTTTACTTCTAAAGTACAAATAATACATGCATAATACAAATTGATATGACACAAACAATAATAGAAAAACTTGTTTTTTTAATTTTTTGTAAACTAACTCTATTCGGCGATTTCTTCCGCAAAGTCGTTAATTACTTTATCATAAAAGTCGCTGGTCGTCGATTCCATCAACGTATTTAAAAGCTCTCTTTCTATCGAAAGCGACGCCAGCGACTACAATTTTTCCTCCGACCGAGTGTTCCTGGCCAATGTACGAATTTGCTTCGTAATCGAAAAACTGCGCTCAACAGACCCACCGGTAGATGGTTCCGTAATTATTAATGATACTAAATCATATAATTCTTTTAGCACGTCTTTATTCGGATCAACATTAATTATAATACGTTTTATGTTTAAGAGTTACTTGTCAATATAGTCTGGAAACGAATATAAATACTGCGATTCGCTACGTAATTTAGATAAATCAAAAAATTTCCCATAAAATTTACTTAATTTATAGAATTAAAACAAGCTTGAAAAAATTGTTTTTCATAATATTAAAATTAACAATATCTAAAAGTGATAAAAATTCTAAAGATTTTATGTCTGAAAATCTGTCAATATAATTACAGTATAATTAAAAGAAAATTATAATTATATACAACTTTGCAAAGAAACGTACATAAAAATAACATTGAATACTCTTTACTTTTTAAATCTTAAAACAACTCACTTAATCAGATAGCTCCTACCCAGTGGCCAAGGGATAGAATCGTTGGAAGCGTTACACGTGTGTAGCTTCCACCAGCTAAACCGGGTGAGGTTGGTGCTCTGTAAAGCGCATGCGCCAATGTGCTCTGGCTGCTTTACACCTTCAGTTATTCTCGCCGTGGAAGCTGTCTCGTAAGGGCTTCCATTCCCGCCACTGATATTCGAATGTACAATAGCAATCTTATCGTGTTTTTTCCACATGCATAGTATAGAAATTTGTAATAAGATACATAATGCAGTTATAATAAAATATGAATTTTAATTAATTCAAAGTACGTTAAAATATGAAAATTTATATTTTAGAAACTACAAGGGGAGGTCATTGGTAGGTGGACGCGGCGCTTCCACCGCTTCCAATGACGGCACGCCACTGATATATTGATAAATTCAAAATGATGATAAAAATTGATATTTTTTTTTATTTTATTGATTGCTTTTAGACTGGAAAATTGAATATATATTACAGTAAAATGTCATATTTCAGAAAATCATTTGACTGATTTATATATAACTATGCACCAATTTATCTTTTTTTTTTTTTTTTAAATTGTATAGATATTTCTTTCATTATTAAAATAAAATATTGCAAAAAAAAGCATTTAAAAAATGTTTAAATTAAAAGTTTAAATATATAACATTTTTAAATTTTACAATGTATAAATGTATTTTTTATACAGAAAATGAGAGTAATAGGTTATTTAGGAAGGAATAAATATTTCTGAAGCTGAAGGTTCTGATTCTATTTTTAAACATTTCCCTACTCAGAAAAGAAATATCAAAGCAAAAACTCTATTGTAGAAAAAAATTGGCTATCCTTTTACCAGTGTATAATTTGCTTTGGAACTGTTCTGGTATATATCTAGTAAAATATATAGAAATTGCTTTTTAAAAATTTCATTTTTATTGTCGGAAAATTGCTTTTATAGCAAAAAATAGAAAATGACTTTCAGTTAAAGAAACAAAACTATTTTATTCAACCTCCTTCTCTACTGGAAAAACTATTTAGTTTTTTCTTTTTGGAGTTAAATGTGTTTGGAATGACTCTTATACTCTTAATGTGAAAAGTTGATTTACTACAAAAGTACAGTAGTTATAAGAAATGTGTGTGAATGTATATATATAGGCCTACTTAAGTTTTGTTTTAGTCATTTTCATTAAGTATTTTTAAATTTAATACATATATTTAACAAAAAAAATCTTTATATATTTTTTAACTGTAATTTTTTTATATATACCATTTTTATTTCTTTATTTATTTTTGTATTCATCACATAAATTTCACTTTTCAAGTTTTTATATATGAAATGAAAATAAAATTTTTTTAACCTAAAAAATAATACATTAATAAATTATCTTTAATTTTAGTATTTTTAAAAAACAATTAAGCTTTTTTTTTCTTACAGACTTTATTACATAAATAAATCAAAGTACATGAAAGTATTAAAAGGTTGTATTTATAAAATAAATTTGATTAAGTTAAATATATTACATAACTAATATAAGTTATTGATCAGAATCCTGCTATTTACCAAATTCATATTTTTTTGTTTTCTTCATTAAATATATATTATAAATAATACAATAATATTAATTTAGAAAACAGTTTTAATAATTAGAATTACTTATTGTTTTATTAATTATATAACATTTTATTTGAATTATTGTTTAAGATATTTATCTAGTTATTCCACTATCTACTCACTCTAGTTATTTTATATATTATTTATAGATTTTTATAGTTGCATTTTACTCATAGTATTAATAGATTTTATATATGATTAATTTTAGTATACTCACTGTGAATATTTTGAACTGATAGATTACCACTGGAAGTAATGACATTAAATCCTCTCTGTGAGCATGTTGAAACTGCACAAGGTGTTCCCTTGACAGTGACCGGAGTAGCCCAATGTAAAGTAATGACTGAAAAAGAGTTTCTTGCAACTGCTGCTGAACAGTTCTTGGGCAAGGAAGTTGATCATATTAAATCTGTCATTCTTCAAACTTTAGAAGGACATTTAAGATCAATTGTTGGTAAGTGACTATATTCAAGATAATTGGTACTTAATGTTGTTTAAATTCTTAAAATTCAGTTCAAATATTTGAATGGAGCTTCTAAAAACATGAAAAGTATAAATAAAAATATACCTAAAGATGATAATACCATAAAATCTGCTTTAAGATACTTAAGATAATTTATTAAATTATGCTTTACAACAGTTTATGTATTATGTAATAAATTTTCATATTTTAATGAAATTAATAAACAATCTTTTTACAAGTCAAAATATTTTAATAATTTTATGTTGTTAAAACAATTTACCTTCATAATGTAAGAAATATGTTATTTGTCAAATATTTAACTATTTTACAAAATCAAAATATTTTTTCTAATTTGTGTGAAAATTTATATAAACAGTCATAAGTTTATCTTATAAATTTCATAATTTACATTTATCAAAAATATTCAAATAAAGTATTTATATTAGCCTCTACTGTATACTGTATGATCTTAATTAAAGTACTTTTAAAAAGACATATATAAATACAAATAGATGCACACCTTTTTAAAATATATAGTTTAATCAATCTTTCAGTATTTACACATAAAGTACTTTTATTTAGCAATGTCTAGAAAGAAATTTAGCAGTCCAAATCTGATATGGTGACATTTCAAGACAGGTGGAAAACATTTCTGTAAAAGAAAAAAATTAGTATCAAAATTCATCACTGACATTTTTTGGCATTGCAAGCAATAAAAAAAAAAGCAGTTTCCTCTGCATAAGTACACTTGTTGCAGAAAAGCTCTGGGTATAAAAGTGGTCTGAACTGTTGAATTGCATTCTTATCAGCTACAATGGCTGATAAGAACTTTGCTGAAATATACATTTCTTGTCAAGCTGTTTTATGAAACAACAGCAATATTTGGTTCCAGAATGTACATTTCTCATGAAGCTGTTTTATGAAAATAATGACAATGCCATAGTTGCACTTCAGGAATTTGACACTGTAGTTTATGCTAAGGACCATTGATTCCACATGTTCTCAGGAAAATGATCACTCAATTTGAGGAAAATGAAATTTTGGGAATTTAAACTGGTTGAGGGGATAGACCTATCACTTCAAAAGTTATTGAAAATGTTACCACAGTTATTGTTGAACAGTTAACGAATAATGTTGCAGGCTCCAGTAGTGCACGTGCTGAGTCATGGCAGTGTGGTAGATACTAAGAACATTGGGGTAATGTTATTTATATGAGGTCTGCCACAACTCATAGTTGCTGCTGACATGGAAACCTGACTGACCTTTGCATTGATCATCCTAGTCAGAATGTAAATGGATGTATTAGGGCCATGAAAGATCATGAGGAGGCATATTTTTACTTCAGACAAATAGTAAAGGTCTATAACTGTTGCATTTGGGCCACAGAAAACTTGTGTTTTCCAGCAGCTTCCACTGCACTTGCCTAAAGTTACAGTCTAATGTGAATTCAGTCACATTTATCCTTGGACCATTCTTCTTTGAAGAAGCTAGTCCCAACAGGCTTGTGACATGCTCTGTTATGACTCAGACATACCAAGAGATGCTAAACACTTGTTGTATCCCAACTGCAACAACAATAACACCTTGAAACCACTCATGCATAATGGAGTGCCTCTTCACATTGAGTAGTATTTCCTGCATTACTAATATCACTATTTAGTATGAGCATCTTATATAAATGAAGTATTTGTTGTTTTTAGTGCCAAAAATGTCATAGTTGTAAGTTTTAGTATTAATGTTTTTTTAGAAATGTCTTCTACTTGTTCTAAAATGCTACCATACCAGATTTGCATTTATGTTGTCAAATATCTCTCTAGTGTTGAATAGAGATACTTTAGTTACAATTACTTGGTATGTTGTAGCTTTATATATATTAAGATTGATTGTTATAGAGAAATGCAGTAATATACTTCTGTTTTAAAAATTTAGAGATACAAGGAATGTTACTTTCATATTATTTCTTCATTAAAAAAATTATATAGTTGTGCAATATTATATTAAGGTAAGAAATTGATAAAAGCAACTTACATTAAATTAAAATATCGAAAAACAATTGAAAAGATATTTTTAAAAATAATTTATATTGTTTATCAGAAAAATTTTTCAATAGTTTTTTTCTTTTTGATTAATAACAATAATAATTAATAATAATGGATAACAAACGACAATACATTAACAATCAAAAATTATGTATAATATAAGTTTAATTATACACACTTATTTTTAAAAAAATAATTACAACTCAACTCTAAAATGTTGTTCTTATTTTTAGAAATGTTAATAATTGAAAGATTATTTATTTCTATATCAATGAAACAGTAATTTGATAAAATATAATACATTTAAAGCATGCACTAAATCTGTAATATTTGTGTTAGTGAACAAATATAATATTATAGACTAAAAAAATGCATTAAAAAATAGTTTAAAATTTTCTTTATTTTATACATAATTAGGAACTGTCAGCTGATAAAAGATATCCACCCTTTAGTTATCAAAAGCCCCAACAGTGAATTGCAGTTAAAACTAAAAAGTAACAAAGAATAAAAAACATGATTTATGAAATAATGCAGTATATGTTAAAGCATTAATGTATGAAAAATTTTAAAAATTTATAAAAAAAAATATATAGTGAAGACAATAAAATTAAAAAACATAAATGCAAACATATATATAACATATATATAAAGAAGATCAGCTATTGTAAAGATCAAACAAATATTACATATAGTATTATAATAAAAGGATAAAAAAATTATGATCTTACATACTAAAAGACCTAAAATCAAAGGAAATAAAATAAAATTTAAATACATCACTGATATAAAATATTTTGGACATTTTCTTTTAAAACGGATGAGACTTTCATGCAATAACTGTTCTATTGGTTTTATACTTCTAGTGGTATGATAAAAAATAGATCTGTGTGATTAAAATTTATCTTTGTATACTAGTACATTTATCAATTAACAGGACTTATTATACTGGAAAATTATACTGGAAAATTATCCTAATAAATAATAATTTGGAAATACTTCAAGGGAATAAAACCAAACAAATAATAATAATGGAAAAAGACAAGAAAATCGAAGTCATCAAAGAATTAATCCAAGAAGGAAGTTATGAACAACTCAACAAAGATCCAGTGAATGATCTAATATAAACTTTAGACAAGGAACTAAAGAATTTAAAAATACAACAACATATAACAGAAGAAGACATCAAATACATAAAAAGAGAAGACAACAGAACACTGAAATTTAACATAAGGGTAAAGACACACAAAAATCCTATTAAATATAGACCTCTAATAGACGTAAAAAATTACATATATTATAATTTAGAAAAATATTTAAAGGATAAATTAAATTTATTAGAAGTATCTAAGTACAGTATAAAAAATGTGGATGAATTAAAAAATATAACTATAAACGAAAATTTGAATTTAATATCACTAGATGTTGTCAATATGTATCCTAGCATTACAATAGAAGACATAGAAAATTCGTTAATAAAAATCAAAACACCAAATTGGATAATTAAATTATGTTTAATAGTAATTAAAAATAACTATTTTCAGTTTGATAAGAAATTCTACACCCAAACAGAAGGAATACCTATGGGCACATGTATAGGTCCAAAATTGGCCAAAATATCAATGATGCAAATAGATGAAAAGATTAAAAATATAGAAGGTATTGAATTTTATAGCAGGTATGTGGATGATTGTATAATAATTTTTGATAAAAGGAAAACAAATGAGAATATAATCATAAATATGGCTAATAAGATCAAAAGAATATTAAATTTGAATTAGAAAAAGAAAAACAGAACAGTTTAAATTACTTAGATGTAACTATAGAAAGAAAAAATGATAGATTAGTTTATAAGAAATATGTTAAACCTATACAAATACTCAAAGTAATTGATTATAAATCTGTTATACCTGTTAGTATGAAATATAATATATTTAAAATGTATATGAATAAAATAAGACAAAGAACAAGTGAAATAGAAACACAAAAACAAGAGGAGGAAGAAATAATTAAAATGTTTATTTTAAACGACTACCCAAAATGTTTACTAAATAAATGGAATGAAAAATTACGTAATGACAATCAATCAAAATCAATGGACAAAGAGAAAAAATATGTTAAATTACGGTATGTACCAAAATTATTTGAAAGAATTAAGAAAGTTGTAAAAAGTAGAATTAATTTAATACCTGAAAAAATAAATTCAACTAAAAAATATTTGTGTTATAGAAAAGAAGAAAATTATGATATAACAGAGGAAAAAGGTGTTGTATATTCATTTAATTGCAATTGTAACCCAAAGAAAACATACATTGGAGGAACAAAAAGAAAATTAAAAATTAGATTAAGCAAGCATATTAGAGCAATAAAAGGAAAATATGCAAATTTAGCAGTGGCTGAACATAGCAATAAGAAAGGTTGTGAAATTGATTTAAATACTGTTAAAATAAGGAAAAAAGAAGAAAATAATTATAAACGTCAGTTATATGAACGTATAAATATAATCAGACAAACAGAAAGAATAAATAACAATACCAGAAGGAAAATCCACCAATCCTGGAGAAGCATTATAGAAGGGGGAGGGAAGTGAAAGCATAAAAGGAGAGATTTGAAATGAATTGTAAATATAGTTTAAGTAAAAAAGAATAATCCAGAATGTAAGTAGTCAATGTAGAAATTTTAGATGAAATTTTAATTATGATTAATTATAATGTATAAAAAATAGGTATACGTTTCGAATTATACAGTTAATATGAATTACAAGTATATTTGAATCTTTAAAGACGTTTGGAAATACAGAAACTGTAAGAATTTTATTATTTTATTGTCGGGGAATAAATGTGTTTATTTTGATTTTTAATTATAATTGTAACAAAAAAACATTTTAATTGTTGATTGTAGAAAGTGCTTTTTGAATGCCTGCTGAGGAGGGACAAACAAGTCCGAAACACAAGCTTAAAGTGTATGTGTTCAGGTGAACTAAATAAAAAATATTATTTCTGATCTGTAAGACTAAATATCTGCATCCATAATTTTCCAGTATAATAAGTCCTGTTAATTGATAAATGTACTAGTATACAAAGATAAATTTTAAGCTATGATAAAGGACACAAAGGCATAATAATTGAGATCTGTGTGATATTGTTAAATGCAGATGGGGTGAATATACAAGAAGAATCACAGGTAGGTTGACTGGTTATTTTTAGATAAAACCAGTGAGGGCTTAATAAACCATTAAAATATTTATAAAAAAGGATATGATCAAAATGTATTATATGATTTTTAACTTTGGGAAGACTGATGCATACACAGGCAACAGTGGGATTATGAGTTTGTGGCAAGTTACATAATTTATTTAATAATAAATACGTTTTAGCAAGTTTGTGCAAAAATTTGGAAATTAGATATGGAGCAGCCATTTAGCATTTAAATCAGATATTATGTTGTTATAAATGCAATAATTTTTTTCCACCCAAACATATAGAGTATATAAATGATCTTTATATTCATTCAATGCACTTTACAATATATCGATTACACTCTGTAAATAAATTGCAATTAACATAATTTTATTATATCAGTAATACAAGATTGTTAAAAAATAATTTCTCCAACTCAGAGAGCTCTGGAGCATATTCTACCACTTGAAATGAAACATTTGGACAACAGGTATTTCAGATGATGTGCTCACAATTTATTAACTGAAAGTTTCTTGAATAAAAAAATCACCAATAGGTGGTGATGGAGCTTTACAACTGGGGTCCAAATCTGTTCTGTCACCATAGAACATGTTGACAACTTTTGCAATCCCAGAGCTTCAACAAAATATGGGTGCCTACAGAATATCATAATCATGCAAGATGGTGCACCACTCCACATCACTCACTGTTTTCAATACATGTTAAAGTGGACTTTCACAGATGAACGGGTGATAAGCTGTTACTTTCCAAGAGCTTGACTTCTGTGCTCATCTGATCTCACTCCATTTGACTTCTGGTTATGGAGTTTCTTGAAGGATCACATCTCTCATGCAAGATGTGCATCTGTATCAGATTTAAAAGACAGCATTTGTCAGCATGTTCTTTGTGATTAAAGCAAACTCATTGTGTTCAGTAGTGGAAAATATGCTTCTGCAAATGGAGAAAATTGTTGAAAACAATGGAAGGACATATTAAACATTTATAACTGTGATTTGCATAGCACTACCACCTATTGGTGATTATTTTTGTACAAAAAGTTTTTTTATTTTATTTTATTTTTTATAGAACATAGTCTAGAGCCCTCTGAGTTGAGGAAGTTATTTTTAAGAACCCTGTGTCTAATATTAGCATTACGTGAAATATGTAGACATATAACATTCAGAAATGGATAATTGGCTTTGATATGGAGGAATAAACAAGAGAAAAACATTATTTAAGAAGCCTTAAATTAAAGATGCATTTATTACTTAGTAATATAAAAAAGAAATTCTTAAATATATAAATCCTTGGAATTTATGGAAAAATGTATTTATATATTTAACAAATATATCTATAGATTTCTGTGCAGCTGTATATTTCATTCATTGTTAATTTTCTTCATATCAAGTAAAGTTTTCTAGTTTCAAATGTTCAATGCACATATTTCAGAGAGATGGGTGATTAATATTAGGCAAATGATGGTAAATATTGAGTATATTGAAGTCAGAATATTTTGTGGCAGTTTGTTTTTAATATTGCTGTTAGCTTCATCTTTTATTTTCAACAGTTAGATTTTGAATAAAACTTTATTCAAAGGTAATTTTAAAGAATTTTATTATTTTTTCAAATGCATGTAATTTGTAAAAGATATAATCTTGACTAACAGAGTTTGCATATATATGCATTATAGTTTTCTATAGTGTATATAATGAAAATATGGATTTAATAGAAGCATGTCAAATATAGTTAACTTTCTTATTTTTAATTATTTAATCTGAATACAATAATATGAAACTATCTTAAATGCTTTATATTGAAATGATTGAATGATGTAAGTTACTAGTTATTAAATTATTAAATGAATATTACATAACTTTTTAAACTTATTCATATATGATTATTAGTCATGTTTTTAGGAGGAAAATCTTTATTGTTTTAAGTTTCATTTGACAATTGCAAAAATCTGCATGAAAATAAGAAATTTTATATTCATTGAATGAATCTCTCCTTAAATTTTTAATAACTGAAATATATAATAATAAAAAGAATCCAGCAATGAGTTGCTTAACTTTCCCAGCAACATTTAGTGGCACCATCTGTTATGATATTTTATTTTTAAAATATTTTATATTTTTAACTATTATAAAATGGCAAAAATTTTAATTTTGAGGATAGGGATGGGATTTATAAAAAAATTGTAAATGCTAATATAGTGGGTGATCAATTAATGAATATAATCAGTTCCAAGACCATGTTTGCTGTCTGAATTGTTTAACCGATTATCGATTTACCATAGATTTTTGTGGGAATTTGATTAATTCGTTCTGGAGACCCCAAAAAATAAATAAAAATTATATACTTTCTTAGCTAAGATTGTATCTACTGTAGATGTGTTGAAGTTATCTGCTTACAATATCAGACATCTGCCCACTCTCTAACTGTGTTCATTATAGAAACTAAGCAGGATAACTCCTGCTTAGTTTCTATAACGAACACAGTTCTTGACACTCCACTTTTTTTTAGGCATCATAATATTCAGTTTTTTTAAATAAAAAGTTCAGAAAAATACTTACAAAAATTCGTAGAACAGAAATTAACTAGCGCAAAAAAGATTATGTATATAACTGTAAAAGTCTCATTCCATAAATCTTGTATAGATGCCATTAAAATATAGTTTTACAAATCTTAAACACAACATTGCTTCTTGTCTTTTATCTGTCATTTGTTTGTTGTCCAATTTGTTCACAGTCCTGTTTATTAACCGATCACTTACTGTAACAAGTAAAATCGTCATTAAGTTTGACCCTACAGAAGATACACACAACATCCTTTATCTCCCCACTCCACAATCTTTAATCACCAAAATTTAATAGCATCAATCCCCTAATAAACAAACTTCCTGCAAAATTTTAAAAAACTTTGACAAAAAGCACAGAAGTTATTAAGCTTCAAAGAGGGTGAACAAAATCGTGCCTTGTGCATGCACACACATGTGCAACACACACACACTAACATCCATACATACAGAAATTATCCCCAAATTTTTTTGCATTTCTTGATGTTACAACGTCCTCAGTCCAAAAAAATGTAAAAATCTGGGGTCATTTTTTTGACCGATTGCCATACTTTCCCTCTGTTATATATAACTGCCAGGAAAATAAAATGTAAATTACATGTTTATCAAATACTTCTTTTTTAGTACTTGTATTTTACAAAAATAAGAAATTTATTTCATATGATATTAACAAATTTTTGTGTCTGAATTAAAATAAAGTGCAAATGAATGGAAATGATATTCTTATTTTACTTTTAAACTACTTTTTACTACTACTAAAACTACTATTACATTGTTTATTTGGCATTGTATCACTTAAAATGTATTATAGATGAAAAATTATATTAGAGGAGTTGCTCAGAATTAACTTTTAAGAATTCAATTTAGTTTTTTTTACTGTATTAAAGAATTGTTATGCAATTTAAATAACATTATTTAAAATTTAATTTTCAATTATATTAATTTCTATTTTTATGTAATAATATAATTATAAGTTACTTTTTTTATACAAATTATATTTTATTATCTCAATTAACATTAAAGTAGTTTCAAAGAATAAATTAGCACTGTTTAATTATACAAGTAGATCGCTGAGGTATTATTTTATCTGTCCACAATTTATTTTAAGTTTACAGGTTTTTCTTATTTTCTTAGTTAAGAGATTTTTACATCAAGGAGATTTGAAATAACTAATTTCATATGCAGCTATTATTTTATTTGTGTGACATGGAGAAAATACTTATACACATTTTTTCAACAATGGTTTTGCTCTATGCCACTTCCAGAAATAACCACTATCTTTAAAGAATCTAGGCTTTTGAAATTGTAACTTTATGTGGATATACAATTATTACAGTCTTCAGTATTAGTATAAAGTCTTTGTTAGTCCAAATATTATTTGTTTTCATTATAATATACTGTAAACTATTTGCATACTATTTTAAAAAAATATTAATTTTATTGTATATTTTTTAATGCTAATAATACCCATACCAACTATGGATATTGGCATTATAACTTATATATATATATATTAATACTATTTAAAAATAAAATTATATAATAAAATAATAAAACAATTTAAAAACTAGATATATACATTTATACAGTTAAAATTTATATATATTATTTAAAATGTATAAATGTTTTTAAAATGTAACAATTCTAAAATTACATTTTTCTTGCATAACATTCTGTTTCTAAGATATTAATTCATCCTAACATATGCAGATGGATATGTAAAAAAATGTATTTAATAAATTATATAAAGAAAAAGATGATAAAAGAGAACATTAAAATATAGAAAAGTATCATAATAAATTTAAATAATGATGTAACATTAAAATAAAATCTGTTGATTATGTAACAGTTTCATCAGTTCTTGCAGACACACCCTCCAAAGAGAATTTCTTACATTAATTACCTTTCAAAAAAAAAAATTAACTGGTGATATGGAATAGCTTGTACGGATAGTACAGTATAATTTTTTAAGATGTATGATAATATAAATGAAGATAAAATATTTTTGAACAGACTAGTTTTCAAAAAATGTTTATCACAATCCAGTGGAAAGTATTTCTGTAAAGAATTTATGAAATCTTTTTTAATACAATTAAGATATCTTTATCAACCATGAAGGAAAGAAAATACATTTCTCAAAATATCAAAACTTTATTTTATTTACTGATATTTATTTTGACTTTAATGTCTTCTTACAGATGCTGTTGTGGCTGTCCACCATTTTGTTGTGTGTAAATACTGTATATAGAATTAGAACTCTGTCTTCTTTCCTTAATTCTTCTCCCTTCTGCTTTTAACCCTTCCCGTCACCTGACAGGAATGGCATTTTTCGTGGGTCCTGATTGGTGGTTTTAACAAAAGAGACAGGGGGTCCTGCCCAAATCAACCATGAGTCATAAGGGTAAGAATTATGGACACTTTTAGGTTCGACACCAAGGAGAGAAGTCTGGCGAAAGTGACCCAGAGACAAGGTATGAGGCTTAGGACGAAAGAGAGAGAGGGCCAGTACAGACCATGTGGGGACAAGGACTCGAAAATAATTGAACCAGCTCTTCCGCAAAGGTCCAATGATTTGCCCCAGCACCTTTTTATGAGTGACTGTTTTTTATTTTTCTGGATGCTGACGGATTGGAGATTCACCATCTGCAAGGCGACCATTGTCGACATTACCTTAGTATCAGGACCCACAAATCTAAACTACCAGTAGACTATCTTCATCCTCTATCCTTCTTTTCCCTTTTTAGTTTTTAAGTAGTAATACTATTAGTTTTAAGTTTAATTGTAATTTTTGTTTAATCGGAATTGTATATAATTGTCAAATTCCTTGAAAGTCTGAACGAGAAGAGACGCGGTAAAAACGACCTGTGTAACATTGTTTCTGTGACAGGCATTCTGTTCACTGTTAATTGTTTCAGTTAATAAAGCGACTTGTTCATTATTTCTTGGTTTATTATTACGTGTTTACCTCATAATCTTTCACAATGGCGTCCGCGACAGGATGCTCGTTGAAAAGCAACACTATAAAATATTATTGCTACTGTAGTTTCTCTTGTTAAAATCCATTAAATGCATTGATCAGTATTCAAAGTGTGATTCAAATTTATGAAATAAGAACATCATAACAAAATTCCTATCGATTTATGATAAAGTTTAAGATACCATTTAATAAATATGAACAAAAATCTCTTTAGATATGTTTTTTGTATAAAATATTCACAATTATCTGTTACACAACACTTAGGTTTAGTTAAATTATCTTAGATTATTAGAATATGCTATATGACACAAGTGTTAGAAAGTAACAAGAACTTTTCTGCAAAGTTTAACATTGACGAATTTTCTTACAGGTACATTATCTGTGGAAGAAGTCTATCGGGACCGGGACCAATTTGCTTCTCTTGTTCGAGAAGTAGCAGCACCTGATGTCGGACGAATGGGAATTGAAATACTCAGTTTCACTATTAAAGATATTTTCGACCAAGTCGAGTATCTATCTTCGTTAGGAAAAGCACGTGCTGCTATTGTCAAAAGAGACGCAGAAATCGGTGTCGCCGAAGCAGAAAGGGATGCAGGAATTCGGGTTTGGTCATTTATTTACATTTTTATTTTAATAAAATAACTTATTATAAAATGCTAGTGAAAACTTATTTAAAGATATGTAGACTGAATTTAAATATTAAATTTTTAAAAAATTTCTATATACTTTTTATTACTTGTAGGAAGCCCAATGTGAAAAAGAAGCTATGGATGTAAAATTTAATGCTAATATTAAAATAGAAGATTCACATCGAATGTATCAGTTGCAAAAGTCAAATTTTGAAGTTGAAGTTAATACAATGGTGAGCTAAAAACTTAGTATAAATTAGTAACAGTTAAAACTTTCAAAACATTGTTTTGACAACAGAACATTTGTTTTTTGAAATAACAACTGATTTATTAAGAGTGATCCTAAAGTTTGTGTACAGTTTTATACTTCAGTAACTAATGATGTACCGTACAATGTTAAAACTATAAAAATATGCTATTTGTTTTATAAACATGCTGTAACAATTGTTATTGACAAATTTTTCAAGCTAAAGCAATTTACTTTTGCTTTGATCATCACCATAATGGGATCTGTAAGTAAAATTAAATCAGTTGTACATTGATAAAATTATTATATAAAAACTATAAAAGTTGGTATCTCAAATATTATTTACTACATAGTTTTGACACTTGTACATCTTTAGTTATTAAAGTATAAAATTGCAGAGTTTAGGAACACCCTATATACTGTGAAGATCGCGAATGTGGTACACAAAGAAACTGGTATAAATATTTACAACAGGGTCTTTTATTCGCGTATATAGATACAGGAAGGGTTGTGGGATGCCAGCTATAATATCTCTATCTCCAACACAGGTAGTATTAGTACGGAACCCAACAAAAATATAATGATATAAGCCTCAGGTCTCGTGACGACTATTCCGATACATAGATAATTATTTTACAAAGGGCGATTACAAACGTATATAGACCTTAATTCTAAACTTATAATTAATTACAACTAATGAAGAATGATAGAAGAATTTATGACAATAAAATAACTGATAGGAGAAGAAAAAAAAGGAATGGGTACCCAACTATTTTGGTGCTAATGCAATGAGGTGCACATAACGGTACATATAACGGTGTAGATGACGAATCTCTTCTTAATCACGAGAAAAAAAAACAGTCAACACTTTCACTACACATAAAGTTCTCTTTGTCTTCACCCACGTGGTCTCGAAGACGTATTCGGGAGCTTTCTCGTTCTCGTCTTTCCTCCTTCAGCTCTGACTCAAAAGTGACTCTTTGTCTTGGTTCTACCCCTGAGGGCTGCGTACAGTCCTATTGTCCATAATGGGGTCACCTATTGTTAAGCCGTTAAGCACCGGTCAGGGAAGGGTTCCAGGAAGTAAAGATAAAGTTGTATCTTCAGATTGTTCTTTTTGCTGGTGATCTTGAACTGGAGCGGTTGGAGTATACCGGAGGTAGGCCAAAGGAACATCGTAGTCCTCTGTCTCACTATCCTCTACGTCACTAACAAGAGGGGTTGTCTTGTCATTTCTTTTCAAATTATGTGACTTTACAGGAAAAAAACATGGTTTCAACCTGTCCGAATGGACAGCAAACTTTTCACGGCGCGCGTTACCCTCTAGTTCAACTGTGACGGGTCCTAAAATACGAGAAATTCTAAAAGGTTCCAAGTATTTGGGAGAGAACTTTCCATGTTTCTTTGTAGTGCTTTTTCTCAACAACCATACCCTCTGTCCTGCTGCCCAGGTGCTATAACTACGGCCATAATTTATGCGTTCTCTATTAAGGGAATTCTTTTGCTTGCCATACGCGAAAGCGTTGTCACGTATAATATTCAAACGGTCAATCCATTTGTTTTTCTGGTTTTCATCCCCATTGATCATAGTATCATTACTAGGGAAGGTCCAAGGTAACCGGGGGTCGTAGCCATATAAGAGGAAGGACTGAGCCTCTCTAGTGGAAGCGTGAGTTGTATTATTATAGGCATAGGTCGCAGGGTTAACGAATAAGTCCCAATCCTTATTGTTGCCGCCCGATATGCGGGAGATGACGCTACAAATGGACTTGTTGAACCTCTCACACACCGAATTTGAGCATGGACGATAAGCAGTCGTCATGTTATGCTTGGTGTGCAAAAGCTCACAAGTCTCACGGAAAATCCTAGAAGTGAAATTACTGCCCCTATCGGATATGATGACCTCTGGGCAACCGTAACGGCACACAATGTGATTGAATATAGCGTCACTAATAGATTGGGCTGATTGATCCTTTATAGGGACCACCTCTGCGTACCTAGTAAATATGTCGATGATAGTGAAGAGGTACCTATTCCCCTGTGGAGTCACACGAAGAGGGCCAACGATATCAATGGCTACTTTTTGGAAGGGAAACTCTGCCGTTTCAGTCTGTTGAAAAGGGGCACGATGCCGATGCAAATTAAATTTTTGACAGGTTATACACTTTTGAATAAAATGGCGGACTAAAGTGCGAACATTACGGATATAATAATGGCGATCAATTAGGTTGGCAGTTCGCTCTACACCAAAATGACCTGCGACATCCGAGTTATGAAAGGCCTTAATAACTTCGCTAACCATATTAGGGCCGACACAAGGTCGCCTCCAATGACGTAACCTGTATTGATCAGGCTTAACGTGAACCAATACGTTGCCTTCTAACTGAAATTCAGGTTGGATGCCATCGAAAGAATCCACGGGTTCGAGTGTACAAATTTTTTTTAGGTTCTCCTTCATTTTAGAGAAAAACTTATCCTGATCCTGAGACTCGACGACCCTCTCCCAGAAACTACGATCCTTAGTGCTCACATTACAATCTTGTGTATATCCAAACTCTCCAATGGGAATCTCAGGGCGCGAAAGCCAGTCAGCAACCAGGTTTAAATTTCCCTTGATATGACATATATTATAACTATAATCAGATAGTTCGATTGACCAACGCATCAATCTCTTGTTGTGATTTTGCATTGTTTTGATATAAGTTAACGGCTTGTGGTCGGAATAAATATTTACTTCATGGCCTAGGATGATTGGTTTAAAATGCCGTAGGGCTAGTATAATGGACAGACACTCCTTTTCAATTGTCGAATATCTGAGCTCTGCCCCATGAAACTTTTTGCCGAAGTAACCGATCGGGGCAAATTTTTTTATTCTCATCTGTCCCAGAACAGCGCCAGCACATAGCTCCGAGGCGTCGGTATATATATGGAAGGGTCAGAGAAATCAGGGTGAACAAGAACAGGGGGTTACTAGAGGTGTTTAATCGTTGGGAGGACTCCTTCCTAAAAGCATCGTTAACCCTTTCCAGTAGTTCAGGGAGTTTAGATATAATGTCAACCCCCAATATGCCTTCATACTCCAAGTTCTCAGGAAACCTTATATAAGCGATATCTATAGGGCAAGTAATACACAAGAATTTTATTTTAGTATGAAGGAGGTATTCGCAACTATTCACCGCACCGCTAATACCCCTAACCCCGAAATTAGCGCTCTCAATGCTCAGGCCCTCTAATATTCTTCTAGGAATGGCCTCAACTATAGTCAGATCACATAAAGAATTTTCGGCACCAGTATCGACTAAGAACCTTACCTTCCTTCCGAGACTGGAGCCCTCAATTATGGGTAAACCCTTTTTGGAAATTATGACATCAGGGGTCAGATTAATTTCGGAATAGAGAGTATGGTCCTGACCTTCACCATACTCCTTGTTCAGTTTAAATTACGCTTATTTCGGGTAGGACAATTCCGGGCGATATGGTCATGTTCACCACATATGAAGCAAGCACGGCGCTCGCTACGATTAGTATTTCTTTTTTGCGTTTGAATTAATCGGTTTACAGAATCAGCTAACAACTTAACTTCCTCTTCCAGGTTCCTTATACGATCTATTTCGTGCCCTTTTTCCTCTCCCGGTATATCTTCTTCAGTACCTTGATTGTTAGGAGGATGTTGGGAAGCGATGTTGATGTTCCTCTTGTCAGCTGAATTACTACACTCAGCCTCGATCTGCTCCTCGTTTTCTGCGAAGTCAAACGCTTCCTCTAATGTTTTAGGATTGCGCCTCAAAACATTGGGTTTGATTCGATTACTCAGTCCTTTCACGAATCTTTCCAAGATAACATTGTCCCTCAAAGTCGCCATATTGTTATTTACTTTAATTGTCCTGGAGAACAACGTTTTAACGCGAATTACATAGTCCGTAACTGACTCGTTAACACCTTGTCTAATGCTCATAATTTGATCGATTACATTCCTTTCTTTAGGGGCCTTCCTTTCGAAACATTTTACAAGATCGCGTTTAATATCGTTAAATGAACCTGGGTATTGTTCGAGGAGGCAAAAAAATGTATTTAGGGGTTCCCCTTTCAGTTTTGCCTGGAGGACAGCTATCTTAACGTCGTCGTTCCACTCGGCCAGACGTGATATGTTTTCCACTGTCTGAAAGAATTGTTGGATGTTAACGGAGTCATTCTGGGAGTTCGAGAACGTGGGGATCATCCCCAGAAACCCAGTAACCACAAGAGGAGGATTGGATGTGGTCATATTGTTTGATGTAGTTGTCTCGACAGGACAGTTGGTCGCCATAATACCACAGACCTTTTTACAATAGCAAAAAATAATACAAAGTCACAGATCGGGCTACTGACCGAATAAATCACCGTCAGGATAGAGATAAGTTCACAGTCGAATTGGACCATTAATACTGGCATCCTGTCGCGGACGCCATTGTGAAGATCGCGAATGTGGTACACAAAGAAACTGGTATAAATATTTACAACAGGATCTTTTATTCGCGTATATAGATACAGGAAGGGTTGTGGGATGCCAGCTATAATATCTCTATCTCCAACACAGGTAGTATTAGTACGGAACCCGACAAAAATATAATGATATAAGCCTCAGGTCTCGTGACGACTATTCCGATACATAGATAATTATTTTACAAAGGGCGATTACAAACGTATATAGACCTTAATTCTAAACTTATAATTAATTACAACTAATGAAGAATGATAGAAGAATTTATGACAATAAAATAACTGATAGGAGAAGAAAAAAAAGGAATGGGTACCCAACTATTTTGGTGCTAATGCAATGAGGTGCACATAACGGTACATATAACGGTGTAGATGACGAATCTCTTCTTAATCACGAGAAAAAAAAACAGTCAACACTTTCACTACACATAAAGTTCTCTTTGTCTTCACCCACGTGGTCTCGAAGACGTATTCGGGAGCTTTCTCGTTCTCGTCTTTCCTCCTTCAGCTCTGACTCAAAAGTGACTCTTTGTCTTGGTTCTACCCCTGAGGGCTGCGTACAGTCCTATTGTCCATAATGGGGTCACCTATTGTTAAGCCGTTAAGCACCGGTCAGGGAAGGGTTCCAGGAAGTAAAGATAATATGAATAGGAAAGAGAAGGAAAAATATATTCTAAGTTAAAATAAAATATAACTATATATTACACAAATGGCATTTAGCCACAATACACACAAATATATACAATATTCCAAATCCTGATATATAAACTAGTATTTATTCTGCAGAAAAATTTTTAGATTTTGTTGTTTTGTTTAGTAGATTACTTTGTTAACTTAAAAAAAGGTTGGAAACTTGTCTGGAACTAAGGAAAAAATTATTTTTAACAAAATTTTAGTATTTTTAATTTTATAGTATTTTTAATAGCAAAACTGTAAGAAAATAAGACTCTGGATAGACAATTATTCTTTTAACAAAATTGTTTAAAAACGGGATATAAAAAAAATTATTATTAATTGATTTTTAGCCTTTTACCAATCTCCCCTCAGTACTGGTATTATAACTGTTTTATGTACAGAACATTCAACCTGTATTCATTTATTCAGATTAGCATAGTTTTAGTTTACTAAAACTTAAAACTACACATATATAACAACTAAAACTAAAACTCAGAAACATTACTAAAAACATTAATTCAGATCCATACTTTTTTGATATTAAATGATAAATTTCATTATCTCTCTCTCTCACTAAGTCTTATAATTTATTTTATTTTCAGATACTATTATTATTTACATACATTCCTTTACACTCAATAGGTTAGATCTCTCATATAAATTCATTCTCTATTCACTGTTTTTGGTTGAAAACATAAATCTTCTCTGTAGATAATCAGATGGTCAAAATCCAATGTATCCTAATGACTCCAGGTTCACTGTTTACAGCTGCAATAACATTCATGATGAAATTAGACAATCATTTTGTGTTTTGTCCATTCATTTGATTTTAATAACTAATTATTTTCTGTTATATTGTTTATTTTTTAAAATCATTTCATTTCAAATGTAAGAGATAGTTACTATTCTCATTTTTTTTATATTCCATTTTTCTAATCACTGTACCTCCCATAATTCTCTCTGTTATAATATAGGCAAATCAGTGCTGGTTCTGGTAGGTGTGTAGTGCATGTAGTACATAGCCAGCCAATAGTGCACTTTAAACTGTATTTGAATTTTATCTTTTAATCTTATTTTAATATAGTGATCAGCAATGAAATAGATTGATGTTTGCCTGATGACTAATGACATAGCTGTGTATAAACACATACAGTACATATATATTGTATTTATATACTAAATAAGAAAAATTTCTTTAAATGAATTTCATTTCAATTTGAAAATTCTATTTTATTGCAGTGCTAAAATATAACTTTGAACAAAGGCACCTGTCATCTATGGAGTGGTTTGATTTAAATAAATATATATCAGATATTTTCATAGATTTTTTGTTTAACTCTTTCCACTCTGTTGGCATTAAAACAGCTTGCCTCTTTTAGCAAGCGCATGGTGTGGCCAGATGATGAGGGACAAGGCACAACATATTCAGACAGATCACGATGTGAAAAATTCCTAGGGCTTTTTCAACCTGTCCAGATTCAATTCCTGGTCCTCCAGAGCAGTAGGCTGCTGCCTTGACTGTTTGACCATCATATCCATGAGAGTCTACTGGTATGATGCAACCATCATACCAGTAGGCTCTCATGGGTTGGGTTGGGTTAGGTTATGAATTTACATATGATTAGCATTGATAGAGACGGCCAAATATCTGTAGCACACAGTGGCTAAAAATAAGGTAGAGTTTGATTGTATATTATTTGCCCTGTTGCTGCAAATAACACAAAATGAAACTCTATCTTATTTTTATATGTATTCACAGTTAACCAAACTACTGAGTGATTCAAAAATTTCCACAAATAGGCAAAAGATTCATTTAGTTACTTTTCAGTCACAGGATATGCAAAAAAAAAAAAACCATTTAATTGAACGAACATATGAATTTTTTTTCCATTTATAACAAATGTAATTTAACTCATAACATATGTTCACACGAATCATAAGTATTAATTGGTTTATGTTTTGCTTAGACTTTTAAATTATGATTTATGCTTTTTGTTCATTTAATATCTGTATTTTATCTATATATCTGTTACAAATAAAACTTTGTAATTAAATCTATCACTTAAACAATTTATTTAGTTTCAAATTTTTTATTATGAAGAATGAAAACATTAAGATAACTTTTCACATTTTCTTATTCATATAAAAATAGAAATTATATTAATTTGCAAAAACTGTGAAAATTTCTTAAAAGATTATACATTTAATTGATGTACTAAATGTGTTCATGTTGATTATTTTAAATCATAATTTTCTACAGAAAGTTATCTTATAAAGTTATCTTATTATAATAATCTTTTAGTAGAGGATATACACTATAATTTATCAGATGCTGAATATTTAAAATAATTTAAAACCTGCTTTCATGGCTGTCTTGAGTAATGTTTTTTTAAGTTTTAGTTATTTATAGAGAAAGTTTGGATATTCAGTCAATGTTTATAATAGTTTAAATGAATTTTGAATTACAAATATGAAGATACATGTATTTCACAATATAATGTATTTTTAACAATATAAAAAAAATCTTCATATTAAAATACATACTGTAAATAGTTTTCTTCGTCTTTAAGAAATTATTTCAAAATTAATTTATGTTTTCGTTTATTAAATTTAAATACATTAGGGTGGACTAAGTATAACAATGTCTTTAGAACCGTATATTGTGTGATGAATTCAAGTCTTTGTTATTTAAAAGATGATAATTATTTTAGCAACTTATTTAATTTTTAGATTTTTCTCAAATTGCTAAGTAGTAGAGAGTACAAATGAACAGTTTTAATAAAATTATTAAATTAATTTTTAGATGTTAATATGTATTTAAGTAACAAACAAAATAAATTTTAACAGATTAAGAAGTCTTATTTGACATTAATGCTTTTGAGATAGACATTTCATCTTTAAATGATTAAAATTCTAAATTTGGATATCTACAGAGCAATTTAGTAGTTGATACATCAGCTTTAACAAGTTACAAAGCTGGATTTATTTGCATAATATGAAGTGAAATTTATATTGTTAAATTTTAAGTTACATCACTTTATAATATGCAAATAAAGCTAGAGTTTAACTTGTTACAATTGTTAAATTGTTTTATAGACATGAATTTAGAGTTTAGAAACATTTTAAAATAATGTTTGATAAATTAAAACTTATTTACTTAAGTTTGTTTTCTTCAAAGAGTCAAACCATTTCACATTTTTAGCATTTTTATATTATTCTAATATTATAATTTTTAAAACTAAAGTTAATAAGAAAAAGAATATAAATGTAAAATACAAGAGAGAAAATATTATTGATACTAACTGTATTCATAAAGACTAATGTATAAGTTGCATATTTGAAAAAATTTATAAATAAAACATAAAGTAGATTTAAATAATCAGGTGAACATTTGCATTTTATTTTTATATGATTAACAATTTTAAATTTAAAATATTTCCTGTTAGTTAATTAAACTATTTATTTAAATAAGAAAGCGGAAGCACAGTTGGCTTATGAATTGCAATCTGCAAAAATTAAACAAAAAATTAGAAATGAAGAAATTGAAATAGATGTGGTGGAGAGGAGAAAACAGATTGGAATCGAAGAGAAAGAGATTCTGAGAAAAGAAAAAGAGTTGACTGCAACTATTCGTTTACCTGCAGAAGCAGAAGCTTATAAAGTTGAAATGATAGCCCATGGAAAAAGGTAAAGTTATTAAATTACTTTTAAAATAGCTTAAAATATTTATCTAAACACTTCCTTCTCAGAACTCAAACAGTTGAGGTAGCTAAAGCAGAAGCCGAACGCATAAAGATGCTGGGAGGTGCCGATGCCTATGCCATTGAAGCAGTCGGAAAAGCCGAAGCCGAAAGAATGAGAATGAAAGCTGCAGCTTACAAACAGTATGGAGAAGCTGCAGTGATGAGTCTTGTCTTGGAGGCTCTTCCAAAAGTAAGATTTTAAAATTATAAATTTCTTTTCAGTTTTTATTGTAATTTAAAACAATTATGTTTTAGATTGCAGCTGAAGTGGCAGCTCCTTTATCTAAAACAGATGAGATTGTTTTGAATAGCTGTGATGATCAGTTAACTTGTGGAGTAACTAAATTAGTCAGTCAGTTACCTCCAGCTGTTCATGCTTTGACTGGTGTGGATGTTTCAAAGGTAATTGTAACAGAATATTTTATAATAATTATCATTTTTTTTTATTATTATAAAATGCTTAAAATTAAACTAAATGAAAAATTGAAATTTTTCATTTATTTTTTAAAGTTCCTACACTTATTATTAATTAGGAAACTCTACAAAATAATTTATTATATGATCTAATTCATACACTATGAATTCCACATTTTGTGTCCTTTAGAAAACATAAATTTTTCTTTTTTATCTTGTGATCATCTCATGATTCCACAGATAACATATATCAATTAAAAATAATTAAATTGTAATTAAAGCTGATTCATAGAATGAGTCAGTATAATTAATATCAAAAGTGTCTCTACAGCAAAATTAAATGGTTATTAAAATAGCAGTTTACATTAGTGTATTTATTTTACCAAAGTTTATTATGTAACTCAGATTCAAAAGACATGAGACCAGTTTTTGAAACGAGGTGCAATCTAAACCCAATCCTACACACAAGCATCATTGTGGAACAAGAAACTGATTGTTGACATGATAACACAGTAATCAACAAAAACTTTGTTTAGACCTGAGTGAAGGTCTTAAGGGGTTAAAGCATAATGCCATTTGTCATTTTTATTTACTGATTTACAGTATGTATCAAGAATGCACTAAATGTCATATTCCTCCCAAAAATATATATACCTTACCTACTAATTGTTCTCTGTTTCATAGATAATTGATTCTTTAATTTCCTCAGGTTGATGGCTGAGTTCATTGTGTTTATTTCATTCCATATTGATCCTCTTGGATGTATTTTGTCCATAGATTTCTTCTATTTTTTCTGTGAAAGGAATGGATAAAACAACTGCTTTACAAGCTTCTGTTTTCATTTTTTATGCGAAGCATTTTTAATTACTGTATATCTTTTAAAAGAGCCAGATTTTTATCTTTCTTAATTGCTTTGGTAATCTTTCTTATTTTTTATTAGTTATATTTAATGCTAAATGTTCTTGAGACCAATTCTTGAGAAATGTAAACAACTAAGTAAATCTACAATTACTAATCTTTTGCTAGAAGTATAGTGAAATTCAATATCACAACTTGCAGTTGTAATGTCATACAATACAATCATGCCAATGTATCCACTAATGACTTTGATAAAATGATCTCTAATGGATAGTGATTATTTATTTTTATTTTCCTTCAAAAAATATCTGAGTTAGATATTTGGTATCCAGATATCACAGCTTATAATTCTTTTTCTATTTGTGCGTATTTTGTTGTGCTTAAGTGAGTATCCTCAAGGCATATGCAACTGGATGATTATCTTGCATTAACGGAGCACTATACTTGTTGAAGTTGCATCTATAGACAACAGAATTTGTTTTCTTTTATCAAAATATGATAATATTAGTGGTTTCATTAAAACTTATTTTAACAGTTTTTTTTTTTTTGGCTGGTGACATATTGTACTTTTAATAATTTCCAGATGTTTCTTTAATAATTCAGTTAATTTTGATCACTTGGAATGAATTTATGTAAATACAATACCATATTCCCATCAGACTTCTTGTCTCAGTGTGGGTTTTTGGCTTTGGCATTTTTATTATATTTT
This sequence comes from Centruroides vittatus, assembly GCF_030686945.1. Taxonomy (NCBI): domain Eukaryota; kingdom Metazoa; phylum Arthropoda; class Arachnida; order Scorpiones; family Buthidae; genus Centruroides; species Centruroides vittatus. The sequence goes on from NW_027122582.1 coordinate 69,243, forward strand.
CTATTTTAAATGGGTCTGCTTTTAGACCTTTGTCAGCCAGTATGTGTGTGCAATATTTTAATTCTGTGACTGTAAGTTTGATCATTTTGCCATTGAATTTTAAACTTGTTTCACAAACTTTATCAAAAAGTGTTACCAATCATGTTCTTCACATGAGATTTCCTACATAAAGAAATCATCCATTACTACTACAACCACATCTGTCTTTTATGCAAATTATGTAGATCTTTTTAGAAAACTTCTTCTGAGTTCAGTGATTGCCAAATGGTGCAGTAAAAGTCATTAACTATAATGATTTATTATCCAGAGCTACCTGCCAGAAAACTGTACTTGTATCTTTTGTTGAAAAATATTTAGCATTTGGCATTTGTGCAGCTATTTTGTATATTGTTGTTATCAGATATATTAGTCTTATTATTTTTTTCCTCAATCTATGCAGGGTATGTAGATTTATCTGGTTTTCATATTGCAATCATTATTTGTACCATGTGGATCTGTCAACTTTGGCTATAATGCCTAATTTTTTCCATTCCGTCTAGCTTTTCTTTTACATTGTCTCTAATTCAGTGAAGTATAAGCAATGCTTATACTTCATTGAATTAGGTGCTTCATTGAATTGCTTATACTTCATTCAACATAGTGTGGAAAACCAAAAGTTTGTAGGGCTTTGAAGCAGTTTTTGTATTCCTCTATTAAAGTAGAGTGTTGTTTATCCAAATCAGTTGGGGACTGGGGTTGTTCGGATAACCGATTATGTACGAAAAAATATATTAATTTATCCCACGTGGAAATTTTTCTCCATTGCATCACTACATGTTGAATTTTCATCGATGTTAAGCGTAACGTAAATTTTTAAAAATAATAGTCATGGCTATTGTATCATTAAAAATCATTTCTTTATTTTGTACAAACAAAATAAATATACATGTACTCCTCACTTTATGACCTATCTGCTTAACGACCACTCGCAGTTACGACCAATCAAGTTTTGATCTGCAATTTGGGGAATCCCCTTTCTCAGCTTGAGTGTCAGTCAGTGGCGAATGGTGACATGTGCACTAAACGTACTATAATAGTCTTTATAATACTATAATAGGCTAATAGCATACTATAATAGTCTTTTTATGAATAAATTTGAAGTTTGTTGCATAATTTGTATAATTTTACAATGATCCTATATTCCCGGCGCAAGCTCCTCGCTTATTGACCAGTTTGCTTAATGACGTAGTCGTCAGAACAGAACTCGGTCATAAAGTGAGGAGTACCTGTATTGAAAAATATAAAAACAAAAGAAATATATTTTGGAAGTTAATATAGTATCAAAAACATTTGATTCAGCACGACACAGTCCGACTGGAACGTTTTCGGTTGATCGGCTTTCTGATAAATGACGCTCTACTGTATTTTGTTTTTCTTCCTGTGATACACTAAACATTTTTTTTTTTATCAATCTTGTTGGTTCTCAAGTCTGTCAACCTAATAGTATTTTGTGCTTTTCATTTCACTTACTGTGTGCTCCTGTCCTTTTATTTCACATGCTATCTTTGATTGTCTTGGTTGTATGCACCCCAAATATTTCCAGGCGTGACATGTCAGAAGCCTTTATTATTTAGCTGTAATTATTTAAACATGTTTATTTTTAACTCATTATATTACAATTGGCACCTCTAGCTATTTTTACTTACTATTATTGTATAACCCTTTACTATCATTGTATAAAACAAAAAAAAAACTCTTCAAATAAAACAAAAAACAAGACCTTTGGACAATTGTCCAAAGGTCTTGTTTTTTGTTTTATTTGAAGAGTTCTAGTTTTCATGCTATTACTCTCTGTAATCTTTTCACCATTCGTTTTTTCCCATATATTTTATTTGCCTATCTTTGTCTTTGCTTTGTCTACAGGCTTTTTCAAATAGTCTCATTTCCTACAATAGTTGCATACTCAATTGTAGGCTGGACATTGGCTTTGTCCTACATCATAATATTTATTATTATGGCGGAGAACACCAAATTATTAAGAAAGAAGCTCACAGCTTCTTTCTTAATAATTTGATTTGCACTCATTCTAGTAGTTTTGTAATCTGTGTACCTGTTGATAAATTGTGTTCTTGGTTGTTTAAATGACAAATTATATTACGTTTTAGTGTATAAATTTTTAATGAATCCTTAATGGCTGACTTTGACAAGTGATTAACTGTCAGAATTGTGAAAATTGCAGATTTAAATTTCATTCTGGATCGATTGATCTTTTCTTTCAGAATTTTTAAAATTATTTAATTCAAATTTCCAATTCCTAATTTTTATTTTTTGTGTGAGATAGTGTCTCCACTATCTACCTTTTTTCCTAAATCTATATTAGTTAGTGTTTATATAGTCCAGAATAATTCAGCACCTCAGGCTTAAATTTGGTAACTCTAGATTGATAAGTTGTTTCACTTATATAGTTTGTTACAATCTGAACTTTATAAAAGTTAAAAACAAGAATAAAAGTTAATTTCAATAGCTCAATTTTCTAAACACATAATGCATAGAAATGAGCTATTTCTATTTCATAATTGAATTAAAAACTAACAAAAGCACAAATAAAATAATTTTTTAAAAGAGTAAATACAATAGTGTTCATTGCTCCAATGATTATAATAGTAAATTACCTCTGTGCTATTGCTTAATGATTTTATTTTTAAACAATATATTTAGCATTACAATAATAAATCATTACATATAAATACTTCAGTAAGTAATGTTTTATTAATTATTCTTAGTTTTCCATTACTTCATACATGATTCAAACCAATTAATAGTTAATTTTTAGATTGAATTTGAAAAATGTCCATTCATGTTCAAATTATAATGATTTGTATGTGTAAATAGATTTTGAATGAATTATTATAATATAGTAATGAATGACAAAATGAAATATTCTAAATCATTGAAATGGAAAGTGAAACAAAATGTCTTTGTGTTTCCAAGTAAACATTGTTAATAACTTTAAGAGTATCACTTTTAACATGTCATAAAGTATTTTTATATGTTATACACTCTCTTCCACTTCCTCGAGTAGATGAAAAATTACATACAATTAACTATTTAATATAATGTTTCCGTTCAACTTTTTACCTCAGTAATCTCCCAAAAATATTTCCAATATAAAAAAAAAATGAAACCAAAAGCTTTAGGTTATTATATTTTCTATGCTTTATATTCTAGTCTATAAATTTAATTTATATATTAGAAGACAATATATAAGCATATGACATTAGAATATAAATGAACCTTAAATTTATTGAGATTTCTTATTGCATTTTATTTTAATGAAAATAAACAATTAAAGATTTATAAATTGAAATTTATAGACTAGAATTTTAAACAATCCTAAATGTATGTTGTATTCTTAATTGTATTCATGTACCTCTACATACAAAATTTACATGTTTGAGATTATATACAGGATGTAGACACAAACAATGCACCATGTCATATCTTTCTTCTTCATAATAACTAAATGTAACTACACCTGAGGATAGGTGATCAGTAATGGACTATTTGTTGGTTTGGATGTGTTGCATTCCAATTCCCTATTTTCATGGGAATGAATTCTATCAGTCTTTAAGATATAGTTTAAAGTATAAAATCATAGAGTATTTCAAGATCAGTATAAAACGTTTTTATTCTGTTAAAATACTCACAGGATAGGGATCTGGATACCATCAGAAAAATGTGAAACCATGCAAGGATTCTTTGTATGGCCATACAGAGATTGTGATGTCCAAACCAATGAATTGCCCACTACTGATTATCAATCTTTTTACATGACCAGATAGATGGCTGAATGGTTGAGGTGCTAGCCTACCATCTGGAACCCAGAGACAAATCCAGATGGGTCAAAAATCTCCTTTTTTTTGGAGGATGGGCCATCCCAGATATGTTGGGCCCCATCCCTCTGGCTGAATTTGTAATGGGCATGATAAAAAAGACCTCTAAATAGCCACAGAGGAAAGAGTTTTAAAAAAAAACCTATCTTCTCATGCAGTTGTATTTAATTTTTACTATAGAAGAGCAAGATATAACCTGGTACAGTGTTTATGTATATAGATCTTAAATAATTTTAATAAGTGTGAAAAATTACATGTGTAAACTTACTAAAATAGTTCTCTTCAAATATAATGATTACATTTTCACATAACTTTCATATCTTTTTGGCAGGTGTTATCAAAAGTTCCAGGAGCAAAATAAACCAAAAGGAATTTTTGAGCATCAGTCAACCACGACGAAGCCATTTGTTAAGCATCTAAAAAACAATACAGTTTCAAGTTTGTATTTAAAATAACGCTTACACAATACGAACGTTTTTTAAGAATCATTCATCTATATATCTGGCAGCAAGTATTATGATTATTCTACGATATTCAAAAAACTATTAGAAAATACTAAAATAACATTTCAACTATAATAATTTATTTTAACAACGAAAGCGTTTTTTTAAATGTGGAATCCAAACTTCAAATTATGCATTGCATTACATAACATTGGTAATATTTCGATTTCTCCTCGAACAATCTTCGAAAATCATTTCCAAATTAACCCAAATTATGGCTCTGATTGTTTAAAATCAAATTAGGCTACACTAATTTTTATATAATTTATTTTTTTTAAATAATTTCAGGAATATAAAGTGTGACATTTTAAAATTTTTTGAAAGCTTCTTAACGAGACAATTCCTAAATATATTGTCTTTTTAAGCAACTTTTGAGCAAAGAATTTCATAACAAGGGGCACGAGATTTTTAGAAATTCAAGACGTTTTTCTAAACTTAGTTGAATTTACTTAAAAAGCAAAGCACAAACATTTTGATCCATTCAATAAATTTTTATATAGGAAAAAATACGTGTCAATTTATATTGTGCTTTTGCTAGAAAATAAAATTTGCATGAGAACTCTTTGTATTTAAATGCTTCTTGTTATGAATTCTTAAGCATCAAATGAAATATTTGAGATTTTTTTTTATTACTATTATTGTTTTATTTGTAATTTGCATTTATATTTATATAAATTAGTTCATAGTTTTCCATCTTATTTACAGACAAAAAATTTATGTATAGATCTACGAATGGAATCTACAAAAATTTATGCAATCACTAATTGTTCATAAAAATTTGATGCAGATTTATAATCTAGTCATTTAACAGTATTAATTCTTATGCTACATGTATGTCTGAAAGATGCCATTTAATTAAAAATTGTTCCATTTCACGTATGTAATGTAAATGGAAAAATTTGTAGAACTAATTTTTAATTTTGATTTACAACATATATAAAATCCTTCTAGTTTGGCTTGTTTTTCATTAATCTGAATGGTGCAAGTTGTTTTCTTGCATTGAGTTTATTTGAGATGCTACATGATGGCTCAATTAGCTTGATAACATCGTCGATACCAAAATATATCTTGTATTTTCTCATCGATATAAAATTATTTGCAAACTTTGCTCTCAAAATGTGTCTTTAACAAATATTTTTGTGTTCTTCAAAATATGTGAGAAAACAAATTGAGAAGTAACTTGGAATGCAAGCAATTCAAGCATTGAATTGCTTGTGTTCCAAGATAAATGGTCATTGCAAAGTGTTAGCAAAGTGTGTTTGGCTTGAAAGCCCCTATTTGCACAAACGTTTGCATCTCTTCTTGAGAATCCAGGTTCACATCTGTTCCCAGTTTCGTAATTCGCCTTGGGAAGTGTGTATCGAGACGTCATTTGCCACCCTTGTATGTCCCAGCCAACCCCAATGCAAGGGCCACCCGTAATGGAGAAAACTATGCCAATCTTCTAGTATTGACATGTCGGTACCTTGTGTTTAACAAATTGACTGACCAAAAATAAATTTTAAAGAATCTGAAACTATTTAAGAGTGAATAATTTCACTCCATTAAGGTAGTTTGTGAAGATTTTTATCATGTGTAAATATGGGTATATTATTAACAAATAATAAATTATAAAAATTGATGGTATCTGTAAGACACACAATTAGCATAGAGCTTGTTCTCTAAAAGCAAATTATTTAATGATTAAGTAAAAGAGCCAAAGTACCGCATAATTACGAGATTATAAATGTGCAATTATTCGCCTGTATTTTTTTAAAAATGTATTTATTTAATATAATTAAGAATTTTACTTTAATGATTGTATTCAAATGTTTTAAAATATTTTTATTTAAATCAAAATAATTTTATTGATGGTAATATTGCAATATTTTATACCTGAAACAGTATTAATTTTCTTGTTTCTTTTTTGTATTGGATATTCAAGTACAAATTAAGATCTGAATTGTTTGCAGTATTAATTTTTATTGTATTTTTTTAGTATATATTATGAACGGTTACATTGTTTTGTCTTCTTTGATGACAATGCTAAAAAGTATGTTTAACTTTTTTATTATTTGTTTTTGTTATATTTTTTCTTTTTTTAACATACGAGAATTGATATTTACACACACACACACACACACACACACACACAAACACAAACACGCATTTTACCAGTATAATAAACTAACTTTTTTGCTTTTTATGGTATTTAATTGTGGACAGAGATTGGCTCAACAGAAATGTACAGATTCTACAATAAGCAAATTTTATATACGAGTAGTTTTTGAAAACAACAGATTGCATTTTCATTAAATTTGCCATTTTGTAAAACATGCAAAAAGCTATCATTGCCAAATATATACTATTCACTGCCCTTAACTATAGCAAGTTTTTCTATTGTGTCTCGACAATCATTTAATGTCGCTTTTTTAAGGCACGTCTTAGTATTTTTGACCGCTAGAGTTGAGTCTTTATAAAATGATAAGTAAAAACATAAAGGTATACACTCACCATTTGTGTAAACACTTCATACTGTTTTCTTTCTTTCCTTTCCTGTAGACTAATTAATTTTGCCGAGAAATGGGATTAAAAAGAATATCGCTTGTGGCTTTGAAAGACTCGATTCTCTTATATTTACAATTTACTTTAAAATCCATCTTCACATTGTTTACATTATCTTAACAAAGTATTTAGAAAGCATTTAGAAGATATCTTTCTCACTATTAGGTCTCTTAGATATTAAATGAGTGCCTTTGCCATCTGTAGGATAGAAATGATTTGTCTGTTGCAGATTTACTTCCTTAGAATAGTTTTAAAAAAGCCTGCAGCCAACGTGTTAGCTGGCGTGCGGTCAACACAATTTATTTTACAATGCTGCAAGTTTTTGGACGAGATTCGTACACGTGGACCGAGCGTACGCATTTTAATAAAGCTGTAAAATGGCTGGCCGGTAATACGCATTGCAAAAAACTTCTAACGGACTGAACTAAAATCTTAAATTCGGCATTCCGACCCGGAACAGCATTCTCCGGTCCTTTTTTACCGTCCAAAAAAATAAAAATAAAAATAAAGCCATTATTCAAAACAACAAAAAACAAAATTAATTAAAATAGCTATTAGTCTAGTACTTACACATTTATGAAATTAATGGTAAAAGTGTACAGATTTACTAATTAGATCCTTTAAAAACAAATAAATAAATTTAAGATAAACGTTTACATTTAAACTAAAAATGTACAAAAAAAATATTTTTGTGGCTAATTTGAATGAAGTTTAGAATGAATTGAAAGCTGTTTCTTCTCAATTGTTATCTCTTCTCAAGAAACAAAGAAATTAGTGAATAAATCAGACTTAACCGCCAAAGAGAATAATAAATGTCCTTTTATGATATTCAATTGATATTTTTGTGTATATTTACATTTATTCTTGAGAATTAAGATGCATTTTTCCAATTTTCAATGTGTTACATTTAAAAAAAAAACTGTTTTTTCTGTTAGAACTGGTACAAATAATTCATTATTTCACTCTTCCCCCCTCAGTTTTATATAACAATTTTTTATTGTAGCAATTATCTGTTACCTTGTAATTGCAGTATTTGGTCCAAGTTCTTTTTTTAACAGGGGAAGAACATTTATACCACAGAAACAAGTTTGAGTCTGGAGTTTTAAATTTCTTTAATTACTACAGAAAGTTCTTTTATCTTCGTCATCATTATTATTGTTATTACACAAAAATTTCCTTGTTTTCCTTGCAAATATTGTTTAATTATATTATATAACGAGAGTACTTAATACTTCTGTAGAGTGGTGAAAGCTGCTGTTTTTTTACCATTTCTTTTAAAATATTTATTGAATTAAAAATTACATTCTTCATTAATAGGTGTTGTGTTTCACAGAATATAGCTTTATGTGATGTATGCCAGATAATGGTATTTTTATGGCTTTAGGAAAAAAAAAACTGATACTTATATAGTCACTATATTGTAGAAATGCTAAATGTGATAAAACTACTATTACTACTCGATATAGCATGATGTGGCAGAGTTATAAATAATTGTAAGATCCATAAAATAATTCGTTATAAGTATAAAACACCCAAAGTACTCATTCTGATTGGAAAAAATACATAACAATCACTAAAGACAGAATCATTTTATGGGTCTATGATAAAACATGCCTTAAGTACGAGCGACTTTTTAATTACTATTATTAGAAAAATGCATTAAAAAATATATACGTGTATGAAACGACTGTATTAAAAAAAAAACCTTTGGTATGTTAAATAGTGCTTTGTTTTTTTTTTTAATTTTTTGTAATTATGCCACAGCAAAATATAAGTTTGCAATAAAAATTCTTTTTAAATTACGTTCCGAGATTTAATAATCTGTTTCATACCAGAATAAAAGAACAACAGAAACGGAAAGTGGACCCAATCCAAGAAACAAACACGTTAAATATTATTTATTACATGTAACCAAATACATAAATTCAATAAAACAAACATAAAAGAATAATTAATTGTAAAAAATAGCAGCCTAAAAGGGCATTTATTCCGAGTATCTTCGAATATCAACATATAATATATATATATTTATATATATATATATATATAAATTGTGTAAAAAAAAACCTCACGAACGAAGTGAAGTAATGTAATGTTACACAAACTAGCTATTCTATAAAAAAAACAAAGAAAAAAACATGGAGAGGAAGACAAACATTAACACCGCTACTTTTTTAATATTTACACTAGAAAAAAAAACAGTTAAGCACCTATCAAAATGGAATTTGGTACGATCGCGTATTCTCGATATACTTGCTACGAAACAAGGATCTATCCGGCGTGATCTCGAATGACAGCATCGAATTATATTCGCTATTATTTTTCACAAAAAGAAAAAAAATAATAAGTGTAGGTGTTACCGATGACGTTTTTTTTATGCGTTAACGAATGATTATACCCTTTTTTATTTATTTATTCGATCCCCTATTACTATCAGACGAATATGAAATCCGGTTTTCCCCCCTCGTGGCAAGGACATTGATCTAGCTTCTCTTTCCTTATCCAACGTCCGTGGCATTGCGGGTTCGATAGGGTGGCCCACCTGGTCGGTTTGTTATGTATCCCGTGCCCGTTGCATCTGTAACCCAGATGTTTACGCATGGCGGCGTGCTCGCAAGTTACGCATATCTGAGATCCTTTCGTCATCACTTTCGACACGTCGTCTTCCATGTGATGGCACGCCTTGCGGACTTTAGTGACTTCGAAAACGATGCAATACCTGAAAAGGATAATGATAATAATAATGTAAATCTCCAGGAAAAATGTGAAAATTGACGATTTATTCTTTCGGTTTTCCTCTTCGATATTTTTATCGCTTTGAAAACACGAGAGTCTAGTGTTTTTAATTGTCCTCGAAGGAAAGTTACGACGTTGGTTTTAAACAGTTCTTGGTATTGGTTATGCAAATTTCTTTGTTTCTCTTGATTAAGTAACTCGATTAACAATCCCCTTTTATAAAAATTTGTAAAGATTAATAAATTAACTGGACGTCATCGAAACTTTTTTTTTCGTTTGGTACCCGAACCAGTTTAGTAAATTCTTGGTACGCATTACATAAAGAACGCTTTCTAAAACTCGAGGGAAGCTTTTAGGGGTGATAGTTTATCGCGAAGGAGTTTGTTTATCCAGTCACGAGACCTGTTCGACCTAGTACCAGATAAGCCACCTGCGCTCTTCTATCCGAGAAAGGGGAGGGAAATCCCTTCCCGGTGGAATTTTATCGTCGCCCGAACATTCCAAACAAACAAGAACTATTTTTTTTTTTGTTTTTTTAATACTCACTCTTTGCTGCTTTCTTTAGCCGGATCTTTGGGGTAACGAAGTCGCAAGTTCTTTCTGATGTCGTTAGTAGAGTTGGCTGTGCGTATTTGGGAATACATGGATGGTAGAATTAAAGCCATTTCTAGAAAGAGAGAAAATAATATGTATTTAAAAAAAAAAAGAAAAGACTAAAAATTCACGCGGAGATCAAAAACAGGAAACAGGAACGCATTAACATACAATGTAAAGTTTTTGTGTTGCTAAATATATACGCCCGGTACCGACTTTAGTGCTGATTCATGTTCAGATTAACGTATATGGTGTGACTGCACTTTTCAGTTTTTTTTAAAAATATATACATCTTTTTTATTCTAAAAATATACCAAAACTCTTTTCGGACGGATCTTTAAATAATTCGTATATAATTTTAACAAATTATCGCTACTGTTTGCGAGTTTCGGACGGTTCCGAATTGAAGAAAACGTTAACGCTTTATAAGTAAATAACCGTTGTTTTATCGTTAGCATAATTTAACGAGCCGGCAACAAAAGGAGATTGCTGTCGACGGATGGGTCCCCGACTAGAGTCGACGGGTGGGTGGTCCACTTCAAAATTGAAAAATTCCAAACACTACATAAATAAAGTCGTAGGAGGCATACGTTTTCCCATAAAAACTATTAATGCCCCCCTACCCGAGTTTAGAATTCGACACTATTTTCTGTGTTTATTAGTGGTGGTTTCCATTATCCGTTAATAAATAAAGTATTGTTTAACCGACGAACATTTTGGTGTCCGAAATCGTTTCGTGTGTTGGTGGTATTTACGGTATCGAATTAATATTTGGTTTATATTCGACAAGTTGGCCGTCTTGCCGGTTGAAAGGACTCGTTTTTGAAGTCCTATCCATCAGTCTAGTTATCGGCTAAGGGTTTTTTGACTGGTCGTGTAAGATAAGAAGATTGTATCTGTACGATGATTGATAGAATAACCTTATGCAGCATTGGATTTCTCACCGACTTTTTTCCTACACTACAATCAGTTTCGCTAAGCTTCCATATAACTTTTCGTTGACGACTATAAATATGATTTTTTTAAATCGTTAGTTCCAAATTCGTCGTAAAAAATTCTGCAATTGTGCAAACTTTTCCGAGAGGTTGCCAATTTTTGTGACGACTGAACGGGTAAACAACCAGAGCGGACATTAGTTCTTGGCATAACGACCTTTGGCGTACATTCTGCCGCTAGTCGAATAAAATGCACACTTTATTGTTTATAAAAATCTATATGTAATAATGGAAGGCACTTCTACGCTGCCCGAAAGAAGGCGATGGTTTCAAAAATCACGTGACGCGATCACCTGCCAAAAAGACTGGGTATTCAGGTCAGGGATGCTTTGGATGTCGAAGAATGAGGACAGTCATTAGGGTGTCTGCTCCTTAACCCGTCGGATGGCTTTGTCTGAATGATTTATATTTTTATCGGGCCTTAAAGTGTAGCGAGTCAACATACTTTCACATCGTTCGGCTTCACTTCTATGCCCGCGAGTAAATAGGATCAGATAGCCGCTCAGGATACGTCCATAAAAACAGCGATTGAGGGATTAAATATATAAATCATCTCCGCGAGAGATGAATTTTTTTCCTCCTGTCTCTGGCCGTAACGCTACGCATTCGGACGAACAAAAGAGGATCGTTGTCTGTCCCAAACTCGCGACCCTGGCACAGAAATATCGCACTAACGAACAACAAAAATCCAAGTCCTTGGGTCAGCAACCCACGAGCCGCGTGTGGGAAGAAGCGACAAGTTGCCACCCTCCACGATGTCCAATAGATTTTATATTCATGATATATAACAAGCGAATTCCTTTTTTTGTAATTTAAATGAAGCCATCCCCTTCTCTCGCTCGAGTCTTTTTTCCCCTCGGTATAATTAGTTTAGAAGTATTTATGAGGTCGTCAGTCTCGAACTGCATCCAAAATCGCCCACTATCTTACTTTTTAACACGCCTAAGGTAGACCGTGATTAAAGTTGTGTGTTACGTTTACATTTCGCAGCGTGGTCGGACTCTGTTTCCGTTTAACGATGGGAAATTAAACGTCCGAGTTACTTTTGAAGAAATAAAACTCTCCATTTTTCATGGGATAAGGGTGTGGTTATGCCCGGGTTAAAACGTACATCCCAATTACTCCGTGCTATATAAGTCATTCCAAGAAGAATATATCGTAGCAATAAGCGAAAATATAAAGGTGTGTTCTGTAATTTTCGTCCATAACTTACCTCTGTGTGCTTTAATAACCGATTTAGTTTCGCAACGAGTACCCAAACAGCCTCTTTTCTGAATTAATTCCGGACAGTGTCTTCCGCCGTTCTGAGGATGCTGAATTATATCCCTTTCCCGACTCATGAAACCCGTGCCACAGTCCACGTTGCACGAAGACCACCGACCCCATTCCGACACTTCGCAGTCTGTCACTAGAAAAAAAAAAAGGATAAAAATATTATATAAATTTGTTACTTTATAAATAGATAACTAGTTTAAATCGTAAACACGATTTGAACAGAAGTTTACACGGCGTATACCAGATAATACCATTGTCTGTTTATACAGACAATTGTATTTAACAAACGACATGCCTTTTATATCACGAAACACGAAACGTCGTAGTAATTATCTAGAACTGAAGATAGATAATTTCCAAGCGAATAGTTTTATTTAAAATTCTCACCGGGGGTATAAATATGTGTAGTGTTAATGTTCAAGTTCCTAGCCGTTGGCTCATTCATCATCTAACATCTGCGAATTACATTAGAACTCTCCCTTATCGATATGTGAATTACGCATAGTCTGACCGAAAATAATATCTAGAGAGAGAACTATATTAAAATATGGGAAAAAATTGATATTTCTCGCTCGGTTTTACCTATAATAATCCAACAAAATTAGCTTTAAAATAATACCGATGGCACTAATACGACAATAAATAAAGAACGACTTATATAAATATACGAATGTTTTAGATAACTGAAATAGTGTTTATGTTATTTTGATTTTTAACAAAGATCGTTTCTCCTTTAAATAATCTCCAGAAGTTCTCTTAAGAGGAAAAAGCTTGGAATATTTCATAATAATTGCGTGAAAAGTACGTAGAAATCTGCAGCGAACGTCACCCGAGGATAAACGAAATAGAGTGTAAAGCAAGAAATATGGTGACGCGACCAGTCAAGGTAGGAGGTACAACTTCCATAGAGAGCCCCCGGGAGTGTCAGTACGTCAATCATCATTTCTCCCCCCCCTCCTCTAAGTTTAAAATCCCTGTCAATCGCCTTTAAAGATATTACGAGTTCATCCTTTACAAAAAAGTTATCGATTAAATCCATTTATCTGACAGGAAAGAATTCCGAAAATGACAAGAGCCGTATAAAGTTTATTACAATAACGACCGTGTCTGATTTAATCCAAATGTATTCGTTTGTTACACCGATAAATGCCAAGGAAAGTCGTTTTTATCATACGTCAGATTTGGATACGCTTCTCGACTTTCACTTGCCAACTTTTAAAGCTTTATATGTGTTACTAGAACGCGTATTTTCCTTTCTAAATATATATAAAATGTGGTAACTTTAATGATATTAAGCCTGCGTTACGATCAAAAGCGAGTGTTTCGTAAAGAAGTAACAAACTAGCCAAGAGCATTGGCCTCAGAGGCTTCAAAAAAAAAGTTTAGCCGAGCTCTGCGGGGGTGGAATTTTTTTTCAGTGTTAAATGACATTAACGACGACGAGATCAGCGCTCTCTAATGAAAGAACGCATTCGTTTTAAATTCCATAATTTAGTATTTATAGAAGACGAAAGTAATTTTTAAAAATCTCGGGTGCCACGCACCTTATTTAAGAAATTGAAAAGGAGAAGAACCAACGCCTGCAGTTATTCAATTTAGAAATGGATTGCACGTGTATCGGTAGAGCTTTCCCTCCCCCTTAAAAAAAAACAAAAAATAACTACTAGGTATACGGGTAACAAATACACACCTGTGGCATGCTAGAACGGGGGCCATATCCGCAGCCCTGGGGGTAGAAGGTGGAGCTGGTGGAGTTTGATTAGTTCTAACTAGGATACAGCTGGAGGTAATGGCGGTTTCGAGAAGTTTTTTCTAACTTTATTCCCAGTACTGTCGTTACTAATTGTCGTTATTATTATTATTATTATTTGAATGAAAACTGGAAAGCATCAACTGTAGTAAAATGAATGTCGGAGTAATCCGATACCAAAGCTAAACATCTGTACTTGAAACGAGAGCGAGAGAGTTGGTTTTTTTTTTAGTTCGAAGTTGCGATTTAATAAAAAGTAAAATAACTTGTTTATTTTTTGTATTCTTTCAGTCGTCGTTCCAAAAATTCATAACTTAAAAATGAGCGTAGATAAATAAATGCTAACTTAAGATCTAGATGGATATTAATTCGTGATTTTTTATTTGGGTTAACGACACGAATCGAAATACTGTACTATTATTTCCGGTCATTTAATAATCTCTCAGATTCAAGGTCTGGCTCAAGATTAGAATTTGACCGCTATTGCCTGCTGTCCCGACCGGGGGGGTGGAGTGAATTGAACGAGTTTAATAATTGAGGTTGCACACATGTCGCATTTCCGCTGTCTGGCAGAAAATAACACAGGTAACAATTTATTTTAACACACATCCGGAATTTAATTTTGGATTACGGTATAATGCTGGGAACCGGTAATAATCTCGAGAAAGTCGCTCTTTATACCAGTTATATTATCTCGGGAGTGATAATATACTTTAAGTCGAATCTCCCGTATAATGTAACTAATTGTTCGTTTGAATTAATGACGTTATATATAGTTTGAATCGACTAAATGTGAACGATTGTTCGAAAGAACAATTGCCATATTTAATAAAATACGACTTTCACGCTCGATCCGGTACGCAGCCTTGAAAATTTCTCTAATTCGAAAATGTAAATTTTTTTTCTTTTTTTCCTCTTAAATCCCGACTCTCGTATTATAATATATTTAATAATTAGATTAGACTTACCACCGCAGGCTTCCTTAAAATCGTGGCAGCAGTCACCCACTTTGAGGCAAGCGTGGTCGCAATAGCAGGGTTTATCGGAGAGATCTTCGATAATGGCATTAACCGGAGCTTTCTGGACCACGCAAGAACTGTCTCTGCCCGAACAGCAAAGTTTGGCTTTGCGACAAGATCCCTGGGCACTGACACCGGTTAGGCACACCACAACAAAGAATGCAATCCCTAGATGAGGAAAAACCATCTTCGCCCTCCGATGCTCGCTAACAGACTGAAAGCTGCAACTTGGATATCGCGATGGTTGTTCTGGGGCCCGCTACCGCCTCAAGCAGGTTCTGCTGGGATAGCTGGCTCCTCCTTCATCTGCGGTGGAGGCGGCGTGCAAACTTTTTTTTTCCTCTCTCTCTCTCTCTCTCTTCTGGATGGCAGGGTTAAGTCAACAAGATATTCAGGTGGCTACTCTTTTCTTTCATTGAACTTTTTCGAGAGGCGATCAAAATAATAATAATTTTTTTTGCTGTTGTTGTAAAGCGTATCGTCTTTCCAATTACAAACCTTATTTTTAAAAAAAACGTAAGAATGAAGGCATTTTAATCGCTCAATTCAGAATATTAATCAAAAATAACAATCTAGATCATTTCACATTCCTGAGAAACTCACTCTCTCTTAACCCGTTATTAAAACTTATTCTATGTATTTTCGATTCGTTTTTTATACATATTTTAAATTAAATTTGTTTATGAAAAATTATATAAATAATTATTTATACATTTACGTTTCGTTTTAAAAAATTATTTTAACTCTGGCACAAGAAGCAGTTACACAAGCGTGTTGCTTCAGAGTGTGTTGTGAGAAGGCAACTTGTCATTTCTCTTTGTCAAGATCGAGTCCAGAGATAAGAATATTGTCTAAGCATGCTCCTTTAAGTCGACGTAAAGGAAAATGTGTCATAACACCATTACTTTATATCACCCATTGTGTGTTTAAGTACAAACATTTCCCGCTTGATTTAATTATTTAATAATCGATTTCTGTGTTTATAACGATATTATGAAACACGAAAATAATCCTATCTACAGCCAAACGTTTCGCAATATCTCCTCTTTTCGAAACGTCACAGATATACTAGACAATGAAAAGTTACGCTTTACTTTTTATCTCTTTTCGCTGGTGTTCGATTTAGTTAGTCGATGATGCAAACACACGACCGTTATACCCAGACTTTGTACCTCTCGCCAAATACTAATTACTATCCCAGAGAGAAGAAAAACACGTCACGAATCGATCGGTACAACTTATGTTTATATACGCAAGCGTAACGTAGATTCTACGTAAAAGTAATAATATTATGGTGGGGTTATTCGATCTGTTTTTGCAAAATTCGTGTCAAGGTTAAATACGATTCTTAAATTATTATTATTAAAAAAAAAAAAAAAAACAAGAGGAATCATTAGATTTCTTCGAGTAGTTTACCGCATCGTATTAGTCGCGATCAAATACGTAAATCTGTTACTCAAGACACTACTTGAATACGCTATGTTTTCCCACCTTTGCTTGGGTGTGTCATTTGAAGGTCAAAATATTGGCGACGTTCATCGAACGCTACAGAAAATTGTGGGTTCTGTTTGATGTCAGCAGAGCCTGTTATTATTGAAAAATTTCCAATCAAGTTTTAAGTAATAAACAATGTCGAAAAAAGTGTGAGATTAGTTCAAAGTGTCACTAGAATAATAGTCTACGACGAATCCAGTTGCGTGGTAAAGGGAAAGAAAAAAGAATCCACAGTCGCCAAATTGTCCACAGTAAGAAAAAAAATCGTACGAATTATCGACAAGACTGAAGAGGCATTCATCTATTTAACAAAGATCAAACAATAAGTCTCAAAGATTATCCGAATCTTATTAAATGGGATCATTAATAACTGCCCACATTAGTTCTATTAAATACCACTAGGGGTTGTTTTAGCAAATAAATTCATTGAATGCGGTCATTCACACATTGTCCTTTGTCGAGTCATTTTGATGTTATTAACTACGTCTCTGAAAGAAGACATTTGTTAATAGACAGGAAGTTGATGGACGATATTTTCTAAACAAGAACTAGGCCTGTGTGATGTGGATTGAACTCGAAGGTCGGGTATTATAGAAAACAAATGCTTCTCCAGTCTCCTACATAAAATTCCTTTTATTTTAAAATATATTTTTACAACTTAATACAGGAAGTTACCCAGTGTTCGACCATTTTTACGCATTTATAAGTGAAGGACTATAAAAATAGATAATTACTAATGAGAAGTAGTATTATATAGTTATTTCATAAGTTGTACTTAATTCATCAATTATTCTAAACACTTAATAGCAGTATATTATAACAAACTATACTAATTATTATAATTCATTTATCTTAAACATCACAACTACTAGTACTTTGCTAGGAGGGGAAAAAAAATCAAAAATTAAAATAAAAAATAAAGAAACGAGTCTCAAATTCAAACGCGAACCAGTTCTGCAGAAGTGTTTATCAAGGTCTTTACTACGTACAGTACATCGTTGGAAATTAATTCTATTCTATTAAATAAAATTGTTTCGAATAGATTAGGCTATCTATGCAGTGTATGTGTTATTTATTTATTTATAAAGTAAACTAAGAAATATTTAATAAAGAATATAAAAGAATGGCGCTCTTTTAGATAGTTGCTAAGTGCTGGTGAAAGCTAATACCTTATGTTTAGGGTTGCTGCTCTGCTAGCAATTTGTTATATTCAACGGAGCAAATATAGAAAACAAGGATTGCTCGAGAATTTTGTCATCGCCATCCATAATAGAATCCCCCGAAATAGCAACCGAAGATATCACACTCCAATTCCTTTCTAGATCGAATATTTTCAAGAGATTCCTTAGGAACCCTCTCGGACACGAGAATTACTGAAAGAAGGGGGCAGGAAGCTAATTGAAATGACCTCACATTTAAAATTGAAACGGGCATTTCAGAGATTTTCAGGAATTCTGGATGGCGCACAAGACTCCTTTTTTTTCCGTTAGATTACTTGTATGTTTTTTTTCTTTAAGTAAGGGAGGATAATTATAATCATTATCTAGTTTTCGAGTATTTTTAAATACGGAGTTGAAATTAGAGAAATGCAGAAGAGCATAATAAAGATAAAAGTTATCGTTTTATCTTTATTATTTAAAGTCTGCAATACATTACTACGAATTCGGTTAATATATATATATATAATTAACTGGAAATCTATACAGATTTTTAATTTTTTCTGTCTTATATTTCATACTCACATTCAACAAGGTGAATCACAATCGATAATTCATACAGCAAAAATCCAATTTTAGATTTTCTCCCCAATCTTTACTAACTTCTGGAAAATCTCTCGCACGGGGTAACTGGAATTCAGAAAACCGCTAATGACCAACAGACAAAACAACTGCAATTCTCGGAAACTCTATACACTTGTTTAATTTTTAAAATATTCAAATTTCTTTCTTACAGTTCTTTCGATGTCCATGTAACTAATACCAATCTTTAAACACTAATTAAGTATTTGAAATGCAGCTGTCTGAAACGTTAACTGAAGCTTTTAAAAGTAATAATCTCCGTTTCTTAACGTATAAATAATTAAGTTATGCGATATTCTATAGGATTATACGATTACATAACGTAAAAAAGGGGGGGTCTAACTTCGGGATCCTTTTCTTATCTAAGTGAAAACTAACTTTTCGTACGAGATAGCGCATTTATATTTACCAGTCAAAGATTGAAACCCTTTAATTAATATTGTGTTTTATGCATAAATAAAAGTTATTTTAAAAAGTTTAGTAAAAGTAAAACATACAATTAAATAAGTTGTTTGTAGTCTTTACAATATTTAATGATTCCAAGAATTCAAACACTTTTCAGAAGTATTTTCGAAATTTCCCTTCACGATGACATCTGAAGAAACATATTTATTCAAACAATTGATTCGACTTATAAAAACACGGTAGTTTAATTGAAGAGCATCTGTATTTCCTTGTAATGAAGATCTTTAATATGTGTTTAGTAAAATAAATTATGTTAAGAAATCGAATAATGGAAGTCACAGCATGGTCAAGGATAAATTTTTCCTTTAAAGTGTCATCACTTATCAGTAACATATCAAATATGTATTCAAAGAAATGCCAAATATATTTGTTTTTGCTATGATAATAAATGCCAATGGAAATTTAAAACTCGCTATTAGAATGTTAAAATTGCATTTTATTAATTCATTATATCATTAACATTAAAAAAAATTTTTTTAATGATATAATTAGAAAAGAATATCCGGTTAATGTTACCTTAGGTGCCAAGATGGCGGCTCGTCTCTGATTCCAGCAAGGAAACAGTGGGACGCACGTTCTAACCTAACCTATTCTAATAAATTACCATAATTATTAGCAACCAAATTATTAGAATAGGTTAGGTTAGGTTAGAACGTCCGTCCCACTGTTTCCTTGCTGGAATCAGAGACGAGCCGCCATCTTGGCACCTAAGGTAACATTAACCGAATATTCTGTATACATAAAGGTGTAGAATTTGAATAAAATTTGAGTCTTGTATGCAGTAAAATGAGGTACATAATATCTTAAATACGGTAACGAAAATAATATTTATTTTAAGGGACTGTCCATAAATTACGTCCGATTTTTCTTGTAATTTTTACTCCTCCTCTCGTCCCGGTTTGTCCAAGTTTCCGTTCCTTCTTCTTCGGACGTCAAACAAAACACACGATCCCCCTTAAATCCTTTTATCAGTTTATTAATGATAGATACCATAAGAAGAAACGAAACATACAAGAGATTTTGAAATAATATAATAAATTACGTAAACTGTATGAAACTTTTTAAATAAACGAATTGACTTGTGGACTGTAGAGTAATTGACTTTCAGACAGCCTTCTCTACTTGTGTGGACAAGGCCGACTTGAACTTGAGAAGGGCAAACTTTTAAGTGTTATTTACTTTCGTTTTAAAATGATTAAATATAATGATTAAAAAAAAAAACAAGCTACAATTTGAAAATTCGTCTAATCAAACTTTTTTTTAGCAGTTTCGTCCAGAATTCCCAAACGTAACGCATCATTCTCGCTTGATAGCTTACAGTGCAGATCATTATCTGCTTAGGACGTTGGCTCACGGGTTAATAAACACTTTCACTTTGCAATTAATCGCTGTTTGCTTCCACAGAGTTCCCAAGAAACTCGTTTTAGGAATTGCTAAATAGAACGTGCGTAATAATGCTAACAAAACAATAGTACGGTACGTCAGCATTACCGATACAAACAAACGGCTTTACGATAAAATGACTAGTTTCGTCTGAATTATATCTAAATAAATATGTCTAATTATTTTATCTTAATTAACTAAATGTATCTACAACAATAAATATCTATATACAACTTTATGCCCATAAGTCTATTCATTTTTGGGTTAATGTTACCCTTGGTGCCAAGATGGCGGCTCGTCTCTGATTCCAGCAAGGAAACAGTGGGACGCACGTTCTAACCTAACCTATTCTAATAATTTGGTTGCTAATAATTATGGTAATTTATTAAAATAGGCTAGGTTAGGTTAGAACGTGCGTCCCACTGTTTCCTTGCTGAAATCAGAGACGAGCCGCCATCTTGGCACCAAGGGTAACATTAACTTAACCCATCTTTTATTTTATCCTCATGTATTTTAGCAATAATCAAAACAAAGAAATAAAACGTTCTAATCAATTTAAAATGTAAGTTTAAAACAAAATTTATCTTCATAATTAGAAAGGCTGTCGCGGTGGTCAAATTGGTATTATAACCATTAACCGGAAATACGTGGGTTTAATTTCCGGGTACGACCAGACCTTTCCCATCTACTGAGAAAATGAGGGAAATTCAGCTCCTAAAAGATCTATATTTCTTTAATATATTAAAATATAAACTTTTAAATTTATATTGTCAAAATAGAATAGAAAAAATATTCATACAGTACTTTGAAATAGTCAGTTGAACTTAATCTACATTAACTATTCAAATGATACTTAGGAAATGCTATTTAAGTAATTTAATCTACTTATTTATTCGCCTGTTTTGAATTAAACTTTCTTTAAAAGAAAGAAGTCCGATCGAGTTCTCACTTCTTATAAGTTTATGGTTTCATAATATAAACTTAGATTTTAAATATACAGGAAATAAACTCTTAAAAACTGGGTTTAACGCCATCTTACCTCGTGTACTTAGACTTAAAATATAATCTATCTTTTATACACATTTTAATACCGAACCCTACTAAAATAATTTCTTTCTTTTTTAAAAAAAAAAATCTATATAATGTATATAACGTTGATCACAGTTAATGACACATATATAAGCAATCATTTGTTTATAATTTGTCGTTTATCATCGACGTTCATTATTACTCTTCGTAATTTATTCATTAATATTATATTTGTGTTGATATAATTTGCTCGTTATAATTTGTTGTTCATTATTACTGTTTAATTATCATTTTTTATAGTTATTTATTATTCATATTATATTACTTTATGTAATTTTCTATAATTGTTATTTATTATTGTTGTTTATAATTTGTTTGTTTTCATTTGTTGTTGTTCGATTGTATTACTGTTGTTCATTATCACGGTTCATCGTTTTCGTTTGTTATTAATTTGTTTTTCAATTTTACTGTTTAAATTTTAAATTTATTATTACACTAAAACTCTTGCTAATCCGGCCGATTTGCAAATCGGCCGGATTAGCAAGAGTTTTACTGTATTTATAAATTTTTGTTCGTGTTTATTGTTTATATTAACGAAAAATACGCTTTTCATTAACTTTTATCAATTAAAAAGCTTTTTTTTAAAAGGAAAATCGTTTAAATATTCTCTTTAACAATTTAAACAGAATAAACTAGAAAAATTCAATTACAGTTTATAAAAGTTCGATAAATGTATTTAAACATTAAAAAAAAACAAAAATCAAACTTCCTTCCTTTTTTAATTTAATTTTAATAGAAAGTATAAAATATTTATTTATTTTATTTTTTTAAGAAGAAAAAGGAAGAGTTTAACTAATTAAATTTAGAGAAAGTTTAATTTTTTCTAATTAAATTATCCTTTTTTTTAATCTTCTGTAATTAAAGTTTATTTTCAAAATAAAACTCTTTAAATTAATAAATTAATATCTCAATTAAAGATTATTTCAACGAATCGATTTGTAAAAAACAACTTCGCAATGAAAAATTTAAGAAATTAATTCGTAATTAATTAATTAATTAACGGCGCCATTACTTAAATCTTTCCGCCCCGTGGGTACTAAGAGAGCCCCTTATAGCGAGCCCATTATGGGTTCGGCCTGGCCCACAATGGGGTGAGGGACGGGGTAATACGGCTAGTCATAATTATGCTCATGAAGGCAATGGGATGTATTGTGTCAGGATCCTTCACCACCGTAACTAACATTTTATTGCGCGGCCATCTTGCCGACTTTTTCGGTACAATATGGATCGGTTGTACTGTATTTCATTATTTTCATCCATGTTGTTGACTCTACTGTGGATCATGCCTGTTTGTAACGGGTATAATTGTACAAGTAGCTTTAATGTGCTGGTAACTGGCTAACCAATCAGCCACGCTTTTGTATTCAAAAAGTTCCATTTTAAAGCTATTGTAGTGAATTACTGACAATACTTAGTGTGATATATAAATTTAAGAAAATATAATTTATTAGAAAATTTTAAAAAGATTCATTTTATTGGCTTTGATAGTTAATATAATGAATCTTTTTAAATTTTCTAGTAAAAGTTAATTAAGAATTAAATAGAACAATTTATTTTGTATAAAATAATCATTTTAAAATGTAGAAAAAAATTTTCCATTAATTAAGCTTTAGGGACGAAACAATCAATCAATTATGAAAAATTAATATAATTGAATTAAATTGACTTATTACACTTGACCTCGCTGACTTTATTCATAAAGCAATTACCCTATTAATATACACAAATCAGGCAAAAATAAATTGTATAGAAATTAACTTTTTTCCGATTATATTTTACTGTTCTATTTATTTATTTATTTTTTAAATGAATTTTACCGAAGATAATTAAACAAAATAACAAAAAATATACATATATATATATATGTATATAAATGCTCTATCCAAACTCACCAACAAGAGGAGCTCTATTAATATCTATGATATATGGCTGTTGTTTTTAAGGTTATTATCTTTCAGGAAATGAGTAAGAGAAAAAGTTTACTAACAATCTACTTTACTTTAAATTTTTCGACGATCTGCGGAGGATGTGAATTTAAACATCTGCAGTTACAGTTACAAAATTGATAACGCGGAAGATAATTTATCATTTCGTTATAAGGAAGTCGAAACCTTCGTCTCGTTTCTTTGCCCCAGCAAAAACAAAGTGATATGATTTAAGAATGGCGGCGACGGCGGGGAGGAGGAGGAAAAAATTTAAGTATTTCTATAATAAAATAAATGGCTTAATTGTTGATTTTTTTTTGTGAAATTTACTACTTAATTATAAATCCTTTTATATGTTTTCTACGAAATTTGTATATGGAAGTTTATGAAGTTTATATATGGAAGTTTATGAAGTTTATATGGAATAAAGACATGATTTTTATATAGAATTCTCTGGATTGTAACCAGGGCCATCGAGAGAGGGGAGTTATATAAGAGTAATAATTCTTATTCTTGTATATTAATGCTATTTTTACTAACAAACAATAAAATAATTAAGATTACTTTTTATTCATTTTTTTTTTTGTAATAATAAAAGAAAAAATAATGGGTCCACTTATTCGCAAAAGGGCCCTACACGAGCACTTAAGGGCCCTGAGATAGAGATCGTAACTGTGAGAAATTTCGTGTCGTAAATTTGTTTCATTTATTAATTTAACTAAATTATTTTGATAATTTAGTGATTATTTTAAGTGATAATAGACTAAATAGCGATTATTTTCTCAGCTGCACTTTATGTAAAATATGGCGATCAACTTTCTCTCTGTTAAGGGAAAGTTGATCGCCATACTTTCCCTTAACAGAGGGAAAGTATGACGATCGATCAAGGAAAATGACCCCCGAAATATTTACATTTTTGGACTTAGGACACCTTGAAACGTCGAGAAATGCAAAAAAATTCGAAGGTAAGTTTTGTATGTGTGTGGGGGGGGCACAATTTTGTTCACTCTGTTTGAGGCTTAATAACTCCTGTGCTTTTTGTCAAAAGTTTCTGAAATTTTGTAGGGAGTTTTGTTTATTAGGGGATTGATGCTATTAAATTTTGGTGGTTAAAGGTCGAGGGAGTGGGAAGATATAAGGGGGTCGTGTGTATCTTCTGTAGGGTCGTACTTAATGACAATTTTACTCGTTATTAGCATTTACAATTTTTTATAAAACTCACCCCTACCCTCTGAATTAAAGTTTTTGCCATTTTATAGTAGTTAAAAATCTAAAAAGTTTTAAAAATAAAATATGATAACAGATGGCGCCATCAAAATTTTAAATGTTTCCGGGAAAGTTGAGCAACTCGTCGCTGGTTTCTTTTTTGTAGAAGTCAATAATTGGCTTTTCTGTAATCGAAAAAACTAAAATTTGCGCATAATTTTATTGTAGATAATTTTTAAAAATCTTATTTATTTATTTATTGATCGATAAAATGTTTCTACTGCCATCTTTTGGAATGTTTGGAAAGTATATTTTATAGATAGTATGTTTATAGAAAATATTTGAATTTACTTTTATATATTAATTAATAATTAAAATTTATATTATATTAATAAATAATAATCAAACTACGTAAAGAATATAACAACGACATCTTATGTTCTTCTATTTCTAATTTTTAAAATTTTTTACTTAATTTCAAATTTATTGAAATGTAAATAAAAGTGGCGAATGAAGGCTAAAATTAAAAATAACTTTAAAAACTTTTGTGGTTTATTAACAAATCTTGAAAAATTTTATATTTTATAACTTCAGAGACACCACTATAGATAGGGTACTAAGATAGCCTTTTTAGCGAGTCCATTATGGATCCAGCCAGACACATAAAATGGCGGCCGGGTGGTCAGGGACCCGATATATCAGAGACGGAAAATTACCCGTCCGAATTCGATTTCGGGTCATCCAGAGTGGTGGGCTGACAACCGTTCGATCATCCGCCCTTATCATCAATGACATTAAAAATATACAGTATTGTATATCCAATTGGCGACTAGCTAAATAATCATGCAAATCCATAATCTAAGTCCAAATGACAATCTGTTTCAAGTGCTTGTGGTGTAGCGGTTATCACATCCGCCTAACACGCGGAAGGTCCCAGGTTCGATCCCTGGCAGGCACAAGATAAATTTTTATACGTTTATGGAAAATTTCGCGGATTTTTGCGTGAATCTCCCGTCGTCGTTCCGTAGACGGCTCTTTTAAACTTTTTAACAAATTTACTGAAACGCTTGTCTACAAAACACTTCCGCTGTTTCTTAAATTCACTCGAAACATCGAATCGACGATTGCTGGTTATGACGAAGGCCGAACAGTGAAAAACAGGGCGCTCAGCCCAGCTAATCGATCGATAACGAAAGTCAATTAAAAAAAAAAAAAAAAAAATTATCGCTTTCCCCAGGTGAGGCTCGAACTCACAACCTGGGCATAACTCACAAGTACTGCTTATAAGTACCGTGCGCTAACCAATTGCGTCACCGGGGACTTATGAAGACAAAGAAAAATTCTTAGTCGATAGAAAATAAAGTATGTGAGACGAGCGAAAGTTTCAAAGTTAGATCAAGACTTGTGGACCAAGTCGCATGGATATGTCAAATTGATTAACCAATCAAATAAAGAATTTAGGAGAGAGATCCTTTAAAGAAAGACTGTCAGTGATGTGGAGATCGAATAAAAGGGCATGAGTCACGCAGGCTCTTTTCAAAAAATGGCTGTTTGAAGTTTGTGCTCCAACCATCAAGGATTACCTTCAGATCAATGAATTGCCATTAAAAGCACTGTTGCTATTGGATAATGCACCAGGACAACCAAAAGAGCTTGAAAATAATTTGCTGGAAGACTTTCCCTGATTGACAGTTCAGTTTCTGCCTCCAAATACCACTTCGTTGATTCAACCACTGGATCAAGAAGTTATTGCAAGTTTCAAGAAATTGTACATTCGAACAGAATTTTGAAGCATGCCAGTTCTTCTCAACGATGACATTAAAAACGTTTTGGAAAGAAAAATTTGATATCCTGGAAGCCTCATTAAGTGAAACGTCCGTTATACAAAACGCATTTTCCCATAGAAATACATGTTAAAACATCTAATTCGTTCCGCAGCATAAAATAACCGTACTGTATCATAAAAAAATGGACATGGGGTGCGTTCTTTTATTCCTCCGCGTAACTCTGTGCGAGCGACATCCGTTTAAAAATTCCTGCGGAACGCGTTCCTAAATTCCGGTGGGAGTTCGCGCCGTCGAGCGGCAAAAACGGCCGCTTGTAGCAGTAGTTTACAGTGGAAAGCAACATGGCGTCCTCCATGGCTCAGATAGTTTCGTTTCCGGGTCTATTATGTGGTTTTATGAATGAAAATTCAGAAATTGTGAAAGCGCGAGTTAGCGCAGATGTAAGTGTCTTTACGAATTTTTTTCGAATGGTAGCCGGCATTCTAATTTTTTTCGTGGCTATTTTGAATGCTCTTTCAACAAATAATCCATTTTATGGTTAAATTTTACAATTGGGACTTTTTAATCTTTTGCCTTTAAAAGCTCATATTTTAGAATTATAGATTCCTTCATCACGATACTATCGATAGTGTGGGCGTCGCCATCTTTCTTTCTTTCACCGTCGTTCCTAAATGCCTACAAACAGCAGCGCATTCCCGTAGTAGCGGAGACGCAGAGCGACCGCTATTAAAGAACGCACCCATGGAGCAGTCACCAATTATGCCGGAAAGTCCGTTGTTCGCAGCCAGTCCGTTGCTCGAGTCACGTAACGGCCAAACAGAAAGTCCGTTGTTCGCAGCGTCCGTTATTCGAGGCGTACGTTATACGAAGCTCCACTGTATTTTAAATTAATTAGACGTATTATGTAGGCTACACATCCAGAGTAGTTGCATGTAGATGTGAGGATTATTCAATTCACAAGGCATCTCATAATGAAAGAGGAAGAGCGTCGAGATTGAAATCTGACTAGGCGCCAAAATTTCTTGGACCGACCCTGGGCCCGGCATATCTTGACGGATCACCCCCGAAAAACTCCTGGGTTATTTTGGTAACCAATAAATACACAAACGAATAACAAATTTGTTCGTCTCTAAACCCTTTTTTAGGGGTTACCAAAATAACTGATTATATCAAGCAAGTATTATCGATTTTTACGGCCGAATGGTCGAGCGGTCGAGGTAGCAGCCTACCGCTCTGGTGGACCCGGAATCGAATCCGGACGGGTCGAAAAAATCCTCAGGAATTTTTCGGAGATGGACCGTCTGGAAATGACGGGTCCCGTCCCTCACCAACCGGTCGCCCCATTGTGGGCCCGGCCGAACCCATAATAAGCTTGCTAAATGAGGCCCTCTTAGCGCCCACAGGCGGAAAGAGTTAAAAAAAGAATTAGGATACAAAGTTGCATGAAATTATATTTTTTTGTTGGTTCCTATCTTCTTATTCATAAAATGGTAGAAGGCACTGGAATAGAAGGAGAAAGGCAAACGCTACGATCAAATGCGTCTGAAACAATGGAACATTTTCTACGCTTCCACCTAAAAGGATTCAAAATAGTTGTTTTACTAGCTAAATTATTTCGAATAAATTGATTTAGACGTTTCGCTAAATACATATGCGTGTTATACCACATGCCTAAATTTTGCTCATGATGGACAATTCTGATCGCCAACAAAGTCCATTATCATAAATGAGAAATAGAAATGTTGCTGGACAACATTGAATATGAATTCATATTCTTTACAAGGGCAAGATAACATATTAACATTAAGTTACGCTAATCAGAAATTCATCTTTTCATGTAGCTACATTGGCGATATGGAAACGTGTTTCGTTTTCGTCACGTGGGTTCGAGTTCAATACGTAAAGTGGACTTTACATCCTCGATTAACGAAGTTATTTTATTTTTTAAATAAAGGCGTTTTACTAATATTTACTAAATAAAATAAAAATTTTATATATATCTAATGCATTTTATACGATAAATATAAATACGAAACTGAAGTAAAAACACCGTAACTTATAAATTTACGGAAAATCCCGCCATCTATATAACTCGAGATATATATATATTTTTTTTACCTATTAAAATGGAATATAAATTACATATTAATAAATCAATTAAAAATTAAAACTACAAAAAATATTTTTAAAAATTATTTTTTTTGTATTAAAAAAAGTCGAATAAATAAAGAAAAAAGGGGGGGGGTGAATCCTGGAATAGAGAGTAAGCGTTTAAAGTTCGTTTGGTGCTGCTGTTGTGTTTCGAAATCCGATGATTTTAGTTTTAAAATCGAAATTTCTGAATAAAAATCGCATAATTTTAGCATTTACTTGATAGAAGTAAGTGGAGTTTAGACTCATTTAACCATATTCATTTCAAATTTAAGGATTTATTAACCAATAAACAGTATAAAGTAAGTTTCATTCATGGAGAAGACATCACAGGTCATGTTAAGTCAGATTTCTATTCAATTTCTCAAATAATTATAAAGAATATGAGCTTAATAAGCTCTTCACATCATTATTTTGCTTCAGAATGTTCAAAACTACACATTTTCTTTACATAAAATACATTTAATGAACTTTTAACAGGTTAATTATATAAAAGTGGATTATGACTTGTCCCTTGTTATCTTTAAATTGCCAACAGCTGATTCATTTATCTGTGTTCTCCATTTGCTACAAAATTCTGATAAACTTTTGTACCTTAGATAATCTCTGTTTGATGTTATTTATAAGTAATTCGAATGTTATATTTTATCTTTTTAATACTCAGATTCCGGTGAGAAATGGGAGATTGCAGCGATTTGGATCGTCAGATAGAACAGCTTCGAAGATGCGAAATAATTAAAGAGAGCGAAGTCAAGGCGTTGTGCGCCAAGGCTAGAGAAATACTGGTAGAAGAAAGTAATGTTCAGAGAGTAGACTCCCCCGTTACCGTGAGTGTCAGAATTTGTCGGCTTCCTATTCGTTTATAATTTTGTCGGGTTTTGTTTTCCTGTAAGACTTGTGTGTGTGTGTGTGTGTTATTATTTGAATGTTTAATTTTTTTCTTATTTTTTTCAATTAATTTGCATTATGTTGGCTGTTTGCAGACCAATGAGTATGATTTAAATTTAGTTTTTTTCTTTTATTTTTTAGTTTTAGAGTTATGAATTCAAAGAATAATTCATATATATTAAATCTATAAAGTTATGACAGATTATGTTGCAACTTTATAAATTGTTGTAACAATCTGTATATAGTGAACTCCTGTATAATGTGAATTTGTATAATACGACTAGTACTCGTACAAAATTCTAATTTGTCGTCTAAAAGTATACATTTTCTTCTTCAACTTCTAGGCCTGGGTTTAAACTTACCTAAAATTATCTGATAATGCACGTCTCGATAAGGTGATTTCCTGTAATGCGGAATATATCCCCCGCATCGTACGGGAGTCTGCCGTATACGAAGTTTCTTTTCGTATATAAAAAATTGTGATAATGTGCACGAAATCGTAAAAATTTATGTTAATAGGAATGTTTTTAAATTGTTTAATTACTTTAGTAACTGTGTTTTTTTATGTAAATGAGTATTGCATACTCGAATATTAGAAGCTTTCAAACTCAAAGAAAGCAATTTTATTTTAGTAAAACTTATTATTAATACAGTTTTCAAGTTGAATAATGTATTTAGAACATCATCTGTGTTCTAAAAAACAGTGAAGTTGCAAGGTGTAAAGTTATAGACAGTGTCCTCTAATAGTAAGCATGCTAGCTATTGGAGGGAGATAAAGCTTATTGTAAATTGAAAAGCTACACATTCTATTCAGCAGTCACTTTCCTTTGTTGAATAAAGTGTTAGTGAGTCGAGTATTGTATGTTTGTACCATAACAGTGAAAAGATTGCTGGATTTATTCCATTAATAGTTGTTCTCAAATAATACTCATGCCTAATTCCAAAAAATACAAATAATAGTTGCTCTCTAATATTTAGCACATATTGAAAAAAGTACAAGATGAAAAAAGTTATAGATCATCATCTTCATTAGAATAAATATAGTACATATAATCATGTTAGATAAATATTAAAATGATTATACAATATTATGCAGCTGCTTCAATACAGTTTCCAAATAAATTTGGAATTTACAAACTTGCACAGTACCTAACATTATAAATAAGTTTGGATTTAGAAATAAGTAGAGATTTAATTTAAATATAAATCTTTTTGGAGTAGCTTAGATCAAAGATCAGATATAATAGCTAAATAGGAAAAAATTATTTATTTTAAATATCACTGAACTTGAATATTTTTAAACATTCAAAATGAAATTTTCTTGAAAATATCTCAAATATATATTATTAATGTAGTTATTATAAGCTTTAAAAATCTGCAAATTATAAAAATAGATGTATTTTGAAATCATAACTAATTGTTTTCTTTGATTTGTTTCCACTAAAGTCCATACTAAGAGTCTAATGATGATCATCAATCAAAAGATTTTTTGAAAGAGAATTTAAAACAGAATCTGTGTGTTTAACGGGAATGACTCCCCGCCAAGTAAAAAAGTCACTGACTGACTGACTGACTACATAAAAAGGAATCAGAGTTGCCGATTTTCGGGGGTTAATTTCTCTGTCCCCCCAAATACCTGAAGTAATTCTGAATATGTTGTTTGAAAGAAAATTGCTTTCTTAGGTAGTGTGCAAAATTTCAAAATTTTCTATAAAGTGGCTGCCAAAATATAAGCAATTGAAAAGTGCAAACATCGCCAAAAAAGCTGTGTATATTTTTTTTCTTCATCTGTCATTGCAAACACTTGTAGAGAAAAAACTACTGGATTTATAAAGCACAAATTGTAAACTTAAGCCTTTCTCATTATCAGTGAGTGCTGACAAAACTTTAACAATAGGTCAAAGTTCACTTGACCTATCGACACAGTTTCCCATAGAGCTAATTCAGTTTTATGGCTTAATTTTATGCTTATGAAGATAAAATCACATGGAAACAAATGAATTTTATTCAAAATGTTACTCAGAATTACAAAATCTGAAATTTAATCAAATTAAAACTTTTTACAACAATCTTTCTAAACGACGTATCAAAATCGTTGGCCAGCAGTGTGTTGGTTGGCAGCGTGTTCAGTCACCAAGCGTTAATTGAATTGTACATCATTCTCTTATGTCTCAATGTAACAATACAATTATTAAACAAAAACAATTTATATCCAAAAATAAAAACATCTGAGATGTAAAAAAATTATGCCAAGTAAAAATTTATCATAATTTAGATGACGGTCAAAATTTTTTTTAGGAGTTTTTCTTTGGTAAAGATAAGCTTGGTGCTTGGAAGTGGTATACCCACAGGATTTTTACCTGTATTATTGTTTTCTACATTTTACCTCCAATTGCCAAGCTTATCTTTACCAAAGAAAAACACCTAAGAAAGGTTTTGACTGCCATCTAAATTGTCATAAACCTTTACTTTGTGCAATTTTTTACATTCAAGGTGTTTTTGTTTCGACTTCTAAATTCAAGGAACCGTTAATATAGACTTGCTTCAAATTTAGATTTTTTTCTAAATAGAAAAAGTTAAAATTTATAAGCTTTTTGAAAATTATGCAAAGTGCTTTAATTCTTTATATTCTGAAAATATATTGTCACGAGTTGAAAAATTTCTTGCCATCTAACCAATCAGAAAATATCAAGTAAAAATTACTAGTATTTTAAAGAGTTTAAAACTAGCGAGACATTTACATCACAAAAAATTAGTTTTAAATATATGTACTAAATGTGTGCACATATTTCCGTAATTTTCTTATTCTTTTCATTCATTTATTGATACACAGGAATGTTTGATCAGTTTCTTTCTTCGAAAGAGGAAGTAATATATAAATCAGCTATTTAAACAAGATGGATTAAATAAAGGAAGAAAACAAGAGAAAACTTATGTACATATTTTTAATATTATTAAATTATTTTATCGATGCACATTTCTTGTGAATTAGCTTGTATATCATATAACAATTAGACTAAATAATATACCATATAAATTGTGGTATGTAACATTTCTTTTAAACTAATATAAAAGGAAACATTTTTATTGATATTAAATTGTCATTTTTGAAGAAATTCATAAAATAAAAATACAGTATGTAAATATATATTGTAAGATATCTGAAGTATTTACTATCAAAATTTTATTTTGACTGTAGCATTGTTGTGTGTACTCTGAGTATATGTAACAAATTTGGACGAATGGCAAGTATGAACGTTAGTCAGTTTTTTCGCTAAATTGCAAATAATTTATTTTTTGTCGAGTATAAATTTGAAATTATGAGGGTGAGTCAAAACATCTTGAGACTGAAAGCTTTTTTTCTGTTTTTTTTCTGTCGTATGTTAATCACTCTAGGGCATAGTGACTTTTGTCTTTTCAAGTATTTTCTGTGGATTTCTGCCATCATTCCCGTCAATCCTTTCAAGTGTTCTTGAGAATCATCCTTAGTAATTTGATGACTACTGTTGCAGGTTGGCCAATCTGGGCTGTCTGGTTGGTGTGTGATGCACACTGACATTTTATTGTAGGTGGGCAGCAGAGTACATTTGTTCTGTGTGCTATGTTACCAGACAAGATTTTCATGCAAGTTTTTTGTTAGATGCATTGATAATTGTTTTTTACATTGATATAGATCTGAAATTTATTAGTAATATACAGGAAAAAGATTGGTCTCAATTTGTTTGCATTTATAAAATTATTTGTTTCTCACAAAATAATATTTGCCTAATTATTTATTTGTAAATTTAAATAACTGATATATTTTTAAAGAAAACAATACTCATAGCAACTATAAGCTAAAATTCCATAGGGTTTTTTCACATGAAGATTATTAAGACATATCAGTTTAACTAGTAATCTAGAAGATATGAAATTAGAGATCAATGTGTTAATGTGATAAGCAAAAAAATATATCATTTTTTTACTACATTGCATAACTTTTTAATTTTTTAATTATTTATTAAAAAAAACTATTTGAAATAACTAACAGTAAAATAAAATCATGATTGAGATAACATAATTCAAAGTCCTATATTTCTTTATAGTAGCTCCTTATTCACGGGGGATACGATACATTCCAAGACCCCAAGTGAATGCTTTAAACCACAGATAGTACCAAACCTTATAGTTAATGCTTTTTCCTATGCATATATATGTATAATAAAGTTTAATTTGTAAATTAGGAATAGTAAATGATTAACAACAATAACTAATAATAAAATAGTGTGACCTATAAAATAGTATAATGTAACGAGCATATATTTTTCGTGACATTGTCACATTGCCAGCTGCAATTTTTAATCATATATTTAATTTAAAATATATGCTTTTCACCTTAAATTAGTAGTGGCTTCTAATAGGAAAAGTACATCATACTTTTCCTGTTAGAATAGTCAGGCTGGTCATCTATGTAACTCTTTTCGGGGGATAATTTTTGAATTAAAATAATGTTTTCTGATTTGCTTTGAAAGTTTGTATTTAGTTAATTGGGGCCTCCTGTTCCTAAGCTTTCTATATATGGTCTCTGCTTTCATCTGTGTAACTCCATTCTCAAAATTGAGGAAAGACAGATGGACAACAGTGGGAATTTATAGGTCTACAGTTTTTTTCAAATTACAACTCAATGACAATTATGTGAATGTAGCCTTTGAATACCATTTATTTATTTATTTCCTTATTAAGTCAATAACTTTCATTTTCATACTTAAAGGAATCACTTTGTATCTTCTTTCTGGCATATCTGAACTGCTAGCATCCTTACTCTTGTGTTTTGTGGCCATTTTTAAGTAAGATAGATAAAGGTTACTTAAACATGAGCACTGATTTACCACAACAGTCAGTCTGGTAAATGTAATTTAAAAGCAAATAATTTCATATGGGAGAGAAATCACACTCAACCGATGTTAAAAACATGTATTTATTAAAAATTGTGAGTACTTTCGAAGACTTATAGCCTTTGTCATCAGGCAAAAATTGAACACAAATTTTAAACTTAAATTCAACTTAAATTCTTTTTAAAATTAAATAAAGACACGAGGCTGGATTATCAAATATTCAATAAAAATAAGATGCACTTGAAATTATCAACAAAGATATAAATCACAAGTATAAAGATCTGTAGAGTATCTTCAATGTGAATTATTTAAATAATTCTATCCATAAATGCAAAATATTAATAATAGGAATATTGCAGGGTGAAAACGATGCGATATAAAGATTTTCCCATAAGAATAACATTTTTTTGTCATAATACCACCTTAGTAATTAGTATTAGCCCAAAGGGGTATGTAACCATGCCCTAATACTCTGCTTGATGGTCTCTTTTTGTGTAATTTTAAAATGATTATTAAATGAATACATTTTGGATCATTTTTTTATCATTTTATTAAAGATGATATTCACTTTAATATAAAAAAATATTAATTAAGTATAAATTCTAAATCCTGATGAAATAAACAATCTTTAGTTATTATACTGTATGTTACAGTAAACAAAAATTTGATGTGTTAAACTTAGTAAAATAACAATCCTTAAATTATGAAATTTTTTACATTGGCTAATTGTTATTCCAATCTTAATAATTTTGTCACCCATTTGGTCCAGAGTTTATACTATTGTCTTCAAAACACTTAACATATTAACGAGGATCAGGTCGAAGTTTTAAACGCAAAAATGTGTACGTCAGACGTTCAGTGACGCTTTCCTGTAAGCCTAGAAGTTCGACAATGGCTTTTGGAATGTCGAGCATGATTCTGCTGACTATCCAAACACCATTGTAAAACTTCTAGACTTACGGGAAAGCGGCGCTGAATGTCTGACGTACACGTTTTTGCATTTAAAACTTTGGCCTCAACCTCGCTAATACCTGTTAGACTTCTAATGTATATATGGGTATTTGTCCACAAAATATTTTCCTGTTTAAGATCTATATTGATTTTTTTAGTTTCTTTTTTACATAATGTTTTTATACATAATACTACTATGATTCTATTAGTACAAATTTTTTGTTGCTTCACATACATAACAACTTAAATTCATTTTGAACTGAATGTGTAGATTCAAGTTGAGTCCAGTATTTTATATTGCCATCTGTTTGTTCCAATGAGTGATTTTGTACGTTAGATTTTTGTAGAAGCCATCTGGCAATCTTAAATATATTATTTTTTTATTATTGATATAATTATCACTTAACCATTTACATGCTTAATTAATTAATTATGCACATTAATGGTTAAATTAATGTATACTTAAACATTAAATAAGCTATTTTTCAATTTGAAAAAATACTTTAATATTTTAGAAAATTATAAAGTTTAATATTCAGATTATTTACACTATTTTTAACAATAATCTTAATTCAGTTTTTTAACACAATATCAATTTAAATACAAGACATTGAAGGATTCTGATTAGAAATTCAAATGCTGACGTTAATTTGCAATTTTAGTTATTTAAAATTTATCATAACATCAGTAGATCCTATTTTTTAACTTAATTGACTATCAGAAAGCCATTGTTAAGCGAGTCATTCTATTTTTCATAAACTCAGTATTGTAAATTGACAATTACATGTCTGAAAATATAGTTCTAACTTTATAATATCACATAGAGATAGTTGACGAAACAAAATAAGGTATTTAATTATGACATTTCATACGGTCAAAATAGAAAATGTCATACCATCGGAACAAGCAGCTGTAGAGCATGAGTCCATTATATATCTGAAAATCTGAATTTAAAACAAAATGATGATCAAAATAACTGAATAACAAGCGATAATTTTATACCTGTAATTTTTTAAACCAGAAATGTCTTTCAATATCTAAATTCAATTGAAAGTATATACAATATAATTGCTATTTTGAGAAAGAAATTCTTAGTGGCATGCAAATTTATCAGAATAAAAGGACTAGAAACAAACTATAATAGATCTCTGCTTTTTTCGACCAAATTATGTCCTGAAAAAGTTTCTCTTTACACAAACAGTCATAAAGCAGGCTATCCTACTTAGTTCATTGTCATACATCAATATAATGCTGCTGAAAATGTAATTTTTACTATATAATCCTGCACAGAGATTGCTAACAAAAGGAAAGCAGCATTTGAAAAAATGATGATAGAAAATTTATATCAGTCATAAAGCAGGATTCATTAATTATCTCTTCAAATTAACAATTGAAAATGATAAAAATAATAATTGACAAGGAAAAACATTGAGACATTGCTAAATATATATATATATTGTATTTTCATCACTTCATGTAGTTTT
This sequence comes from Centruroides vittatus, assembly GCF_030686945.1. Taxonomy (NCBI): domain Eukaryota; kingdom Metazoa; phylum Arthropoda; class Arachnida; order Scorpiones; family Buthidae; genus Centruroides; species Centruroides vittatus. The sequence goes on from NW_027122582.1 coordinate 106,027, forward strand.
GCAATTTACATTATTTATTGAAACTTGTAATATTGTTTTGTTTACTAAAACTGATTCAAAAGTGATTGCAATCAGTTTGTTATTAGTCACTGTCATTAAATTGATTTATAGAAAGGAGGCAATTAACAATTATTTAGCATTCAGTATCATTTTGTTTTCCTGTTTCTTTTTAAAATTTAGTTTCGACTATTTATAACTGTAAAAATGACAAATTGTTTTTTACTTCAGTAAGCTTGAAATAAAGTGCGCATTGTTTTAAAATTGCATAAAATAAGACCACATAAATCACAGCTTGTATCAGTTGATTTTTATTTATAGTTTTGGATTAGAGCCTGTGTAATCCTAAAAAATAAGGGCAGAACTTCAATTTGAAACAAAATAAGCACGTAGATTCTTAAGAATGCTGTAAATAAAAGAAAAACATCACAACTCCTCTACAAGCATCTATTATTGTTTTGATAAAATAATTAGGTAATATTGAATTATCAAAGAATTGTGTGAAGCTTGATACCTTGTTCAAAAATCTGAACATAATATGCTAAGTGAAGGTAATCTAAGGTAATTTATTGGAAAAGCCACGAGAATGAGACGTAAGAAATAATTCTAAACAAATTTTAATTTCAGGTGTGCGGCGACATTCACGGACAGTTTTATGATCTGAAAGAATTATTTAAAGTCGGCGGCGATGTTCCCGATACTAATTATTTGTTTATGGGAGATTTCGTCGATAGAGGCTTTTATAGTGTAGAAACTTTCCTTCTCCTCTTAGCATTAAAGGTATTTATTAACTTTAAATTTTGAATTACAGGTACTTAAATTATTCTGTTCATGAACACTTACTTGATAAGAATAACTTATTTTTAGGTACGTTATCCCGATCGCATAACTTTAATTCGAGGAAATCACGAAAGTAGACAAATTACGCAAGTGTATGGTTTTTATGATGAATGTTTGAGAAAATATGGGTCTATTATGGTATGGAGATATTGTACAGAAATATTTGATTATCTTAGTCTTTCTGCCATTATTGATGGAAAAGTAGGTTTATTTATTTATTTTTTCTTTCTTTCTTGTCTCTTTTAACATCAAAAATGCAAATATATTTATTAAGTTTATTCACTGTAATTCAGATATTTTGCGTACACGGTGGTCTTTCACCTTCCATTCAATCATTAGATCAAATAAGGACTATTGATCGTAAGCAAGAAGTTCCGCACGATGGTCCCATGTGTGATTTGTTATGGTCGGATCCTGAAGGTAAGTATATTTGAATACTTTACTAAAATATAAATGTTTAATCTACTTGAACTACATCCACAATTAATAATAAAATTCAGAAAACAGTTCAAAATTAATTCTTTTATTCATTTAATACAGTGTTAGTCAAACTGTTCATTGAACGTTAGAGAACCATAAGCAACTTACAAGTATTCTAAAAGATATTGATAAAAAATTTTTATTTTTATTAAAAATATTGAAAATAAAAATGACTATTTTTTGTAACTAAGAAATTTTATTACTTGAAAAAATAAAAACAGAATAAACCAAATACTGAATTGTCACTAAATAAACCAAAATGAAAATATCCCAAATTAATATATTTAAGAAAGGGGGTCTCACTTCCATTCCCTACCCCTACTACAGTTATTTAATATTTTGAGGTTGAAAATCTCCTGAAAAGTAATGAATGCTGCCAGTACAAAAATTTATGAAAATTTACATTTCAAAAGAAAAAACAGTATTAAAAATAATAAAACTATTTATCCAAGCAGAGATCGCATATGAATTGCTTTCTTTTTGGTGACAAAGAACACATTTCATGATACCAATTGTAGCATTCGGTGTATTGGACCCATTTTTCTCCTTGTTTGTTCCGAGAGAATGATTTTCAGCCGAAAGATCATTGCACATTTGGGGTCGTCACTGTCATCATCATCTGTTGACATGTATGGAACTTCTACATCATCCTGTAAGTCAGTTGAAGTCAAATCATATTTCTTCGTTCTCTTTGCAGCTTTACAAATGATGTTTCTGGTTGGTTTTTGGACCCATTGTTGATTTGTTTCTTTTTTTGATTCACATTTTTGCTGTTTTTTCAATGGAGAATTGAAGTCTTGAGGGTGGTCCTATCACCAAAAACAATGTGCCAGCTCTGGAGGCATGGAACATTGGATGATGAAGCAAAATAAAATAGCTTTTATTCAAATTTCTTAAACAATAGGTAAAATAAGTGAAATAAAATAACTCGGGTAATGTTGGCACCTAAATTCATCCTCACGACAAGTTTAGGAACCCCATAGGGGGAGGATTGAGGACCACAACATTTATATTATGGCAGCCATTCTCTGTCCAACCGCTCAACCCACAGGCTGATGGAATAGTAGTAGGGTGTAGGTTACAGATATGTAAAAGAAACACTGTAACTTACCTTAATATGTCAGAATGATTCTTTGAAGCTAAAGGAAAACTGTAAGTGCACTTCTTCAAATAAATTTTCTTAAATTGTGGGGCAATGGACAACAGGCCTATCATCTTCTCACTGCTAATGTCCAACTGGCTACTTGTGAGGTGATTTAGCCATTGATTGATAGGTGACAGTTTCATCGTCAGACATGATGGAAAATGAATTTAGCGGGGACATTGTATGGGCACCTCACCTCACATATAATTGATAATGATAAAATTCATGATGAAGGCAATATTCTTTATCACTAAAATAGTAGAATAAATTTTCATTGTTATTCTGTATTTGGTTTAATTCAACCGGTAAACCCATTTGCCCACTGGTTTACCGGTTTATTCAACCGGTAAACCAGTGGGCAAATGGATAGTCACTGAACATTGGTAATTGCTCACAGATTTGTGTTAAAGTGTTGAGTGACCGGTGATTTAGTCACTGTTATAGACAAATCGTTGTCAATGATGGTTACCAGTTTCTAGCTTCTGAAATCTGAATCATAGTTAATAGCAGCTATTACTAATGTTATGTGGTGACTGTTTTCCAGTGACATAGTTAATGCAAGTGATTGTAGTGATTTCACATGTAATACTTTCATTTCTGTAATGATAATGAGTGGCAAAAGTTGTTCGATGAAAAATAATTATTTGCATCTCCTAATTTTCACATCACTGAATTTTTCTTTTTTAAATTTGTATTTTAATCAAAAATCAACAACAAATAAAAGAAAACTTAATATATTTTAAATAGCATGCAATTCAAATCAATCTCTATTTAAATTCATTTTGTCAAATAGTTACCTAGAGACTGACTGGGGAATTTTGAAATGTAAGCTGTTGACAATTATAAAAATTCTATAAAATGTTAAATTTATTAATTTCGTAGTATGATATAACATATCTTGTTGACTTTTGTCGTCACTTATTTTGAGTTCTTCAGTGACTTGCCAGTGACCAAAGATCTCATAATTATTAATGAAATGAACTTAAAAATGTTTCTGCAGTTTGCGTGTTTGAATATCATCTATCAAAATCTTTTATTTTGAGTATTAAAAAATAGCATACTGTTTTTTGACAGAAAGATGATGATAACAGAAAAAAGAAACTAACCTAGCTTTTAAGAATATCTTTTTTGCAAGGTACTGAACCAAAGCACAAATTTTTTCCCTTGCTACCTTGCTCAATTAAGGATATCTATACTAGTTATGTTTCCACTATTTCAAATATGTTTCTACTATTTGATTTTTCAAGTTTTAGTAATAGCAATCTAAAAATGTTAGTCATCTTGATGCATTATCTTTTTCCATATTTTTGTTTTCCTTCAGTAGACTAATCACAAATTTACAATTGATTCTTTCAATCGTTTTATGAAAATTATTTTTCCTATCAAGTTCTTGCATATGTCCAATAGATTCTAATAGACCATTTATATGTAGGAATTATCATGAAAGCATTAGGATATTTTTTCCACTAATTACTTTAGTGACTCAAGTTCTAATTGTATAAAATATGAAAAAATTTTAGTGCTTATTTACTGGAAGTGCATATGACGGATCAGTTTCAACAAATTGCTTGAAGTAATTAAGGGCTTAAATGTTTATAAAGCTTTAGATGTTTTTGATTTATACTATTTGAAACAAACAAGAATAATGTTTTTTTTTTTTCATTGAAAGGCTTGAGACAATGGTATTGATTAATATTTAAGTTGACAGAACTAAGTCTGATGTTGTTGAAACCGTGTTGTATTTGCTTATTGTGCCGGTACACAAAAAGAACTAAGTCTATTAAAGTATTTGATATTGGAGTAAACAATTCCTCATTTGTTTTTCTAAAAGTCACCTTTATATTTTGTATTCAACAGAAAATTTACAATTAATTATTATTCTCATTTATACTGACCACCTTCCAACGCTGGTACTAGAGTCAATTCTTTCAAAATAGCAGCACATCAAAAATAATTTTGTAAACATATAGAGCTGCATGAAGTTTGCAAAAAATGATGATCTTGAAAATTTAATAATCAGTATTGAATCCATATGAACTAGAAAATTATTAAATTTATGTATGATGATTGAATTAAAAATCAAAGTTAGAGTCAAGTAGTACATAAGATATATAATACTCTAATAGTGTTTTCTAAATTTTTCAATAGGAAACCAGTTCTGTAATTTTTCTTGGAATCTAAAACATATATCAATGTTGCAAGTGCACAACCATTTCCATCTTAACTAAGTAATAAATTATAATTTCAAGTTATACAATAAGATACTGGTTTTATTCATATGATAGCTGTGGATACTGTTTGAGGACAGTGGTTAATATCTTTGCACATACTATTAATAATGAGCATCAAATGGGTATTTAAATATTTACTTATGGTAAACCAAATTAAACTTGAAATGACAACTGGCATCTGTCTTTATAATGAGTGTTACTTTCTGTATACTATTGGGTTGTTCGGAAAGTAATTTCGTTTTTTTCCATAGAAAAATAAACGCGATATTCTTATAATAAATAAATATTTTATTGAATTATATATTGACCATTTTGGTCAAATACCTGTTGTAATTGTTTCTGGTAGTAGCATGATTTCACATTCATAAAAGTTTTGATTGTTGTTTACAAGAAACTGATCCAAGTGATTTTTGACATTGTCATTTCAAGTAAATGTCTTACAGTTAAAAAAAAATTTGTATGGACCGGAACAAGTAATAATCTGAGTGTGCCCGATCTGGCGAATATGGTTGGTGTGATAACACATCCCATCTAAGCTATAACAGTTTCTGACGAGTTACCAAACTTGCGTGAAATTTGGCGTTATCATGGTAAAACACTACACTTTGTTTGTTGATCAGTTCTGGCTTTTCTGTTTGATAATATTACTCGATTTGTTTACTCGATGGCAGTACACTTTTGAATCAATTGTTAAATTGTCTGGTAAAAGCTCAAAAAAAATTTCTTTAAAATCCAACCATAGAGAGCATCTCTCGTTAATAACATGTGGAACCCATATATCAAGCTTTGAAACAAAACTAATTCGTTTTAAGTAATAATAAACGGTTCAATTCAACAGATTTAATCTCGGTGATTTCACGTGTTGTTATACGGCAGATTGCTTCAATCGGTACCTTTGTTTTCATTGGCTTCAAATGGCCATCCGGAATGTGGTGTATCTTCGATATTAAAATTGCCAGAACGCAATTTTGTAAACCAGTTTTGGCACTGTCTTTCTTTCAACACATCTTCTCCAAACATGCACCACAATTTTTTTCTTGTTTGAACAGCATTTTGATTTTTTAGTTATAAAAAAAGCAAAATATGCCGAAAATGATGCTTTTGATTTTCCATATTTGATGGGTCACCGAAAAAAAACAATTGTACAGAATCAAACAAAATTTTTTATAAATAAGCCTTAAAATGTCAGCTGTCGAAGTATATAATGAAAATGTGGTTTAAAATAAAATTGGCTGGTAAAAATACATCTAATTCCTCTAATAATAAAAAAACGAAATTACTTTCCGAACAACCCAATAGAAACAAGAAAATAATTATAAAAAGTTTTCAGAAATTCTTGAATAGAAACATGGCTACTATTTGAATAAAACCAGTATTTCGTTTTAAAATAGCAATAAATTTCTAATCAAATGTGATATATTGTATTCTAATTTTTAAGTTTCTTGAGTTATTACAGAATTGGACTGTAAGTATTTATAAAGCCAATTTTGTGGTGTAAAAACATTTATCATCAATTCTCTAGAAAAATTAGTGAAAGCCAATTTCAAGTTTTTTCTTATTACATGTTACAAAAAAGCTCTGTTGGAGTATACTATGTTCATTCATTTAAATTTGTAAATTATAGTTAAAAGATAAATCATTTCAATTTTACGTGTAATTAACAATTAGAAACATACCACAATATTAAAAAAAATAAATCCAAAATATCTTATTAAATTCACATGATGCAAATTTGATTTTACATTGTAGTATATAATATTGATTGATCAATTCTTTTTGGAAAAAATTATAAGAGTTTTTGCAAATTTGAAGTAATTTTTTTAACATTTTAAGTTGCTCTTATATTTTGTTAGCTTACATTATAGATTAATTTTTGCAAATAAATAGTGTATTTAATTAATGATAATTTTGCAATATATATTAATTCTTTCCATTTGTTTATTATACGAATCCAATAATTTTTGTTCCAGATACTCAGGGTTGGGGTGTCAGTCCGAGAGGTGCGGGATACCTGTTCGGAAGTGACGTGGTCAGTCAGTTTAACGCTGCCAACGACATCGACATGATCTGCAGGGCACATCAATTGGTGATGGAAGGTTACAAATGGCACTTTAGTGAAACAGTTTTAACCGTGTGGTCGGCGCCCAATTACTGTTATAGGTATGTTTTGATAACTATTTAAAGATCTGTCAAAATGTAAATCTATACTATTTTATCTTCCAAGTACTTAATATGAATCAACAGTGTGCCTTTTAGTGTCACCCTAATACGTATTTTGAAAAGGCACGATATTGTTTCTTATCAAGCGCATTACCTTTAAATTGCATAATATTAATGATTCCAGTGGAATGGTTGTATAGAAGCTCATATTATTGGCATTAATTTTTACAGAAAAACAAGTGCAAAAAATTAGGTTTGTCTATTTTCTTGTAGTCATTGTAAACTAGGGTTTCTCAAACGGGATCCTGGTGTATTTTTAACCCGGGAAATCCCATCAATTTCTTAAAAATTCACTTTTCTCTTGTGTGTTAAGATTGAGAGAATTTTGCAAATAGAAAGTATAATTAACCCATAAACTGTCAGAATACATTTGTATTTATTAATTTTAAACCTACTTATTAGTTTTTAAAATTTTTGCTCGTTATGTATGGCATGTCACAAATGGTCAATATGTAGCTTATTTGTGGCAGGACTCTGAAAATTCTTTACTTGCCAGAACCTGTAATATCTGGAATAATTGTGCTTATGCTCTCTTAATTTTTACCCTTGCCCAGTAGCTTAACTGCGTAACACCAGGTTGTGTAAATTGGGCAAGGATACAAATGAGTATGAAGTCTGCAAGTATGACTTTTTCTTCATAAATCTCATTATTAAAGACAAATGAACTAGAAATCTTCTAGGTTACGTGTGAAAAAACAGAACACTTGTCTTCTCTTAAATGCATTAAAGACGATTCCACCCACATGAACTGAATCAGAAAGGGCATTCTTGTTAGCAGGCTATTAATTAGTTAAATAAGAACCACATCAAATGATTGGAGTATTGACCGTCTATGCTTTGTCTGTAAATTTTTATAATATATTTTGTAAATGTTTTATTTAAAAATGAAAATTATTACTTTTTAAGTTAGAAATTTGATCTAAGTTCATCTTTTTTAAATTTTCAACTCAATTCAAAGCATTTTTTGTTGTTGTCGTCGTATGCAGTTTCCAGCAAACTTTAATGTAGAAATTTTCCCAAATAGAAAAAATTTATTATTCAAATGTAAATATTAATAATGGTGTGTAAGATATATATGATTTTGGAGGTTGCAGAACGTATTAAAATTACTTTAAAAAATGAAAAATAATTATATCATTTGGTTTCGTGATATTCTGTATATCTTAAAAATAATTATTTCTATCCCAGGACAAGCAAAAGACCAGGAAATGAGAAACCCTATTGTAAACAGACTGAGTATTTTTATGTACAGTACATATATGCTGTAAAATTGGTCGAGTTGGACTATAACTAACTACTTTACTTGTAATAGTGGATATGGATTTTGCTGATTCACAACATGCACAGAAATACAAGCAGTGAATTTATAGAGCTAGATAGCTATCAGGACCATTATTAGGTATACATAATTCTTTGATGTGTAAAAGATTTATAAAATATTTTGCTATTAAAGATGACAAAATATTATTTTATACAGGATTCAGAAAAAACAAACATTTTTACTTAAGAAAATACAGCTGAAAAAGCCACAAGAGTGTTCTTGTATATATATATATACCTTACTTGTACCTTCCTCCTATGCTTCTAGGAACATATTTTTTGGGTGACGTTCGCAACTGATTTTTGTATTTTTGACCTACCATTAATTGTTGTCCAAGATCTTTTGAATTGCTCTGTACATTAATGAAAGTTAGTGCAAATTAAAAATGTTTTCAGGAGCAACTATCATTTAACAGTAAATCTTTTTCTATTTGAAAAATTTTAAACTCCAAATTTATAGAAAAATGATAAATCTATACATATATCTTAAAGGCACCGTATTACCACTGTTGACAATTTTTAATTTTAAATTTATTTAAAATAATGTAAACACACACAATATTAAATGTCGCTGTCAATGTCCTCTAAGCTTAATAGGACTGCTAATACTAAAGCTGCAAAGTTCCAACTATGATACAGGACAATCCGAAATCTAAACCAAATCTTATAAAAAAAAATGTGACTACAGAAATTTGTACATTATGCATTATTAAAAGACTATAAAAAATAATATGGGCTGTTTAATAAAGAGTAAGTCCAATAAACTGTATGATTTAGTATCATGAGTAGATGGAATAATTATGAATTCACTGATTATTATAGAAAAAAAAATTAGTTATTTCACCAGTGAGAAAAGTTCTTATAATTTAGATCCATGTTGAACAATCTCAAATTTTTTTTATAGGTGTGGGAATGTTGCTGCCATTCTAGAATTAGACGAACGACTCCAGAGGGAATTTACCATATTCGAAGCCGCTCCACAGGTAAAACTTTTCCCGCAAGTATACACGACTAAAACTTTACGCAGAAATAATCGAAAATCTCCATTTTTCCTACAGGAAAGCAGAGGCATACCCACAAAGAAACCGCAGCCGGACTACTTTTTGTAATGCTGACTTCTCCCGGACGGACGAAGACGACTCGATCTGTGGTGCTAGTGGAAAATAAGTGTATAAAAGACTTGAAAGGAAAGATGCTCACCGGACCGCTTTCACGTATTTTAATGTATATATTCCATTGTCCACGTACGAATTGTAGACCGAATGTAAATTTTAAAAAAGTTCTTGTAGATTATCCGAAGGAAACTTTTATTAGATTATTTTAATATTTTATAGATCCTAAATAAATATTTAGCATAAAATTGTTGGTTATTAAATGTTATAGTGCATGCATGAAAACTGCATAAGTTCAATTTGTTGGTATTGGTAAAAAAGCTAGGAAAAATTGCATAAAACCAATAAATCAAAATTTATGTAGAACTAAATTGCAATGTTAAAACAGTGAAATAATTGTTGTCAATTTTGTCATGCAGAAATCTTTGATAACTAGTTATTGTGGAACAAGATTTTCATGTGTGCGTGGATATATGATCTCATACTGTATTTTAAACAGCTTTTTGTTATCTAAATTGAACATTGACCATACCAATACTAAATTTCAGAGAAACTGATTTTAGTTCAGATTTCTTAGTTGTGCATGATAACTCAGGAATTAAAGTTAAATTCAATAAATGAATTGTTAAGGTTATACAAACAATAGTTCAAGTCCTTTTTTCTTTATTTTCATCCTTTATTCCGATCAGGAATAAAGGATTTTTGTTCGTTATTTTAGAAGTTTTTTGACTTCAAGTCGCCAGCTGTGTAGTGGTTCCTGATCGGAATAAAAGGATGAAAATAAAGAAAAAAGGACTCAAACTATTGTTTGTATAACCTTAACAATTCATTTATTGAATTCAGATTTCTTATTTCAAAATTAATAGTTATGAATTTTAATTCCTTGTTAATTCGTAATTGGGTTGACAACACTAGAACAGCATGACTCTAACTTAAGATGTCACAACTTTTCTATTAATATAACACAATATGCAAAAAAATTTGATAGAATTTTATACTTTGATCCAGCTTACACAATTATGCTTAGCCGAGAAGATCCTTTACCAATTGTCCTTTGTTTTGATTTCTGCTTGTCTCGGCTGTTGTAACCCAAGAATGCAATATTTAAAAGTATCTCATACTTCTTCTAAGCAATGAATCCTTGGTATTTACCCGCCATCAAAAAGTATCGGGAATGGTTCGATAAAAATGCAAGATTGAATTTATTTCATCCCCCTCCCACCGCAATGCACTTAGGCCAACATCTTCAATCCTAAAAATACGCTTTAAAACCGGTTTTGCGAACTCCTTCAGGACTCAGTGAATTTTGTCTTGGCACCAATCGACTCAAATTTCTGCTTTTTGGTCGTTGTTTTGAGTGGAGGAAAGTCACGAGGTGTAATATTGGGCAAATACAGAGCTTATGGAACCCATATTTGAACAAGAGCATTGTGACGGGTGCATTATCATGGTGCAAAATCCACAAGTTTTCTTGCCACAAATTGAGTCTTTTCTACAAAATGCTAAAACAATATTCTTTGTTGACAGTTTGACTAGTCAGAAGGAATTTGTGATGCACAACACCACAACAATTGAAGAAAAGTCAACACAACCTTGATTTTTGGATTGACTGCTTTACCTTTCGAGTGCCAGGCACTCGATTGTTGAGCCATTTCGGCATCAAAAGCACAGATCCATGTTTCATGGCCCATAATGATGTGTTTTAAGAACAATTTGCCTGAAAAATGTTTTTGGCTACATTTTTGGAAAAAATTCAAAGAATGTTTTGGGATGACTTAAGAAGCTATGCACCACAAGCCGAAGTGACTTTTTAAAATTGCTTGACAAGATCAAATGATAGGGATATTATTGAACATGTTCCAATAATTGTTAAACAACAATCATCAGGCACACACTGACTTGAGCAATGTATAGTTCATCAGTTGAAATGGATGGTCCACCAGACTCTGGTTTGTCATCAATGCTTTCTCTACCTTCCTAGAACACCTGGTAATACTCAAATTGTTTTTGACAGACTATCACCACCAATGGCTTTTTGCAACACTTCCAATGTTTTCATGGTAGTAATTATGTTGCAAAAATAAAATTTAATGTTCATTCCTTGCTCGATTACACTCGATATTTTGAAAAGTCGCTGGCGCAAGAATCCTCTACACACATTTATTTGCAAATGAAAACAGACGATGACGTACAGATTGCTGCTAGACGTCAACGAAAGTCGTACCAAATGACAGCACCCTCTTGCACCCACGCAATTTAAATGAATCATTCCCGATATTTTTTGATCATAACTGATTTAATTTTTGTGATACTACTATCTGAACTGTCTAAATACAAGATGGCTGAAAAGTCATATCAATTAACTTTTGGACCAACTTTTATTTTAAAAAGTGGTAATTTAAATGGACTCTCAAAGCCCATCATTAAAGATGCATCTTTTAATATTTGACTGAAATCAACCAAATTCTCTACAAACTACGAAAAGTTTTGCGTCAATTAAAAATCGCTTTACGCAGTGTTAAGAATAGTTAACCACATGGTCCAAGGCAATATTTAAGTCGTCATCCTCAAGCTAAATGAATATCTTTTTGTGCAGGAATTTGTATTTCTGTTAAGGCCAATTCAAAAGAGTCGATGTGTTTGCTTTGACAGGTAGACAAATATTGGGCAATTAATCGGACGTAACTGATTATTTAACAATCGACAAAGTTTAAATTATTATTATAATTAAGAAGCCAATAATGGATATTTTTGGATTCTTACTTAAAATGTATATTAACTTTTTAATTGGCAGATTTTGTGCTATTTTTAATGCAAATTATCAATAATAATTATAAAAACAAAGTAGTTTGGTCACAATATAAATGTTCAAAGTACAACATTTTAAACACGTAGGATTGCCATCTGTAAAAGTGCCATAAGTGTAAATAAGAAAAATGTATTTGTGCATGTTTGCACAAATACATATTTCTTATTTGGTATTTCATTGAATGTGATGAAATTGGCACATCTTCGAGCTGCAGTTCAAAAACTGATTTCAATTCTCTGTCACGCTGTGCATATGCAATAATATTACAGAATTGAAGGCACTCCAATGTACAGAACCTAAAACTGTCTAAGCAATAGAGCTTCGGGAGCAATGATGTTTGGTCTTAGGCTCACCAAAAACGATGACTAGTACAAAGAACACACACACAAAAAGATCGTACATCCATACAGCTTTTGAAAGTGGTGCACAAATTTGTTCGATATCACCGTTTCTTTGAAAGGTTCTTGCTCCAGCTATTCAATAGCATTTTGCGTAAATTGACATTAAAATTATCATTCGTTCCTACCACCTCAGTATATACCAAGAATCTCTTTTTCAAAAGGAAGAAACAATTGTCAAGAAAAGTGGCCTGGAGCCAAAACAAGTGGAGAAAGTGCTGAAAATATAAATAAATTGGAATAATTTGACAAATAAAGTTTAACATCCAAGAAATTCCTCATATATTTATAGTTTTTAAAATAAGATTTGATATTACGGTACAAATAATCGATTAATGAAAGCAATTATTTTATGATAACCAGTGTAATCGATTGTGCAAATCAAGTAATAAGTTGGTTTTTACCTTGCGCAACCGTTTGTTTTCGACTGCCGCCGAAGATTGCCACGGAGTGACGATGGCCGCTTGCGAGTGTTGCTAGTCACCGAACAGAACGAGTCGAATCCAACGGACTACCTATATTTTGTCAAAAGGACGAAGCTCGAGTCCACCTTTGCTTCGACGGTGGACTTTATCTTGTCAATCTAAACTCTGGTGCAAACGAGTTATTGTGAAGTCTGACACATTTCATTCAAAAACAACAAACATTTCACAAGACAAAATTTTATTGAAATTTCACCATTTTGACATAAATACATTTCTTTTCCATAAACAAAACACGATTAAATAAGTTCTGCCGCTGAGAGGAAGACGGCAATATCTTAAGAATTACATAATGAATAATAATTTTGAAACAAAATACGAAATTTGCCAAAAACCAGAAAGAGCTCGACAAATTTCTATAAGTTATCTATTTTACGTTTCGTAAGCTACATAAAGTAAACATATTCACATAACAGTAAAATATACATACACACACACACATATATATATTTATTTATATAGACATTGTTCAGAAAATATGGTTTTTTAATGAGGCACATAACTACAACATATACAGTTGTATAATTGTTTCGTTTTTATGACGACAATACTCCCTTTAAAATTGTTAACAATCTTTTAATGACATCGTATATATCTATGATTCCGTACGAGGAGGGCCGACGTCGCGTCATACGACTGAATACTGTTTAGTCTTTCGTTGCATATATTTTTTTATAAGTTACGGGTTCGGTCGAACTGAATTTTTTTTTGGGGGATTCTCGGAGGACGTCGTCCCTTCTCGTACTTATAATAGAAATTTCACTAACTGGAACACATTTATCATTTGCATTAATAGATTATATGTATAATATATAAACACTGCACAACTCCATTTTATTAAAAAGCTTAAAAATCTGTAAACAAGTTTCGAATGTCGTTTTTCTAAAAAGTACAAAAAAATTTAGAAAATATTTTGATTTTTCTTTTTCTCAAAATAAATGCAGATTCGTTCGGGTAAATTATTTTATTTAAAGATTGTTTGTTGGGTCTTTTATGTTTAACGGGTGATCACAGCAGAGCGAAACTGTTTAAACTGGAGTTGTGTAGTTCAAAAATTGAAAGTATAGCACAACATTTATAAATTCCAAATCGTTAAAAACTATGTACAATATATACATAAAAACGTTAAACGATCGAATGTACCTCCTTAATGACGGCATTTAATAATTCAGACAACAAAAGATACTAACGAATATATAATCGTGTGTGTTTTGCTTCGGACATTTTAAAATTACCATGAAAATTCGAGAGTGAACTTAGAAAAATTTGGGCATTATTGCAGTCGGAAGTCGAGAGAGATCCGTCTTAACATTCAGGCATCGTGTGTTCAATATGATTGAAGTTTGCAAGAGAATGGCTAAACAAAGTGCTAACATTTCTGCATCTTTGCCAAAAAAAGGGGGGATTTCCATAAGTACAAATTACTTATAAACGAATATATACATATAACATTTCACTTGTGTTAATTTTGTCGATTCTACAACAAGCACTATCTGCAGCATACTAATGATCCCGCTCTAGATTATTTTGTTTAACAAATACTAATGTGAACACAGTGTTTCAAATTATGTTTCATAAATGCCAAGTGGACAATGGTGGTTTTAGGCATATGCAACCTAGGTTTTTGCCTAGGGCAGCAGTTACCAATCTTCGCCTAAGTGCGCCAAGAATCCCCAATATCCAATAATTAAACAAACTATTGGATATTAGGAAATTGCGCAACATCTCTACAGGCTTCTTGAAACACTCGGGTGTCATAAAAGCCAGGTCGATTGCTTGGGGCCCCACTTTAAGGGACTTCGGATACACAAAAGCTACTCAATTTTAAAATCTTTTATCGACTTGGATCCTAGATTTTACGCAACGTCGTACGATATGGGTTTATATTATATAAAAGGGCCTCACATAATCTAAAACCATCACCGTGCATAGGATACTAATAAATAAATATTCAACAAATATGTTGCTCTCCAATGCAAATACATCATTTTTAGACTCTAGAAATTCAATATTTAATAATTTATATATTAGTCGCAGAGATTTAATTGTCATAAAAAATGTCCGGATAAAAAATAAATTATATTTAACAACATTATTTTTTTATGTAAAGTGTGTTGCTCCTTTTTATTTTAAGTACCAAAATAGAATTAATTATCACAATTTTTTTCTTTATATGAAAGATAACAAAACAAATTCTTGACTAGTTCTATGCATCACAAGGTAAAAAGTTTCATTTATAAATAAAATATTCCTTTCATTTTTCATATTCAAATCTTGATAGAAACTAAATTTAGAGATATAAAACATTATTTAAAAATTTCTGCACGTTAACAATCAGAAAAATAGTTTATACGCTACGTTTAAATCTCTGATCACTGTCAATTTTTTAAAGTATTTTTATATAAAAATTTTGTTAAAATCTTCCAAGAGGGAAAATATAAATTTTTCTATTAAAATATCTTAATTTCCGACTTTAATTTTTCTTAAAATTGTTTTTTAATTAATTTCCTTCCGAAGTATCGTGTAAGAGGATTTATAGAAAGAATAAACGAAGGTAGACGTTATAGACGGTACAAATGCATAAACAAATTACACAAAGTGTTAAAAAAAGTAGAAGAAAAATATAATTGAATGTTATGAGATTGCCAAACCCAGAAAATAGTTCCTCCTAATTTAACTTCCTAACACTCCTCCTAATGTCGACACCAATACGATTATAAGGATAACCACACAGATCATGATAATGATCTTTTTCTGCAAGGAAAAAAAAAAACAGTACATGAATAATTTTATTTATATTTCTTAAATATAACAGATTAACAGATTTTTTTTTTAATTTAATTAAATTAAACGTTATTTTCAAAAATTTTACCTGTATTATTTCCGTATTCTTAATAAATTAACATGATACATAATCAAATTAACTCAAAATATAATTGCTTCTATGGTGCGGAACTGTGCATAAATCAAGTGTAAAACATAATTTTATATTTATATTCGTATAAAATATAATTTGGAGAATAATTAACTGTGATTTTGTCGAAATTTGGAATTAAGTCCATTAGAAAGACTTAAAATGAACATACAAACAGAAATTGCATCGTTATATAGTTTATTTGGACGTATATAATTATGTATAGATATATGTATATTCCTAAGTCATTGTTTACATTATTTACGCATAAATTCGGATTATAAAAACATTGTTTGGTAGAGGCATGATGAACATCAATTTAACAAATTGGGTCCAAATTTATGTTTAAAGGAACAGAAATTAAGTCTTTAAGACTAACCAAAAATGTAAGTACACAATTTAAATAATATACAAAATAAAAATAAACGTTATAAATTAATCATTTAACAAACAAAATTGAGAGAGATTCGTGTTGAAATGCAAAGAAATTTTCAAATTGGTTCTCTCGGAGTAATGCATAAAATATGTAATTAAAAAGAGATACATATGTATAAGGTTTTTAAGTACAGAACATGATATATAAAATTAAAAAAAATGGAAGGTTTTTTTAATTAATTAATTTGGAATAAGTAAGAAAACAATTATGAATACAAAATGCTAGCATAAATACATTATATCCCGTAAGAAATAAAACATATTAACAAAAACATAAAGGTAAACTGTTAAAATTACACGTATATTGAAGTACGATAATTAGGAACCTAGAGTTTAAATCTAAAAAAAGTGGTTTCGTACATTCAACGTCTTGAATATAACATAAATACGGTGTGCATGTGGATTCTGTTTTCATAAAGTTAACCCGATAAGAGTTCGGTTTTTCTGGCATTCTTCGGACTGCAAATGCTAAACATTCCCCGTTATTGTGACCGACTACGGGCCATTGAGAAAAACCCCATCTTTCTAGATGGCACCTGCGGCATGGGCTATGATCAGTGCAATAATGATGATTAGTATAACCGCTATAATAATAATAATAATCAATTTCTGAAAATAAACAGAACCAAAGTAAATAAATGCAACTAAACAATAACAAAAAAATAAACTTAACATTCCATAAATTAAACATAACCAAATAACAATGTAAAATGAATGACTAAATAACAAAAACAGTGTAAATCGTTCTGTTTGGTTGGGTGTTTGGATTAACAAAGTCAACCCTTATATAAAAGTAATACTTAACAAACATACCCTTCGAGCCTTACTCTGATATACCAATGCTTTTTTAGTATCTTGTTTGGCACTTTCCACATAATCTCTGGCATGTTCGCAGTGATATTCAATTCTGTCGATCATTTCACCCTGCAAAGATAAAAATATTTCGTTTCAAATTCAGAAACGCATGCAAATTGAATTATATTAATATGCAGAAAATTATGATACAAAATTTAATACGACTATTAAAATTGGAAGCTTTTTGAAAATAATTTTTAGGCATTTCATCAACAGATGGCAACTCGATTTGAATATAGAATAGCACTGTATCATAAAATTAGTTTTTTCTGGTGTTTTTTTTAAATTGGAAAATGGTTTGATGAGATGTGGCAATGCAACACTTGGGTGATCTGCCAATGAGATGTCTCTTGCCCCTATTTAGATGTTGCACACGAAGAAATCCATAAATCTCCATGTGGCCAGTCCATGTAGTTAGGTACAAACCTGCATGCAATTACCAGTATTTGGTGGCTTGTGTTGGAAGTTTTGATAAATAAACTGATAGTTTGATAAATTAAATAACAGTTATAAAACAAAAATATTTTCAAATTACTCAAATTGTCCAAATTGAAACATTATAAATCAATATTAATCGTGTTCATTTAGCAAAATATTTATTTTTGCAATAAAAATTTATCTTAAATTCTATATAGATATATATGTAATAAGTTAACAACTACTGGATTATATTGGGCTATTATATCGTGATTACTTTAAATTAATCACTAAATAATTTGTCACTAGAGGGAAGCATTCAGCACCATCTCTTATTAGATTTAATAATTATAATTAAATAATTTAGAAAATTTTGGAAGAAAAGAATCAGCCGGAGCAGGACTCAAACTGCAACTGCTGTTTTCCGTGCAGATGCATTGCCACCCGAGCCTCTGTTCTAATCTCCTCTTCCAGATATATTTAACATTAGATAGCCATCGTTCGTTACATACAGCATTGGCTGGGGATGTGGATGCAGAATGTGTCCGTATCCCTAGCCAGCCATCATAAGTTTGGCCAAGTCCACAATGGAGCCAAGTGGCAATAAAGGAACTGGACCCTTGTAAAAACTTAAGTGAAAGAGACTGATCTCTCAGATTTACATACCTTAACCATTTTGTCTATCTGGCCATCATATGTGTATTAAAGATTATCTTTATTAATATAAACTAATTAACAAAAACGATATACTGGCACCATGAAGTGACTTTCAGTCAACACTTGGCTGGTTTTTCATCTTTTTATTCAGTTATCTTTTTATTCCTAACTGAATAAAAAGATGAAAAAACCAGCCAAGTGTTGACTGAAAGTCACTTCATCGTACCAGTATACCATAACACAAATTACAACACAGTTTCAATAGAATCAATTAATTAACAAAAAGTTATGAACCTAGATAGAACGGTCAGATTACTGCAAAACTCAGCACACAGCTATACATGCAAATGTCACATGTGTAAATGATTGTAATTATGATTCAACTGCATACCAGATTATGCCACCAGAGTGCCTTAAAACTGCTACTTCAGTACCCTACTTCAGTCTCACAGAGGTTCACTATGTTCAGAAATTTTCAGTGTATCAACTGTTTTAAGGTCTTTAAAAATGCCAGGCATATGATGCAGTCAGATAGACAGACCCTTAGCAGATGGAGTTTAGAAAGGGTTTATCATCAAGAGAGAGAAGCAAAATGACTAAAGTACCAACTATCTGAGCCATTCTGACCTAACTTTGAGGAATTTGTCAGGGACACTGGATATGTAAGGGGACAAATACACAGCAGCCAAAGCCTGGCTTCTGTGTATTTGTCCCCGTGTGATATCCTAGACAGATCACCAGAAGACAAGCACAAACAGCTGCAATAGTGTCTTTGTCCAACATCTAGAGATAGGAGCAAGCATCAATAAAGAACCCTATCTCTTTCTGTATCATTTGCTGGTGACTAGTAGAGCAAATTCACATGCACAATGACTACTGCATGTCTTGCCATTAGCACAGTACAATTGCAAATGAAGTTTGTAGTTGTACTATGACAGAGAAACACAGAATGCCAGTGTATCATCTTTATTTCCAAACAAACAGGATTTGTCACTAAACAACCACTACGTTAGAATGTGGAGAACCACAGGTGAATGAATCACCTGTGACCCTCTACCCTAATTTCACACTACAGTCTACTTTCACTCTACATCCATACTATGTTTTATTGTTGAGTGTACCATTCAACAGTTGGACACATTGTGGGGTCACTCAACAGGCAGTTTGTCCATCTTGTGTGAGAGTCATCCTAATAGTGGTATGAGGGACATTGACAGTAAGTAATACAGTCAAGAGATCCCCTTTGCTATCATGTATTGCCTCTAATGGTAGAGCTGTAAACAGCCATTTTTGAGCAAGATAACGCTCAGCCACACAGAGCTAGGGTTTCCCAGGAATATCTCTATTGCATTGCCACACTTCTTTGTCTACACAGAACCC
The DNA here is from genome assembly GCF_030686945.1 of Centruroides vittatus. Classification (NCBI taxonomy): domain Eukaryota; kingdom Metazoa; phylum Arthropoda; class Arachnida; order Scorpiones; family Buthidae; genus Centruroides; species Centruroides vittatus. The sequence goes on from NW_027122582.1 coordinate 125,718, forward strand.
AAATTTATCACCCATTAAGCACATGCAACCAGATTTAATGCATGCCCACTTTAGCCATCTAGGAGTGCAAGAGATCTAGAGTGATAATTAAAACATCTGTGGGCAAAAATTTCGCAGGACAGCATAGTGTCTGTATGCCTCCATGTCCAATTGTATTGCTGCATGTATCTAGACAAGAAAATGTCCTAAAAGATACTAAAGTCTTCTTTAAATTTAACTGTTGTTTCACAAAAAATTGTCCTTTTGTTACAGTATTGTAAACAATCATTACCACCTAAAAAAAATTAAAATTTACTGCCAGGACAATAATTATAATTTTGAAAAAAAAAATTTACAAAATTTCTTATGGAAGAACTGGTGTATGAAAATATACCAATAGGAAATAAATTAATTACATTACATTTTTAATACTATAATTACATTTGCACTAAAAGTTTCATTTGATTCTAATTCCTTCTCCTTGGAGCATAATTCTCTTATCAATGAGTGTACTTGCATATTCCTTAATATGTTAAAAATTAATCTTATCTGAAAATAATTTGGAACCCAGAGAGAAGTTAGTTTTCCACATTGGAGAAGTGTACAAATGAAAGATTAAGAATTTTTTACAGTGCTTTTGATAATTACTTTAGGAAAGAATTCTTCAGAGAAATTAGAGGGGAAAAAAAACCGAATTTAATCTGAGTTTCTGCAAAGATTAGTCTATTATTATGAAGAAACTTTTCTTCTAAATTCAGTAATATATTTTTTTAATGCTAAAAGGGGAAAATTGGGATGGTATAATGTTTTTATTTAGTTAAACAAAACCTTTCAGAATTTTTAATATCTCAAATTTGAGTTTGATAAATAACAGGGAAGTAGGATTGTGTGTTTAGTGTAGTTTATGTGACCTCCATACTTTATACATATGCACCGTAAGAGAAGTACTAAATGCACTTAAACACAAAAACCCAGCAAATAATATATGAAGCGAGTAATGCCATATATGACGTTGTAAATGTCATATTTCTCTAAATATGTTTTATTGAAGAATTGAATTCTAAATGCAATGTTTTCTGCTGCAAAAGAATATTGTGGCAATATTGGCACTGTAAGTGTCTGTACTTTGAAGATGAATTTATGTAAAGATATAACGTTTAAAGTGCCAGAGAGCAAGTCACGTGACTTTTGGCACTTAGAACATTACAACTTATATTTACATCATTCTGATATTCCAGAGAATTTGTAACCTAGTGAGTTTTTTACCATTTTACTGTAAAATTGAAATAAATTCATTCATTAGAAAAAGTATTTTTTGTGTCTCTTGAAAAGTTTTTTTTTGGTATTTACAACATTACAGCATTGCACGCTTCATATATATATATATATATATATATATATTTAAACCAGCTAGAAATGAATGTCTATCTGTGTTTCTTCTAACCTGAAGATGACAATCTAAGACTGAAGAAAACATTTATTTTGGGTTAAATATATATATATATCTTGCTGATTTTTTTGGTGTTTAGATGCATTTATTACTAAATTATACAAGTATTGTGAGAGAGACTGTAAGAGAATAGGATGATAAGGGACAGCATATTTTCTTATTTTTATCTTCATGGAACTATACTTCTCAAATGAAGTTAAACAGCAATCATGAATTTTTTCAAATCATTACATGGAGACATTTTCTGAAAGGAATTTTTGCTCTAATCTCCCACTGGGAAAAGTATTTAGAAAAGAATGACGACTATATAGAAAAATAGCATAGACTGTGTACTTTCAAATGGCTAATTTAATTTTTAATGTAATTTGTTAATAAGTTGTTATACGGTTGTACCTTACCTTACCAGGCCACGTATGTATGATCACAGTAAGTGTTCAAAATGATCTATCCATCATGTTTGCAGATGCTTTGCATAATTCAGCTTTAATGTTGATCTTAAATTTGTCAAGTATGTGAGAGTTTCTCTTGTAAATTAGTTATTTTTCTGGGACTAAGTGAAAAAAAATTTGCAGAAGACAAATCTACTGATCTAAGTATAGTAAATGCTTTCATGTTCTTAAATTTTAGCAATATCTTTTGAATCTGTAATTGCAATAAGCTTAAAAGTATTAAATTTAACATTCAAAACTACAAACCTGACTTTCAACAAGCATTGCCATATCCATAAACATATCATGAAGTTCTCTTATACTGTTTTCTAATTTAATAATGTCTGCATGGCGTGCTTCGATATCAGCAAGAGTTTGCTTTGCTTGTTGAGTTTCCATGATTATCTGTAAAGACATTTTCCATTCAATAATTGTACTTATACAATATTTAACGAATTCTTATGTAGTATAAATGACATTAGCATAATTACTCCTTGAGTAAAAATGGCAGGGTTTCCACTTTCTAGCATATCTTCCAGTTCATCATCAGTAGTAACTTTACCAGCTAAACAATATAAATTATGGCATCTTATTGATGTTAATCTCACAAATTTAATAAATTTAAGTAAATAATAAGTAAATAATTTAAGTTAGCATAATAAAATCAAAATATCATCAAATTTAACAAAGTTCTCTTACTTATTTCCAATTGCCTCTGTATTCGAGCCTTGCATCTTTCTCTGTAATCAGTTTGGGTTTTATTATAATCAGTCATGACTTCAACAAATTTTTGTGACAACATGGAATGCTGCAATTAAAAATTTCATACCAAACCTGATTAATTCTAAGACTATGACACTCTTATTTCTATAAAGTGATATTTACAATTTATAAACCATACTTGGGTCTTGCGAATCCTGAAATCTGCCGACATCATACTCGTCTGCTCCAACTGTTCGATATTTTGTTCCATAACTGAAGAAATTAAGTTTAAAAATAATAATAATTAAAATTCAAAGCACAAAATTTTACGTAAGAAATCAGTTTAAGTACCTTTTAACTTGGCCCGAACTTTATTAGCGGTCTTTTTAATGTTTGCCATTAAATCTTCTAATTCTTGTTTAATTTCTAAATTAATTATTTAGAAAATATTAGAGATGAAGTAACAATTAAATAAATTTAAGAATATTTACAACACGTACTTTCATCCGTTTGCGGTGCCGAAAGAATTGCACTATGCTTTTTCTTAACTTCTTCCACATTTGTCTGTATTTTATCGATATTTTCTCTAATTTCTTCCACCTAAAAACAGAAGAAAACATATGATAATTATCTTATAAACTTAAATTTTGTAAATAATTTAAGTATTTTAATAGCAAAACTTCTTAATTACATTAGAAAAACAGCATAATTAATTGTATGAAAGTAATTTAAATATCAGATAATTGAGTATTTTTAATACTTTATTAAAAAAAAAAATGAAGGTCATTTAGGTTGAAAATTAGCTTAAAATTATTCAAAAACTTTTCTGCAGACTCATCTTAATTGAGAGCAAACTCAGCACTAGAACATGTATTAAGTATCTGAAAACTATCCTGAAATGTGAAAGTGATATTCATTAAAAACTTAGAATTATATTTTTTGCTGGAATGCTGTTGAATACAACACACAAAAGTATAAATCTGTCTTAAAACTGACAATAAAGTATGTGAATAAAGTGTAAATTATATACTATAATAAAATTTTATGTACATTTCATTTAATTGTCTACAAACAGAATAAAACCAAAACAAACTGTTGGATAATTGTCAGGTTGCATTAAGATTACTTAATTATGTGCCAAGTTCACTTTTATGGGCTAGACACCTTGTTCCATTTGCCCACAGAATTAACATTGTGAAATTTGGCATTGTATATATCTGGTCACGAGCCAAATTTTAAAATGCTGTTTGCGTCACAATTTAGATTGAGATGGATTCTACATGTATGCAAAAAATGATTTAAATTGGATAAGTGGTTTCAGAGGCATTAACTGTTGCATTAATGTCAAAGTCGTCTCTGAGAGAGCTCTCCTTTCGTTAATAATCAAGCTTTCACCTAACGATGAGCTAGTTTTATTGTCATCGTGTTTAAAGATTAATAAATTTAGAAATTAATTATGAATTAAGCAAAAGAACTATCAATCTTTGCATCAAATTTCAATGATAATTAAATTACTTTTAATGTAGCTTAAAAATAATCAACAGAGAATATGCTCCAGACACATTGAAAATACACAGTACTATTACAGAACTTTACTTATAAGCATAAATCTTTACGCATAAAGAAATACTTAATAACCAAAGAACTATCGATCAAATAAAAGAAGACACAAGCCGAGCAATTTAAGGTTTGTGAAAATTATATACCGTTCTCTTCTTCCCCTCTACTTCGAATAGAGACAATAATTTGAGTTAACAAAATTTCTATTTATGAAAATTACCATTACATTAGTGAGATCATAAATATTACAATACAATTACATATAAATACATTATATTTTTGTTTGTTTTATTATATAAATTTGACAAACAATTCATTGTTTTGCCCTCAACAATATCTTCACTTTGCTCGATTGCCTTGAAAACAAATTATTTCACTTATGATACAACCTTTAAAAAACCCTTTAACTGTTTAAAAAGAGGGGCTAGTTATAAGATTTAACTAACCAATGCGAGTTTAAGAATGAAGGCAGAAAATGCCCTTAGCCTTTACATCTTTTGTATTTTGGCTTGAGGCACCAACACGTCAAGTTATTTTATATGTATCTGCAAGTAAACATAATTAAATGTTTATTTCTGGTTTGAATTTGTCTTAATGTGCTCTGTTGTCTGAAAAAAAATAATTAAAAATGAAAGAAATTCATTGGAATTCTACACAGAGTTCTCAAAACATGTCTTCAAAATCATTCTGACTTCTACACACACAAAATACATTGAATTTACAGGAGTCACATTGAAAAGAAAAGATTAAACTTAGTAAAAGACTTGACTTAATGGAAGAGTCAATCATATTAAATTTCAATGCAAAATGTACACTTCTTTTATCAATTATTAAATACGTTTAACTTTAAATATCGTGCAAATGCCTACAATAACCAGTGAGAAAATGTTATACAATTTTCATATTATATTAAAAAGATGAGACATCAGAATACAATTTAACGTAATGTTACAATATTGATATTGATTTTCATAATGTAAAAATGTCTCCATATTTAAACAAGTTATTTTATTTAACAACACAATATATAACTATTAAAAAGTTTAAAGTGACAAAAAAAATAGCCAACATGTAAATCTTTCAAATAATTTGAATTAGATGATGCACCGAGTAGTCCAGTGTGTGCATCAAAGTCAAACTTTTTAAGTATCTTACTATAATAATACATTAAACTAAACATTCATTTTAAATTCTCAAACCATTGTCTCAATCCATATAAAATTTACCCTAATTTTTAAGCTGCTCGATAAAAGCTTACAAAAGTTTCACAGTAATCGGATTTCTGAAAATCTACTTTTGGATACTTAAATTGCACAGACATACCGAGATTCCTTGCACTTAATATATTATATGTACTTAAGTATACTTATGTTGAATTTGGCCGGCAGCTCTACCGAGCAGCAAGAGTAGATTAATGCCGTTATCACTCCACAAGAGTAACCGACTAACAGTAAGCGACCCAAACGGCCGGTCGAAAACGGGAAGACGTAAGCAGAGAACTACAAGTACTCTAGAGCAGCCGGCCAAATTTGCCATTAATATACTTAAGCAAACTGTTGCTAGACTACAATTAGTCTGGTAATATTTGCTTACATATACGCAAAAGAAAATCTGGCCAGATTTTTAAGTTCGCAGACCAGAACGGCCAAATTACCACAAGAAATTGGCACGTATTTGTCAAACACCGGATGCATTTTGTCACGCACTTAACTACTACGAAATGCATTGCGGTAGTGCATCGATTCCACATCCGGATGCACGGATGCTTAACGAAACTATACTTATGCAACATTAGAGGACAGGAGCATGTCGTATACGGGTGCATTATGCATATATCAGTTAACTAATTACAGATAGGATTTATACATTACCTCTATCCATAACTAGAGTCAACAATTAATACATTATTGAATTTTTCACAATAAATAAAGCCCGCAACTGGTCAAAGTCTACTATTGATTTTTCCTGGAATTTGCGGGGCGTAAACATCCAACAAATATTGCATTTTCTAGCTTTATTGTTACATTTTCGACAAGTAATAAGCGGAAAGACGAAATGTTATTCGCATTTTCTTAAATTAATATACCATTTCTATATATAAAAAGCATTATTTCCTGTCCGTAAGCGCTTCGTAAGAACAAAAGCAATATTAAATGAGATGAATTCCGTTTATTCCACGCTGCAACGGTTAAGATTGCCATAGCAACGTGTTAGGAGGCAAATGACAATTTGGACATCCTGTACGCCTTCGTTACAGCGTATAAAATAATACATTTTTGTATATTAAAAAGGCAGCACTCGAGTATATTCTCCCCCCCAAGAATATCGGTTGCGCGACCTCGCATGCAGAAGGGGTGCTAAACGTCACGTGTCGCGGCCGAGCCTGCTGCAGTGCGGTCGGATTTCGCATCCAACCGACACGCCATTACGTCACGGGCACGCGATACCGCACGATATCGAAACCGGAAGTTGTAAGAGAAGCGTATACAGCGGATCCAGGCGAAACAATATAATTAAGTTAATGTCGTCACTTCCGTAAATATCCTTTGTAGGGCGGGTGACTTTTTGTGACAATTAAGAGCGTTAGCGACGGGAAAAAAAAACTAAAAAATAATAGGCCAATGACGTGTTGTATTTTATAAATTTGAATTTTAAGAGTAGAAAAATCCGACCAATAGGAGATGGTCTTATAAATCACGAGCATCGAAAAAGATCCAATAGGAACAATTTAACTTAAAGACGGAAATACGCCTAAACTTTAAATTTTACGTTGCGTAATTTATAGAATTTTAAAAAAATATAAACCAATAGGACACTTGTTTTTAAATTACGTCATTCAAAATTTAAAAAAAAAACGGAAAAAATCTGAGCCAATAGGAATAATTCGTCAATTACGCCGTTTAAAAATTCGAAAATTAAACTATATTAATTAATATTAAAAATATATTTTTAAACTTGTCCGCTGACGTCACTTCCCGAAAATTTACGGAAATTTGTCGGCCGATAATAAAAGAACTAAAAAAAAAAAAAAAACACAACGTCGACTTCCGAGAATTTCCTATGAGTCCATATTACAACAATTGTCGGTGAAACTGGCTAATGCCATTTTAACCTGTTCCAAGCTGAGTCAATATTGCGAAAGTACTGTACGTTCGTGTTTCTGTACGTCAAACACAAAAGAAAAATTATCATTCGATTCAGCACTTTCATATTTGTTAGTGTGTACCTGCTAAACGTAGCCGCACGTGGGACGTTTCGCGTGAAAAATCGAGTTAAATCCCCTTTTTTACGCGATAAGAAACAAAGAGAATTTCAGTAACGGGTGGCAATCTTCGGCCGGAAGTTCGAACAACACCGTTACGGACAGACACGCGGCAATCTCTAGCATATATATTCGGAGGGACATTTGTAATGCGGTGATAAGCACTTTTCTGTAGATGTACTCGCATATACATTTTAAAATAAATATTTGTATAAAGTAATTAACAAAAATTAAAGTTTTATCTAGAAACTAGAATCATCCCGTATAAAAGTCGATGTTTTCCTGTAATAATTTCGTGCCGTTTAGTGATTTTTTTTTTTCGTCCGAAAAATGAGTAATCGGAATTCCTTTCGGCAGAATCCCCGTGACTTTTTTACCTTTACGTGTAATGACACACGTAAAAAATCGATACAGGAACGTAACGATAAACGTTCACGAAATGATCCTTCCCTTCTACGGGCAGACAAACAAACAGATCATTTCCTTCGGCTCGACTGAAAGCCAGCTTAGTAAAAGGAAGACTGATTTGGCTCTATACTCGTAAACACTTCTCTACCGGAAGCGGAAGTTGTGGACACGAAAAAGGGCACTCCCGTCACGTGTCGTCCCTGCAGAACGTCGCGCGAGTTCGCTTCGTAATAATTTAATAAAATTTTACGCGAGTTGCATAGAAATTACGCTAATTAAATAGATAAATAAGCAATTATTCAGCACTCCGCTGTAGAATGAAACATGTTCAATTTTCCCTGGCGAAATTCCACTTTCGAGATGAGAACTGAAGGGGAGAAAAAGGAAAATAATCATTTGCAATTCTCAGCTGAGTGAACATTTTCAATGTTACTAAACGAATGAACTCTCGTATACACGACTCGGTGCGCGTATTGATTTTTTGGTTTGTGTGCTGCTAGAATGCTGTGAACACTTACTGACGACTCTCCAACAAAACTCGAACGATTCGAAATTACAGAAGCGTGACTTTTGTGTATAATCTTCGCATTAACGGAGTAATTAATTATGTTTTTTTAAAACAGTTTTTTGCAAGATTAAAAAAGGAAAGCGAAGTGATTAATAAAAATAAATGGCTCGGAAGTAATATCATCATCATAAATATATATTTAAAAAAAAAACTTTCTAACATCGTAAACATTAGAATATTTTTGATATATTTTTCACAAACTACTTTAAAATTTAATAATTTTTCTATAAATAAATAATACTATTTTTTGGTAAAACGATTAGTTCTTATGAAAGCTAAGCATGAGAAATTCGTGTTGAAGTTGAAATTACATTATAAAAATATATATATATATATATATATATATCTACACATTTGTCCACCTTTTAGACAAACGTTCGACATGTAAAAGTGCATTTGCAACGATCGATATCGCGATCGATCGGTTTGAACGTACCTTTACGTACCATTAGGAGAGGTAAGTCATGAAATCGAACATGATAAAGCGATAAACTAAACTAATAAAAGTAATAATTTTTTTCCAAAAAGAAAAAAAAAATACCGAGAAACTCAAAAATTCACAAATATAAAAGTTTCTACACAAAATCTCTTCAAATTTCCAACTGTTTAAACTGCCTGCAGATTAATTTTTGGTGTTTTTTTTTAATTGAATAATTAGAAAACGCTTCACGAAAGGCACAGAAAATAGAACAGGATTTAATTATTATTATTATTATTTAATCAGTGGAATATTAACAAATATCTTTAAAACATTCCCACAAAAATCCCACACAGTAAAACCTGTCCAAAAGGGAACCTTAATAAAACGGAAAAAATATTCGGTCCTGTACCATACATGTTTATTGTATATTTAAATAAGCATACATTTAAATTATTTACCCATAGTAAGACTGGTTTATGAACAATTCGATTATTTTCAGGAGAGTGAAACTTTTTAAATCATGATCGATTTAAAAAATATATATGCACATATATATATACTAGCAGGTAGGCCCGGCGTTGCTCGGGCAAAAGTAACGATAGCGAAGATTAAGATTATTACGTTATAGTCACAAAAGAAAGAGAGTAATTTCATCAACAAACTAAGTATTTCTAAAGAAAGATCGAATTTGAAAATCGATGTTCTAATATTGTTCGATTTTCACGACGTGTTCTGATTATATCGTTCGATTTTCATCGAATGTTCTAAAGAAGAAAAGTCGAGAAAAACCGAACTAGTGTGCGTTCTCGTGACGTACCCTAACTATGTACCAAATTTCAACTTTCAACTCTTAACCGTTTGGGCTCTTAACATTTCCATTGTTACGTGACACCTCCATTCTTCACACTTCCATTGTTGATGGAAGTCTTAAGATTTAATCCTGTCCCTCTCCCCCGTGGGGAGGAATTTCGAAAAACCCCTTCTTAGTGTGCGTTCTTGGGACGTGCCCTGTGTACCAAATTTCAACTTTCAACTCTTAACCGTTTGGGCTCTGCACTGATTATCATTATCATCATCATCATCATCAACTCGTCTCGATTATATATATAGATATAGGTAAAAAAATTAAAACAAGTAAATTAAGTGCATTGGCTTGAAGATATAAAAGTTTCTTTAAAATGAAAAAAAAAAGCCCATTTCAGACATTTTTGATTACTCAATTTAAATTGCATTCTTTTTATTACAAAGTGCAAGTTTTTAACGAAGAAAAAGAATGAGTTTTCTACAGCACTCAATTACTTTTTCTCTTATACAATATTCACTTTACTTATTTTTCAAACAAAAGATAAATATATATCTCTTATTCTATTATTATTATTATCACCAGTTCTTGATAATTTCTTTTATACAATTCTCATCAGCTATTTTTTCTCATGCTAAGTATTTCTTACTGTATATTTAGATAGTAGGTGGATTAATTGGACGGGTCAACCAACAATCTAGGGCCAACCTATCCAGGAAAATTTATGAGCCAACTTGAGATCCCTAAAACTCTTGCTTTTACTGCCTTGACCATATGGCCTAACTAGTATTTACAGTTTCTATTGTATTATTTAATCCCACTTTTAAAAAAACACAAACCTTAAATTCCTTTAAAGAAACTAAAAAAAATTCAAAGACTCTTCTCTTTCTTTAGCCAATGCTTTTCTCACCATCAATACTTAATTAAACAAATCATGTAGAGATTTCAAGAAATTCACTAATTTCTAGCATTCTCCACAAATTTTAACTTAATTTTTCAAAATTTAATTATTAACTGAATAAATTTTCAATTAAAACTGGTTAATTATATGAATAAACATCATGTTTCTACTATATCAATATTAAAGTTTAAATTTAAATACATCTATATCATAAAAAATATTATATATTAAAGGGGGGGAATCTCCATTTTGAAATTACAAAATATAAATTGGAAGAGATAGATTGCATTAATTTGTACAGAAAAAATGAGTAGACACAATCACTTTCTGGATATTTGAGGAGCAGCATGGTAAAGTTTTCAATTCTGAACAAAAGCTAAGCTTCCTTCTTCCAATTCGTATTATTAAATTAAACTACTTTATGTTGTTACAACAGAAGAGAGTAAATACATCCGGTAGCAATTTGATTAATGCATTTGACACAGATTCAGAAGATGCGTGTGCAATTCCTTCTCAATCAAACCACTTTGATATATAAATGTAACACAGTTAATGTACTAAAACATCTAACATTTATAGTTCAATTTTGAATAGTGAGCATGTGGATATTTTCACAATAATCTAACCTTAGGCTTAATTCAAAAGTCGGAGGTTAGCTTTGAAAAGATAATTCAGAAGAGAGCAAATATCACTTTATTGTATATATAAAATTTATACAATCATCATCCTTTCAAAAGGTGCACCAACACTAGTCTAAATTAAGCAGTTTTGTGCATTTTCCTTCATATATTTTTAAGAAACATTCAGAGTATGATTCTTTTCTGATCACAATATTCTCAAACTTGCAACAACTATATAGCAAAAGAAATTATTCTTTAATAAAGAATTTTTAATTATCATTATGCTTAAAATACTTGAAAATATTGTACAAAGATGTATAAAAAAGTATTAATCTACAGTAAATCTACAATGTAGTTCAATGTATTGTAGATTTGTAATCTACAATTACAAATCTACAATACATTTATAATGATTGCATTGCAAAATGGGTTTTAAAAATGTTCCAGATTTACAATCATATTACAAAATTCCTAATTCCATTACAATACCATACCATCACTTAAAATCGGATTTATCTCTTACCGAGAAAACCTTCGACCGAGAAAGATATTTAATGTTCTCGATTTGGAAAACAAACATCGGTAGGATACTAAGTCTGTGTAATGCAGGTGTTGCAGATAAAGTAGACAATACATTGTTAAAATGATGACCCTACTTTAGAGTAGTAATAGTGAAATATGCAAAAACATTTTCTACAGAGAAAAAGTAAAAGCTTCAATTTCTGCAACTTTTACATTGGTAAATTCACAAAGTTTCTTTAAAGAACCCAACTTTTACTAAATTTTTATAATTATTTTTGAGTAGAAAATTAATTAATAAAATTTGATGTAGAGCTAATGCTATATCTCCAAGCCAAATTTCTTGATAAATGATTTTTAAACTTAAAAAAAAAAATCTATAAAATTTGGTATTATCTAAAAGTTTAATTTAATATAAAATATTGCTTTGAATTGATTCAATTTATAAATCTATTCCTTACATAGAGAAGTACCGATTAAAACACTAATCGAAATTAAGTGACAAACAGTTTTTTCTGCTTCCTTATAGAGGATAAACAAGGAAATGGAAAGGATAATTAACTTAAGTTTATTTTTTAAAAGCTTTTAAAAATTGTTTTACTAAATGACTTTACAAATTAGTCATTTAAAAAGTTTATTCAAGTAATTGGTTTTATAAATTATTTTACAAATTACTCATTTAAAATGTATTTAATCTAAGTGGGTTAGACTAAGAACATTTCTAAGAATGTACAGAATAAAGGGAGAGGATGTGATTAAATTTAGATGATTAATCAAATGACTTCAACTTAAAAAAATCTCTTGCAAATGGACTTTTGTAATTCTATAAGTTGTGCCTTCACGTAATAAAAATTCAAATCAATACACGATATTGTCCAAAAGTCATTCAACCAAGATATATTTTAAAATTATTAAAACTTGTTTTAAACAGTCATTTTATGATCTATTTACTTTGCTGGAAGCAACTGAACGATGAGCAGCTTTCCGAACTAGTTTTAACTGTTCTTTAAAAAAAATATGTCGGACTTTTGAACCATCCTGTATGTGTAAACTTATAAGAAACGAACAATTATTTTATTGACATTGTCACAATGCTAGACTGCCATTTTAAATCATATTTTTAATTTTTTTAATTTAAAATATATGCCCTCCACCTTCAAATTAGCAGCGTCATGCCCCTGTACATCAGACTTTTCCTTTAGCAATTGAGCCGTGCTGGCCATCTATCTAACTCCTTTCAGGAGAAAATTTTTAAACCAAAATAACTTGACTTCCAATTTGCATCGGAAGTTTGTGTCAAGTTAGTTGGGGTCACCTGCCCCTAAGATTTCCATGTCTGATCTTGTCTTTCATCTATCTAACTCTGTTCTTCAGATTAAGAAAAGGTGGATGGACGACAGTAGGAATTTATAGGTCTACAACTTTTTCAAATTGCAGCCCAATTAAAATTAAATTTAAAAAATCTCAAAGTAATGCTTATATAAACAATCAATCAACTACAGGAGTTCAGTGGTTTTATCCACTTTATAATTGGAGGGTACTTCTTGGGCTGCAATTTGAAAAAATTGTAGACCTATAAATTTCCACCGTCATCCGTCTGTCTCTGTCCTTCCTTAATCTCGAGAACAGTTAGATAGATGAAAGACGAGACCAGACATGGAAATCATAAGAGAAAGAAGACCAGATTAACTATATGTAAACTTCCAATTTGTACTGCAAGTCACGTTATTTCAATTCAAAAATTTTTCCCTGAACGAAGTTAGATACATAGCCAGCATGACTAGTGCTATCAGGAAAAGAATAATGCACAGGGGCAAAACACTACTACACTCCATGCAGGCAAAAGTTATGTGATACCTGTTGAAGTAATGGCATAATGGTGCATATATTTCGTACTATATCATTGTTGCAGTAATTCAGTGAATATAATATATATATTTTTTTAAATTATGTCCTTTTTCATAAGAATTATACTTACTTAATTATTTTGTTAAATGTTTCCAATAAATGGCACTACATGTAAAGCCAGCAGTCAAATATACACAGAAATTAATCAACATATAGAAATCCAATCAATAATTTAGGGTGGGATGTATAACAGTACGTCATCTAAGTCAGTAGTATTTAAATGTAACTGCCAAGTTTTGTTGCAATTGGTCAAATGGCTAAAGTGTGCATAGCAAACAAACAAACATACATCCTCATTTATATATACATAGATGACATCTCTTGCCAATGAAATATATTAATTATACTTCAAATTACATTAGGATATTTTAAACTTTGTATGTCAGATTGAGTCTAAATTTATTAATTGAAACATTTATGAGAAATCAAGCAATGGAATTAAAGAAAATAATAGATGTGAGATGAGAAAATAATCGATGAGATCATGGGTATATTTTACAGCTATGCTGAAACAGCAGGCATTTTGTTTAACATTTCAATACAAAGTAAGTTAAAATATTTTTGTATTTTAAAAGATGCATCATTACAAAAGAATCTCTTATTGAAAGAAATTGTTTATTGAGCTGCAATATGAAAAAATTGTAGATCTATAAATTTCCACTGTCGTCCATTGTCTGTCCTTAATCTTGAGAATAAAGTTAGATAGATGAAAGCCAAGACCAGATATAAAAAGGTTAGGGACAGGAGGCCCGATTAACTACGTACGAACTTCCAGTATGAACCAGAAGTCACGTTATTTCAATTAATAAAATTTTTCCTGAAAGGAGTTAGATGACTGGCACAGACTATTGCTAACAGAAAACTATGATGTACAAGAAAAAAAGCACTATTAATTTGAGATGGAGAGCATATATTTTAAATTAAAAAATTATTAAAAACATGATTATAACTTGATGCTCAACATTGTGATGATGTCACAATAAATAATTGATTATTAAAAAATGAGCAGTTATGTATAACAGATGTATATCATTCATTAAAACTTCTATTGATAATATTAATGTCATAATAAAAACTGAAAAAATAATAATTGATCAAAACAACTACTTTTGCTATTTAAGTGATGATAAATAGATCCAAAACTTAAGAGTGGAAAATAATTGAGGGATGATTAAAAATATTTTAGGAAAAAAAATTTGTTTATAACAACAAAAATATCATACTGAGAGATATTTTCATGCTAAGGTGACTATAAATAGTAATCAATGTCAGTAATGACAGAAACAGAATGTACAGTACCGTACATTACATTTAATGAAACTGTTTCTTATAGCTATTTAAACTTTATTTTTTTATAAAAATATGAGGTTGTGTGCAGTTATACAATTGGCAATTTCTAGACAGTTGCCTAAGAGCCATTATATACAGGAATTACCAAAAACTTGTCAGTTTTCAAGCTACAAGTTCAATCATCTGTATTTCAGTTAACTGCTCTACTAGGTTAAAACTTAATCTTTCCTATAAAAAATTAATCAATGTTGCTCAATGTTGTCAATTCTACTAAAGTGTGGATAGCTCAGTCAAAAACAAGAACTAAAAGTGAGATACACATTTATGTATTTTTGATGGTTTCAGATAAAATCATGATGGTAGACAAATAAGTCTATAGTATGAAAAGAACATGTTTTCCAAAGACGATCTTGGTAAGATTACACAAAGGAAAAGAGTTGAATAAAATCATGAATGCATTTATAATCTCATTTAGAACTCCAATATGTTTCCAAATTGACTTTTAAACATAGAATATACCATAATTTCATGCAGATAACTTACAAGTTTTCTGCGAGAAATTATAATGTGTATATGCTGTATTTCCTCATTTCTAATTCATTTTAAATGTCCAAAACAAAAGTTCACCTTACAGTCAGGGGCACCTTTTGTTTACTCCAAAACAACAATCAACAGTTATTGGAAATAAATTACATAGAGTATTATACTCCAATAACATACTTTAGCATTACTCCTAAATGGTTACATCAGCTCAAGTGGACTTTGCTTTATGAAAAAGTTTTAATTACAAGTTCATTAACTTTTAAAATGTCATCAAGATAACATTAAAATAGCATTAAAACAAAAGTAATTATAAATGTAAAATAAATAGAAACAAAGCTTAGAAACAGAAACATTATCCCTATTTCATTGTACTTTTATTCATTTTTTACTAACTTGTTACTTAGAATCTTAAAATTAGTTTTATTATTTCAAAATCATGTCTCTTAGAATCGAACAATAACATTTATTCATAGTTTTTAAAATTTAAATAAAGCTATTAAAAAAAATAATAATCTTAAAAATTTTACTCAATAAAAATTCAAGAAATTCTTTTTATTCCTGTAAATATCTGACATTTAAGAAAAATTATTAATATGAATACAAGTCAGTGTAGGATCACACGTCAAATAAATTTAACATTATTTGTACAAGATATCTATCAGGAACTAAACTAGAAATTTCAAATAATCTTATCTGATCAGTGAAATACTATTTCAATACCACATAATTCAGCAAAAGATGTTTAATTAATCTTCAATTACATTAAATGAAACCAAGTTTATTTTAATTTTCACAAAGTTTTTATATTATAAAGACAAAACTTTTTAATAAATGAATTTTTTTTAATTTAAAAAATTTAATATGTTACTATCTATTGTTAATAATAATAATGTTATATAATTGAATAATTTTACAGAAACCAGAAAAGTAGGATGAACAGGATATGAGTCAGTCTTAACTTGAAACTAAGTACACTATGAGCAATTATTTATTGTGGCATCATCACAATGCCAGGCTACAATTTTTTTTATCATGTATTTAATTTATTTCATTTAAAATATATGCTCTCCACCTCAAATTAGTACTGTCTTACCCCTGTACATCATACTTTTCCTTTAACAACAGAGTCATACCAGTCATCTAACACCTTTCAGGAGAAAATTTTAAATTGAAATAACGTAACTTCCAATGCATACTAAAGTTCATATATAGTTAATCAGGGCAGCCTGTCCCTGAGGTTTCCTGGTCTCGTATTTCATCTATCTAACCGTTCTCAAGATTAAAGAAAGAAAGAAAGAAAGATAGACGACAGTGGGAATTTATAAGTCTACAATTTTTTCAAATTGCAACCCAACTAAACTTATATAAACGGCAACATAAACATGTTGAAAATGTCACGTAGTATTAACTCATTTAACAAAACCATTCAATGAATGAGTTTGTACACGTGACATTTTCAGCATTCTGAAAAGCGCATTTCCAATTATACTAATGAAACATTCAGATCCAAATTACAACCAGAACCAGCACAAAAACTGCCAATTTGAAGTTATTTTTGTCCAAATTCTGAAAAGAGATGAAAATCACATACATACATTACACCAAAAGTTACAATTACAAAACTCATCAATATCCAATTTGTATAAACATGGTTATACCAAATAAAAATAATTTATTAATTTATGAATTATTGATTAATTTTTCATTACTTGATTTTTATGGTGCTAATTGAATATTTTTATGATTAATTTATCGCTATAAATTTTGTTATTACAATTTAAAAATTCATTAAAAATTAATTTATTTAAGATTAAAATTTTTAAAAATTCAGCTTCAATTGATAAAGTTAGATTATACAGGCACTCCCTACTTACAAATGTTCAACTTAAACTTTCAGACTTACAAACAATTTGACCATATGTCTAAAATTTAAATTCTGTGCAGATTCTGAACTTCTCTTGCTGCTAGTGGAGTGCGTTGAAGTCGGTCTTCAGCCGGTAATAAAATTTTAATGAATAACTAACGTAGACCAATTTCTATTGTGTATCGTCATTTTTCATTTTTGTGCAACTTCTGACATTCTATCCCTGCTCATTGGCAATATTGGAGTAACGTTTTTCACTGTTCTTTACAATTTTTATAAACTTACAATTAGTGCTTCAAAAATGCATCCAAAACATAATAATAAATTTAAGTGGAGATAAATGCAAGAAGTGTTGCACTGTTATTGTGGAAATTAAATCGGACATTATAAAACTAAGAGTGTTAGGTGAAAAAACCACATTTAAAACACTCGCTACTAAATAGTAACGAGTGTTTTAAATGAGCATAACATATTCTATTAAGTATACACGGAAGTTCAAACACTGACAATAAACGGTTATTCTGCGTACAAATGTAATTTTTAGGTTAGTTTTCAACTTACGACAAAACCTCAGGAACCTAACCAGTTCGTAAGTAGGAGAGACCTGTATTTAAGAACTAGTTTGTTCTTTTATTTCTTGATTAATATAGTAACCGATAATTTTCTATTTAGTGCTTTTTTGTTTAAAGAATTGTTTTTAATCTAATATTTTTCAAAATCTGAGAGAATCAGCATTTAAATTTGAGAACTGGTGAAGATAGTCCCTTCACAGAATTTGATATTGCATCTTCATATAGTTATCTCAAGATTCTATATGCAGTTTCTAATAATATATCATCTGAAAATCACAGACACATTAAAAATTAAATTCTTAAAATTTTACCTCGGCAAAGAAATCTTCCATAAATCCTGACCCATGACTATCTTCCACAGTAACTGTCACCTCATCATCTCCTTGAGCCTAAAATTTAGTTAAAATAAATAGTTTTAACTGATTCACAGTATAATATATATCATATTACATTTGATATATTCTATTATTCTATAAAATTATAAATTTTCTATGTAATATAGAATCTTAATTTATAATTAGTCCATTGTTAGCTTATTAATAATGCAAAGTCTTATTGAACAGGTCAGTTTGTTCTTTTGTTTAGACAGTTACCATGTCCTGTCCTTAATATTAAATTTACAATGTATAATAATTCAAATTTTTATTTGATATATAATAGTTTACCTATTTCTTATAAATGAAATTTAAGATAAAGATATCAGAACACATCCGGTATCACAGAGTTATAGTTACAAGTCAGTGGGGCATATCCCCATTAGTATCTCAGCTTATCTTTGTATAAATGAAAAAAAGCTCTGCAAATACAGAAGTAAATAAAAATATGAACACGAACTACACATAGCATAACCCAACTTTATATCAATTAAGTCACCTCAACTCAATTAACATTATACTGTTTGATAATATTTAAACTAAAAAATCAATAACAACCTCCAATGCAAAGTTTAGTTTATCATAAAAACAAATCCTACGTCCTAGTACTTTCAAACTAAAGAGCAAAAAATACTAGGATATTGTTAAGAATGTGTTTTTATGATAGACTAAAACTGAATTTTATACTGTAATTTGATATTTTATTTTTTCAATACATGACTTACATAATGCAGTATTTAGTGCAATACAAAATTTATTGTACTAAAATATTATATGAGACACATTTATATAAATTAAATCTTTAGTTAAAATTGATTTAACAAATTATTGCAAAACAAAATAAAATACTTTTTGCTAATTTGTATATTTAAAATTTAATCTATTCCTGAACATAATGAAGTGGTAATTTCTAATGTTAAATTAATTTATTCGACACAGTTTCCATTACATTACATATCAAATTTTGTCGTTTCTTTTCTTTCCTTATTTTTTTAGCCATTTATATATTAAAATAAAATGAAAATTCGAAAAGTATATAAAACTTATTTTAATTGTTTACAAAACTCCAAAAAGTTAAGTACAGTACATCAAATACATTAGTCATGTCGGCAAAAAATTTGTAAGACAGCCTATTACAGTTTTATAACAACACAGATTAATATTTAAACATTAAAAAAGAAAAAATTTTCAGAACTTAAACCACAATTTTCTTGGAATTCAAGCTATGATTGATCAGCATGAAATTATTAAATACAAGCAATTCAAGCTTTCAAGCTTTTTGGTTCATCTTTGTAGACAAAATTATTAAATTATATATACTTGGAATGTGTTTTGGAGGGGGAACCCTCTCCAAAGCGCATTCCAAGTATCAATAATTTAATTTAATCATTCTAAGTATCAATAATAATTTAACATACCCTAGAAATAGAAATTTATACCCCTAAAGATAAGCCAGGAATGTTTACAACTTATTTTAAAACTTTTTAATTTATTTAATGTTTATAAAATTTCAAAAATATAACAAAGTAAAATGGCCAACGTCTACACAAAACAAAAAAGAAAAAAAAGGAAATGCTAGATTATCACATCAAACTGTAAAATTTACTCCATAGAAAACCATAAAGAAAAAGGAATAATAATGAATGCCTACAAAATATTATTTTCTTAGGAAAAGTAAGAAATAAAATATGATTTTAGAAAGCAAAGAATGTCTATAGATCTATTGCTAACTATCCTTATTTTGCATAGAAAATTACCAGAAATAGAAAAAACTCTCTCACTTACTACTGAGCTGGGGTTTAATCGTATGTAAAACACTAAATAGTAAATTAAATTTTTCATTCTTCTGTTTGTACCCTCTAATACTAAAAACTGTTTTATTAGTGTCTTAGGGCTGGATGAAGTCACCTTTTCAGGTTCTCGAAGATATTTATGTATTGATTTTTCCATAGCATTTTTTAAAGCTATGGCTTGATTTTCTTCTTTGCCACTTTTTAACCATTGCAGTCATCTTCTATAGCAGGGCTTCCCAAACTGTGCGTCACGAGACGATACCCACAGGTCGCCTGCATGCGATGCGAGTGAGTGCATATGCGTCTCATCACCCCGCTCTTCCATTTTCTTGTTCTTTCGTCCAGTCTTTTGTTTTTGTCGATTATAAGCGTTGATAAATCAGTGTTTTGATTTCAAGTGTGTTGTATTTAATTTACGCATCGTAAAATGGATAACTTTATTCAAATAAATAGAAAACGTGTCGAAGATTCAGGAAAGAGTACAAAGAAGAGTAGCCATTTCAAAACTTCAGATCCAATTTGAGAAGTTATGCTCAGAAAAGCAAGTTCATCCTTCTCCACCAATTGTACTGTTATGTTTTCTAATAAATAATAATTATTAAGATTCTATATTCTTTGGAGTTTTCTTTGAATAATAAAAAGTAATTTTAATGTCTGCTAGAGCTACACGTATCTTCTTATAGAAGGGCGTCGCAAAAAAATTATAGTCTGTAAAGGGAGTCACAGTATAAAAAAGATTGGGAACCCATTCTATAGAATAATTTGGATACAACCTCAAAAATATATGCCCAGATAACTTAATGATACCAGATTTTGCAGCTAGTGGAAGAAATATGCTAGATGACTTTGTCCAAACGTTCTGTGGATTTTGTAAATAAAGGAGAAGTGTTACTAATCCCGTTTGTCTTCTCTCTTGAATTTGTATTTCTACAGCATATAACAACTTAGAACTAATTTCAGTTTTCAAATTTTTCAATTTACATAACAGAAATTCAAATATGCCTTCACTCGTTAATAAATAAGACGACAAGATGCAAACTTTGTCGTCCTAAGGCATCACTACTAAACGTATTGGTTCTTAAACTTTAAGAAGTTCTACAATTTTACAATACTCTGCTTCGTTTCACGTGTGAGAAGCACCAATGTCATTCAAAACTAAAACAACACGTTCTTTTAAGTGTACAAATCTTTCTATCGTTTTTCTGTTGTTGAAAGATTTCTCCCTATTGAAGGGAGAATTGGACGCTTTTTAGGCATGGGGGGTTTTTTGTTTTTGTAGTTAGTTTTATGAAACTTAGTATTTAACAATATTCCTGTTTTATGTCACAGATGATTTTGTATCAAAATGTTGATGTTTTTAATCGAATAAATAATTAATTTATATGTTTAAGTCTAGGCTCAAAAACTGGTTTTTTAGTTGGGAAATCCTGGTTTTAAAATTATATAAATTTCTTTAAAAAACCGGTTTTTCAAAACCGGGTTTTAAAAACCAACAAACCCTAACTCTGATAAAGCTTAATTTTTTTTTATTACAAAATTCTTAAGATAAAAGCTAATTAATAACAGTCATCATCTGTGTGTGTGAATTCCTTAAAACTCCTGCAATTTTTGTCCAATCCAGATGAAATTTTGACTATATTCAGTTCATGTTCTAAGGGAAAGTATAGACTACTTATTTTGAGGTAATATTAGCTATAGAATAAACGTTTTATCAATTTCAGCCTGGTGATCGCACTTATGTTGCAGTGATGTCAGTGACCTCGTTTACTTCACACTTGATGACGGAATTTCCCTTAAGTTTCATTTTTACATATTTTGACAAATGGCATATTTTAAACTTACTTCATTAAATTTAAAATTCAAACTTTAATAAAAGATAAATCGCATCATGTCACTTTTACAACAATTAAAAAACAAAACTTTTCATAGTGACCTCATGACATTCTATTATCCAACCAGACGTAACAATCTAACGAACCTATTATTTATAATGT
Organism: Centruroides vittatus; assembly: GCF_030686945.1. Classification (NCBI taxonomy): domain Eukaryota; kingdom Metazoa; phylum Arthropoda; class Arachnida; order Scorpiones; family Buthidae; genus Centruroides; species Centruroides vittatus. The sequence continues at coordinate 147,676 of NW_027122582.1, forward strand.
ATTATTGTGCATTAACTATGCTTTGATGGGCAGTATTGGCTACTTAATTTGTAGAAACATTAGCTACTCTTCCTGAATATTTTGAAATCGGTACTCTCCTCAATTCTTCAATCTCTACTTTCTATGAGAAAGTTGAGATTGAAGAAATGCTGGCAGGGAAATTTCTAGTATTTAGTAATGATAATAAACCAATACTTTCAAAATGAAGAAAAATATCAATTAAATATGCAACAATGCATACAAATTTCCAGTTATTTACAGATTTGTACAACAATTTATTATAAAATAACAAATTAACACATCCTTCTTACAATAATCCTCATTTATGTAATAGCAATTTTTTACTAAATTAATTTTTAAATATTTAAAATATGTAAAAGTCATAATTTTGATGCGAGAAAAACATTACTTCTGCCATTATCAATAATTTTAAGATGAATCGGCAATATTAAAAGTGAATTTTAAAACTTACTAGAACTTCGTATTGTTGTTGGTGATGATACTTTATACTGCATTTTGTTTTCTGTAATATTAATTTTAGAAAATGTAAAATTAACTAAAATAACAAAAAATTCTTATAAACTACTTTTTTAAAGATAATCATTGTTTTAGGAGACTAAAGTGGTATAAAAATTGTTTCACGGATATTACAAAAATTTAATTTTTCTATAGTAACATATGTACGAAAAACTAAATTACTTATAAATTCAGTACTTTAGAGTGCATAAATACATCATTATTGATAATACCTTCGGTAAAAATAAACAATTCTATATTACACATATTCTTACATCCATATACTGGCTGATGCTGAAAGACTATACAGCACAACACAAACTTTTTTTGTGTTGTGTTCAAATTCAGCACGCCATATAATAAAATAACTTAATGTGGTAATTTTGCTGCTATGTCCCAGTTGTAGAAAAGAATTTTCGGAGAGAAAAACTGATTAATAAATGCAGCTAAAAGACTATTAAAAAGTAAAAATGTAAATAATACATTTTAAATAAAGTATAACGGAAAATATAAAACAAGTAGGAAATGATTATCAAATTTTCATTGCACATGAACTCAAGAGAATGAATACTCTGAATTTAAGACCTATCCTGATTTTAAGCTCAGAAATAGGCAAGGAAGAAAAATATAAAAAAAATGAAAAGTAAATGATGAAAGTTGATTAAAAATTTCATTCCACTTTCCTATTGCCTACACATAAGTTATATATGTACAATTTCATCTTAATAATTCAGTATGTCAAACTTTTTTTATTGTTTGTTTAAAATTGGAAAAAATTTCAATTCCAAGTAATTAATTAAACACACTTTTCAAAAAGATCCTCAAAATATACTGTACATACAATTCGACTCAATTCCCAGAACCAAAAACATTATAGAAAACAAGTTTCCCAGATATATGAAAATCATTAAGCATCATAAGATTCTCAATAAAGACAGAGAAACAAGTTTACAAGGGTGCTTTGTTTTATTTATACTCATCCCAATATTGGTCACTTAACTAGTAGTAGTAATTTGGTGTCTTCTCTCAATATTTATTTCTAGTGTCGATCTTTAATGACAGACGTATCAACAAATTGAAACTACTTGGTTTTCTAAAGTTTTCATTTCAAGAAAAGCAGTTTGGATTTTATTTTTTCAGAAGAGAAAAACAAATATAGACAATCTCTTCCAGACAATACATTCCTAAAATATATACAAAAGTCAAACAATAGAATAGCATGTTGTAAAGAGATCTCTGTTTACAAAAGTTTAAGAAGTTTTCTTTTTAAACTTTTAAAATTATAAAATCTTACATTAAGATATTCATTGTAAAAAGTAAAAATTTCCTATGTTATAATCTATAGAACATTAAAACATTCAAACAATATATTAAACAGAAACAGACTTGTAAAAAGTAATGTTTACAAATGGTTTTGATGCTACTAAGACAAGAACTGGCAGAAATCATCATTGTATATCTCAAAAATTTTATCACCTGAAAATGCACAGCACTGAATTTGACTTGGGAAAAGGTTTACGAGTATTAAAGTACAGTATTACGTACGTAAGAGCAAATTATTTGAAAGCAAAAAGTCTAATCTGAAAGTAAAGACTGCCTATATTATTGAATTAAAAGAAATCTATTCCTCCTTTTATCTAAAAGAGAATTTAATATATGTGTATGATAATTTTTATTCTGTAAACTTTTGAAATTTATTTATTATGAATAATAATTATCAATAGAAACAAAATATTCTAGTTAGAATTAGCAACTTCTACAGTATATACTGTAATTATACATTCTATTGGTTTCAAGGTAAAAATTCATAATCATGCATAATTTTAATAAATAAAAACATTTTATTCATACATTATTACAATGAATTCAAAAATTTTGTATTGCAGAATTAAAATTCTTATTAGATAATGAATACTTAAATATTCAAATAATTTTTAAAGATATGAATAAAGATTTTTTTTTTCTTTCTCTATTACTATTATTCTTCATACTGAACAGCAGTATGAAGAATAGTACACATAAGCTACATTTGACCTTCTCTGCCTTAAGGCAATGTCTCTATCACACCTATCATACATTGGTCAGATCCGTTACGGAGGCAGCAGAATGGCGAGGGTGTGATTCAGCATATCCAAGTCAAATCACCCATAAAAATTTGATTAAAATAAATAATAATCAAGCATTTCCTAGGTAACAATTATTTAGAAGAAAACTAATAACTATTCGACTGAATATAAAAATTATCTAAACAAATATATATTCTAACTATTCAACTATTAAAATAGTTTTTTTTCATTGTTACTTTATATGCAGAAGTCATTCATATCATTAATAAATTCTTTCAAAAAGTTAAGCATTTCTACAAAAGCATTCACTTTCTAAACAGCACTTTCACTGCTGTTACTAAAACAGCAAACATTTTTCCTTGACTACAGTTTAAAAAGCTTTGTTAAATTATACAAGAAGGAAAAATACCAGCTATTTTATTAAAACATTTCTTATCATTTTAGTTTGTATGTGTTATTTCCTATAAAAACATGCATGACAATATAACTGATTCCTCATTTAAATTTATTTAACCTTCGTTTAGACTATTAATTAAAAATAAATATAGCACACTTATCATTACATACTATTTCTATTTTTAATTGGTTTAATAGTTTTTTACTTAAAATTTACAAAATTTAATACTTCAAGCCGTACACTCCTAATGATGGACCATGCAGCCTTACGGGACCGAATTCTCCAATTTTGCTCTAAAGAAAGCAATTTGAATTTGAGTCATATTTGAGAAATTTCTTAATAAGTGTTACCTCCAGAATTACGAATATAAGTCAATTTTTGTTTCTGTACAAACTGACACAGTTCAATGATTTGATATAAAATTAATCATACAAATTTTTTATTTTAAAATTTCAAAATGTAATAATCAACTTCATACTTTATAAAAACTCATTTTTCAGATCTCTTGCTTAGAATAATATATATATATAAACAGTGCCGTAACTAGGCAGGTGCAACAGATGCATCCGCACAGGGCCTACTTCAAAGGGGTGCCCAAAATGCATGTATTTTGTTTTATTATTTTCCAAAATCTAATTAATTAAGTGGCCTAACTGAAAATTCTTGCACAGGGCACAGGAATAGCTAGTTACGGCACTGTATATAAAGAATTTTCCACAGATTAAATTTCTTAAATTTCAAACAATCGAAAGAAATTTTTATCTTAAAAGTTGAATTTATGATTTTTTCTTTTTTTTAGTTTTCTAAATCAAATACTGAATTTTGAACTTTTTGAATAGCTTTTTTCCCACCTTTCATTATTACTAAAAAAATATTTATTTACATATTTTAATATGTTTAACAACAATCTAACGTGATGACAGATTTCACAATGACCCAAACAACAAGTGTGTAATTCAACTGTTAAATTCAAAAAGTTGTTTAAAGCATTTAAAATAGATTTTGAAACATAATTAATTTTTGGGAGTTAATTTTAATTTTCCAAACTTAACTATGGCATAAATTAGTCATCCAGTGCTGTGTTGAGAAATTTTGCTTGATATAATTTCAAAGATTAATAGCATCACCAGTTAGTAACTTCGTTGCATAATTTGATATTGATAAAATGTCAGTCAATGAAATAAATGTCGACGAAATGATAAATTATTGAATAATTAAAATGTTTTTACTTCGTTATGTTTTATTCATAGTAAATTAATTTTATTAAGCAGAACTTACTCAAACCAAACAGCCAGATTATTTATGAGTTACTTTAATGTTAAATTCAATAAAATTAATACAAAATTTAGTATCAAATGCCTTCATTTTGTACAGTACATAATTTAATTACAGCAATTAAATTTTATACTAATAAATAAATCAATATTTTTATACTATCTTAAATTGAATTAAGAAATTTGGTATTGAATATTAATCTGTAAATAATCCAGCTATTTGATTTATACTTGGATTAAATGTGTTAACATACAGTTCTTGCTTTAGTTTAACTTTTCATAAATTTATTCTAGAAAATATTTCTAGTAATTATTACTTTAAAATATTAAATGATCAAAGTTTTAACACTATGTTATATTCACAAATAATCAAGAAACTATGTGGACTACAATAAACCAAGTTAAAGTTCAAAATAAAATTTTATGGTTGCCAGACAACCAGGCTCCTGTCAAATTGTTTAGTAATTATTTAGCCTTAATAGCCTGATAAAGGAATCCAGATAATTACTTCAAACATCAGATGAGCATCAGCTTAGCTGTATTTATTATACAAAATTTTATATTTATTTTCATTGAGAATGTTTTTATTAAAGTTGATATTCTACTATAAATACAGAAGTATAAGATTATATAATAGAGAATCCATGTAACATAGCCTATCAATAAAATTAAACCATTAGAATTAATACATCATAGACAAAAAATTTTCTTTCCACAACACTATCCAAATATTTGCACAATCCGATATCATTATAATACGAAAGATTTATAAAACTTATGGCGGCGATGATTAACTTATAACTTTATTAAAGTCACAATAATAATTATGATAGATTCTTACAAGAAAGTCTGCCAAAGTTATATGGCTGATCTCAATGTTGTCAATTATGAAATGGTCTTAATCGCATCAAGAGCAAATTCAAACTCGAAGCCTCGAGATATTACAGACTCCCGTTGTATAATCAAATATCAACTATCAAATTTTCGAATTGCAATTGAGTTAATGATAATACAGCATTATTTTACAGCATATCTAAGTCAAATTACATAGTATCATTAGTTTAATTAGAGTACAAAAATCTGGCAGTTGATATTTGACTATTAATATATCAGGCTTGGTTATTGTTTATATCTACTATATAATCATCCAAGTAAGTGGCATCACTAATAATTTTGACAAATGACTCACTAAATTATTTATCAGATTATATAAAGGCTAATTTAATTCATTTAGCAATACTAATTCAATCGGATTGTTGTATACAGTTGTTGTTAACAAACAAAATTAACATCATTGTTATACATTGTTAATTTTTTTTATAACTAATACCAGTTCTTTGTTTATAATACCAGTTCTTTTTGAATCTAAATTCTAATACTTTTCACATATTTAAATAAAAATTACGATTAATAAAATTACATTCAATCTGCACTTCTTCATCTCTGATAACAGGAATATATAAAAATGTAGAGAGTGAATTAATTGTTTAAAAAATTTTGAATTTCATTACATATAGTTTATATATGCTGCCATTATGATACCAAATACATTGTCAAATCAACAATTATCGGAAGATTGTTATTAGTGATGTAACGAATAGTATATCCAGCCTCAGCCGAATACTCGGCTTGATTACTGCACGTACGAAAATTGGCGCACAAACCGCATTATGGCAAAGATTGCGCACCGTGCTCTCTATTGGCCCGCTGTCACTGATTTTTTCTTCCATTAGGTCTAAATTATTTAAATTAATTAATTAAATTATAATTATTAAAGTTAATATGAGATGGAGCCTAACGTCTACCTCTAGTGCCAAATTGGTTTATAATTTATGTAATAGCCATAAATAACCTGCTATGATTCGGCAGTTGTTGGTATTTAGATGTAAGTTATAACTTATAAGTTATTTTATTTGCAATCGATCATTTTAACTCTTTAATTAAACACTAAAATTTTGTTTTTCCTATGTATTTGTAGACTGAATAGTACCCTAAGGATATACTTTAGTAGTGACATAATATGGTCTAGTTTCTCCCCAGTTGTGGAACAGTTCAAATATATCGTATAAATATTAAAATATACGCGAATACGAATATAACATAATTAACTAAACAATAACATTAATGCCCGATACATTCTAACCTACACGCCATCAATGCCATAAGATATCGGGCTAGATAAAGGATATATTATTTAATTACGAAATAATTTAATACTAGAGTTAGAAGCTATTTCTTATTAACTTTAATAATTATAGTTTAATGTTCAGCATTAATAAAAGTTACAAAAATGATTAATTTACTGTGTTTTTGTTATTTCTTACTCCTGTTTTTAGGTATTCGGCCGAATAGTGATTAAATATTCAGTATTCGGCCAAATAGTGATTTAAATATTCGGTATTTGGCCAAATAGTGAAAAATAGGCCGAATACTGGGTAGTAACCAAATATTCATTACATCACTAATTGTTAGTCAAACAGTTAGTAAAGAATACAGAACTAACAGTAAAATGACTACAAAAATGAATTGAAGAATGGCTAATAGATTTCTAATATCAAACCATAAAAAATAGGGAAGCTCATACAATGCTGACTGACTTATCTTGTGAAAAAAAAAGTCTTACCAAGGTGACAAAATTTGACGTCAGGAATTATCACTCGTTATCTATGCAATCATTCAGCTTGAAATCTTCCTCCTTATGCTATATTTAAATTATTAGCATTTTTTCTAAATGTATCCTATTTATTTTTAAATATTGATATTGTTACCATTAATCAAACTAATTTTTAAACATAAAAAAAGAAATAAAATATGATTTTAAAAACTTTAATACTGAGTTCACCTAGAATATAATGGTGTATGGATGTAGATATAAGGTCTCCAACAGAACCCTTGCAAATATTTTGAAACTATTCACAGCAAAAGTTATGGCCCATCACCTCCATACATATTTGCATTTACAATATAGAGATGTGGAAAAATATTTTCATGAGACGATTGTGAATAAGAATTTTTCAGGATTATATTGTATCAAGTATCAAAATTGTAACCATTGAAAGTGTTTAGAAAAAGCTTGATTTGTACATTGCCAAACTGTAAATATTTCTGAAAAGGCAACAATATATTTAACAAAAATCTATATCCGTATCAGTCGGAAAAATGTCATTGGAAAGAACAAAGACCTTTGGATTAAACAATACTGATCTAATTTTTTAACCTGTTTCAAGATCTGTAATCACAATCAATACAATTGTGAATGTATGAGAAATGACCCATAATCAGTTTTACTTAAACTATGCTGCAATCAAACTAAACATTCTACATTTATAAACTTATAAAAATCACATCATGTGTTCTAAATACAATTATGAATTAATTTAAGCGCAAATTATAAATTAATCAAATTGTAATAATTGTTCAGATGAATCAAGCAATATCATTTATTCTAAATGTAATTTTAAAATCAAATTCAACCACAGATGACTGTATCTTGTTAATCTAAAAGCTATTATGCTGCAAGTTGCAACCTAGCCAGGTTTCTATATCCTGTTGTCCCAAAATGTCCTTATAACTTATGAAAAGTGATAGTTTTGTTTTTATTTCATAACAATAATCATAAATTCTACCATTTCGTAAATGACTGTGCTACAAAATATACCATATTCCCTCCACTTATGTGAGTAATTGGTCCCACAAAAGTAACACACAAATGAAAAGTGCAAAAATAGAGCCAAGGAAAACTGTTCCACATTCTCAAACACAATATTTTACTCTTACTGGGGTAGATAACTTTTTAAAGTTTTTTAAATATACATGTATAAAAGAGGTTACTGATAATGAAAAACAAACATACTTTTTCATGTAATCATTTATTTCCATAAAGTTGATTACATAAACTTTAAAAATTTTTCAACTGCATTAAAATATATTTGTGCAAACAGAAGGATTACTATATAGCAGGGGTGGCCAACAAGTCAATCACAATCGACCGGTCGATCGCCAAGCCAATTTTGGTCGATCGCTGGCGATGTCTTGACCTAATGTATTAAATTTGTAACCGAACACAACTGTATGCATGCAGTTATGACTCGACTCATAAGCAGTGAGTGCACTTCGTACTGAAACAGTGTATAAACATAGTATGTATTTCACACTTCCCCCTCCCCACTTAGACTATGCCTATGACAACAAGTCGATCGCGACACATTTTTACGATAAAAAGTAGATCTTATGTGCACAAAAGTTGGCCACCCCTGCTATATAGGGCAAACAGGATAGTTATTAGCACATATCAGAAAAACCTGTGAAAATTTTGCTATCTACTGACAACAAAAACTTGTATAATACTGTCATGCAATATTTCCAGAATAGCCTTTATAGAACTCTTATTAGAGAGATGTAAATCTGAAATGGGCAATTAGAATACCATTTATCTACCAACAACTAAAAAATATAAAATATTGTTACACTGCAGGCTGCAAGTATGTGAATGCCAACAGGAAAATAATTGTATATTCATGAATAAAATTCGAATTTTCCAACTGACTATTTTATATTAAGTTATATTACAATGTTGACTCAAAACATACGTTAAATGTGTAGATACTTTATTTAATAATTTGTAAATTAACTGCATCACTATTATATATCTACAATTAAATTTTAATGAACTTTTATGATCGCTTACATCTGTATTTTGAATGAATTAAATCAATCAGTTATTCAAGTTAATTCAAATTTATATTTATTCCTACAAATAAAAGTGATTATTCCTTAGAAAATTGAAAATGTATTTCATATACACTAAAATATAATACTTAAAATTATTTTTGAAGAATTTAAATAAATTTATTTTGAATATTTAAACAGATAATATCCAATTCCAAGACTTTTCAACTCATTAATAGTAGCTAGGAGCAATCTCACAGAGCAATTAAGATGTGGTGTTAACTATACCACCACCTTTTTTCCAGGTTAATAGCTTAGATTTGGTCATTTCTGTATAAACTTCTCTCAACATCCTATATTACAAAAAGATCTCTTTTCATGTGTAGAATATATAAATATGTAGGAAAAATAATAAAAATCTGTGCTTTGCATTTAATAACAAAAAAAAAAATCACTCATGTATTTTATGATCTTTCTACAAATTTACATTAATTAAAAAATTTGGTTAATGTTACCTTAGGTGCCAAGATGGCAGCTCATCTCTGATTCCAGCAAGGAAACAGTGGGACGCATGTTCTTACCTAACCTATTCTAATAAATTACCATAATTATTAGCAACCAAATTATTGGAATAGGTTAGAACGTGCGTCCCACTGTTTCCTTGCTGGAATCAGAGACAAGCCGCCATCTTGGCACCTAAGGTAACATTAACCAAAAATGCAAATATACAGATAAAAATCAAGTTAGATATGAAAATCTAAAAATTCTACATCATTTATTTCTATAAAAATATGAAAATCTATGTATAAAATAATTGCTAATGACAAGAACAAAAATAAATATGTATACTTATATACAAATATACATCCACAACTGCGGAAAATATATACTGCCGTATACTTATATACGCATGTTTTGAATTAAGAAAATAAAATTGAGAAAATTATTATTCTTTAATATTCTTAGTATCCTAGAAAAAAAAAATATTCTGTAATTCTGATTTAAATAAAAAAATTGTTTAATGTCAAACTTAACAGTGCATAAAATCACATAATCTATACATCTACAATAGGCCACATTATATTTACCAAATTATTATACTATAAAAAATTATTGTAAATAAGAAATTCTAATTGACTATTACCAAAAACCAATACTACCACCAATCTAATAGTTTAAATCAGACATGCAAAATGTGTAAGTATCAGTAATTATATGCATTCAATTATCTAGTACTTATATACAGGTTATCATCTTGCAACAACACGACAGATGTTTAAAAGGATACGAGCAATATGACAGAGAAGAGATTTAGATAAAATGCTAAAAAATTTGCTGGTTATTGCACTTGATTTTTTTTTATTTAATTCTCAATTATAATGAAAAATATTCCAAATCTAAGTTTACATTTATATAATTTTTTCTTTTTTTTTATCAGAACTTTTATCAAGTACCATAAAAACATTAACGGTAATAAAACTGACAATGTATCAAGTATTTTAAGATTCCAATATTACATAAAACGTCAAAACCGCAATATTTCATAATACTATTTTTCAAATTATATAAATGTTTCATTAAATAATACACTCTACGATACAGAGAAATCTTATATAACGTCAACTCTTACATTTATATAAGATTAAAGTAAACTGAAATGAATTTTTCTATAGATAATTTAATCAAAAATATGAATCAGTATTTGGTTATTTTTTTTTAATTAAATAATTTTATTTGTTAAGTCTATCGAAGAAAAACTTCCTTATCAGTATTGAAAATATGGATTTATAATATTGACAATTGGAGAGCTTTACAACACCGCCAAGGAAAAATGCATGTAAAGTTGTATATACAGTTTATGCATGTATAGAATATATGTAATTATTATATAATATAGCTTTCTATTATATGATATATCACATATATCTCGAAAGTGGGGCCGTGCGGTAGATTTTCTCAGTACGACACAAGTCTTCGAAATGCCGCCCCCCTCACGGTGCCACCTCTCCGTATCATAGCAAGGCACGGCCCTGCTCGAAAGGGCCACACATAGGCCATTTCTTTCTTTGACTTTTTTATTCCTATGGGCATGGTCTACAGTTCTGATAAGGGTCAAATGAAATATACAAATTAGTTTTAAATTTAAATAAATTAAGGAAGATAAGGATAAAAAAAACTTATAAATCCGTATATTTATAATTTTTAATTAATTATTTAAACATTTTTGCTTCCTTCATTCAAAAATAAACTTTGATTATCAACGGAAATAGAGATTTAATTGGCAAAAATGAGAAATTTAGTAAAAAAAAACTTCATTTTTTTATATAAAACCGCACCTTAAATACTATTTAACCTTAATTTTACGTTCTTAAGCATAATATAATTTGAAAATTGCATTTATAAATCATTCCCTTCCCTTCTTATAACATTAAAATGTATACAAAACGTTGGCTTACCGCTTTGAGTGCGGCTAAACGATCTTTGGTCATTTTTTACGTTATAATATATTCTTTCGTATTCGTATAACTTATTAATATCATCACTAACGGTTATACAACACTACTTTAAAGTGTACTTTCTCCTAAATTCAAATTTACACCTCTATCATCGATCATCAGACACATCCAACTTTTCTCCCTCTCATTTTCGATCGAAGCGTCCTCTGCCGACTTTAAATGTTTAATAATCTCATATTTTAATGTTTTTTTTTATTAAATAATTAATTGCCTTTAATAAATAATGTAAAATTAAATGTTAGAATGCTTTTCTTCGTAATAAATTTTTAAGCTGTTTAATAATATATTAATATTTTTTAATGTTTTAACAGCTTTCCTAAAGTATTATATCAAATGATTATAGTATTTTAATTTTTAAATTTAAATTTATAATCGCTGAAGTATTTTAAGTTTATTGCTATTTATTACATTTCATTTTTATGAAAATGTATTATGAAAATGTATAATACTTTTATAATTCATAAAATCAATCCAAATTTTAAATTTATTTAATTTATTTAACTGAAAGTAAAGAATGAGAACCGATATATCGGGGACAGATCACCCATGGCTCACCAATGGCCGAGTGGATAAAACCACTGAATACTGACAGTTGGTCGTGGGTTTGCACCTTGCCCAGGAGTTTTTCGGGCTTTTCTTCATGTTTGTAATACCTAAATAAAAGGCAGTTTCCCATAAAAGACCTTCCGGGGAGGCATTCCTCGCCCACGTGTCGCGTTGCCGTAAAAAAATAAGCCAACTGGGCCCACCCATGAAAACTTTTTTGAATTCTTGACCCTAATTTGAACCTAACATAGTAGCCATCACCTCGGTCATCCGGTTTGACATCTATTAATACAAACACCTCGTTTACAAGAAAACAATTGTGATACAAACGTAAGAATTCAAACTGATCTGGTGTTCTGGTAATGAAGGTTTTCAAATGATCAAAAAACAGTTGCAGTCATTGGAGATTATCTCTGAACTAAGGAATGTTCATATTAATATATTTAGGAATTTTACTTGCTTGTTACAGTTTTTGGCTCCTAAAGTAGATTTTTATTTTGAAATATCTTTTAAATCGAGTTTATTTGAGAACAATACAGAAATACTCCTGCTGATAACCAGACCATGAAATTGAATAAGTATAAATTTATAAATCTTGTGGAATAGATCATTGTTTACAGTAATTATAAAACATTGAAACTTTGTTGTCTCGAGCTTCCGAAATAGAATTTCCAAAAACTCCAGGTAGAGATGAGCATTATACGGACAGTTTTGACATTCAAATACGCAAGACAATTAATCAAAAATTGCATTTCGTTTCTGTCTCTATTCCTAGTATTAAGAATAATTCGTTGCACTTAAAATAATGTTTTTTGCAGAGTTTTTCTAGCTCCACTGGACGTTTTATTTTCGTTGTGCCAATATTTTCAACATATGTGCACATACTCGTACACTGCTCTTACACAAAATCACTATTAAGCCTACAGTGATATAATCGCAATGCTTGTAATATGTAATTGTTTTGTTTTTGCATGTTACTGTCATTATTGTAAAATAGTTTTTTTCGTCCTGTAAGCACTAAGAGGGTTATGTAAAACAGTTATTCATTTAACAGCGTACCTTATTTTAAGTGTGAAAAACTGTAAATTTAAAATACAAGCCTTCTTTTAATTGTTATTTTACTGGATTCAATTAATATCATTTATAATGTTCAATAATAAAATTATTTGTAAAATAACAATTATTATATAACCATCATTTTGCTATATATATATATATGTGTGTGGAAAAACTGGTACTAAGTGAGGCAGTGCGGTTTACTTCAAATTTATGCGGTTTTATGGTACCATTTTACCTTTAAGATAATTGTCATAATTGCACCCATACACCGTTAAAATTATTTTTGTGGGAATAGAAACTTTCACAGTAAGATTTTTTTTTGTTTGCAAGTCTTCAAAGAAAATGCTTGGAGTGCAACTATCAGTTTTAAAAAATATTATAATGACTAAAACTTCAGTTTCATTTGATATATCAGTAAAAGTATGATTATTAATTAAGATGTTTTTTCCGCTCGTGAAAATGCTTTCTCAAGGTTACGGGATTAGACATACATCACATTTTTTACAGATGTGTGCTTGCGGTATACAGTGAGTCATCTCACTGTATGCTGTCTTCTACAGGAAGCAGTTCAGAGGTTTTTCTAAAACGGTAGCCAAGAAATCAAACAGGACTACCAGAAGGAAAAAAGAACAAATTTTGACATGACTGCAAAGTATGATCATGACCAAAAAACAAGAAATCCGTAGAGCAATGGAGCTAAGGCAACAACACAATAATCAAACGAGAAAAAGTGCTTACAACAGAATCGTAATTAGTAGAGACACTCATAATAGCAATGACACTGATGAGCTTACACAGAAATCAAACAGTGATTCTGTCCAAAAATTCCTGTTGCACTACAACCAGATTTCCTTGAGGAACTAGATGGAGATCCTAAGGAAAGAGACTATGTTCTAGTTTCTTGACAAGATACATTATATTGAAAAAATAAGTAAAGAAAATGATGATAAAGAGGACCTCGAAGTTTCTTTCCTAAAATTTGAAAAGTCACAAGGAAACCCTAGGGTTGCAGATCTTGCAAATCTGAACATATCTCATAAAAATGTTGCTACTTTCCCCTAGGTCATTAACAACAAGAGATTAACAGGATACATAAAGTTTTCACTCAATTTCACAGAAATTCTGAATTGGCCGCCAGCGCCAGAGATCCCGAATACTGCCTGGCAACACTTGCCAACGAGAGTTGGCTGGCAACGTGAAAAGGAGGCGCGAAAAGTTCGCGGGTTTTTGCCTGGATGTTGGCCGAGGATGTCGGTGACAGTTCTCACCTTTTTAATAAAGTTTTTTTGTTACTGTTCGTGTTTGTCTGCTTAGTTCTAAAGATCAGTAGGATCGAATGACAAAGTGGTGACCCGAACGTGATCCGATTAACGAACTACCTGGACTTTCGACTGAATTGGATAGTGAACAACTCTGTGTCTATGAAGGAACATTTTTAACAGGACATGCAGGTATGATCAGTTTCTGAATCGTAAATTCAATAAGACGACTAAGAGTGCGTGACTCGGGCTAAGCCTAATCAAAGACTATCCCGCTTTCCTTGTACCCGCATAGTTAGGTGCCCGAAATGGCGGAACAGAACGAGTTGGAAATCGGACGTGTACAGGCAAAAATGCCTATCTTCACTAAAACCAACATCAAATTATTTTTTGTGCAGCTAGACGCAGCTTTTGCCATTAATCGGATTACAAGTGAGAACACTAAGTACAACTATTTAGTCAATTCCCTGGACGCGGAGATTCTATCTAACGTCAGTGACTTAGTATTTGACCGTCCAGCCGAGGCTCCGTTTACTAAACTCAAAGATCGACTCCTCGAAATTTTTCAGAACTCCGCTGCTAAAGAGGCTAAAATTCTGCTTGAAGATCTGGCGTTGGGGGATCAGAAACCCAGCGTTTTACTCCGTAAAATGAGAGAGCTTTCAGCGGGCAAGATTACCGAAGAATTTCTTAGAAACTTGTGGCTCCAACGTCTCCCCAAAAATATTCAGACAGTTCTGGCTCTTAGCGGTGATGAACTAGACAAGCTAGCCATCCTTGCTGACAAGGTTGCTGAACTTACAGAACCAACCCAACTGGCCAGCATCAACTTAGAAGCCGACAATCCCATAATCAAAAATCTCGAAATGCAGATTTTAGAACTCACAACGAAGGTTGCAGAACTTAATGTATCACGTACTGCTCGTCCCCGTTATCGTAGTAGAGAGAGAAACCGACATGACCCGAATTCGAGGTATCGCATTAGTTCACGCCCTCGAGGAAGAAGCCTCAATCGTCAGTGATATTGTTACTACCATGATAAGTTTGGATCAGCCGCTAGGAAATGTCGTTCGCCGTGTTCCTTCGACCGAACTGCTGATCAGGGAAACGAGCGCAGCCAGCCGCAGTAACGGCCTGTGGGTCCAGCCTGGCTCCTAAATATAGCCGTCTGTTTGTGTATGACAACAAAACTGGCCTAAATTTCTTAATTGATTCTGGAGCAGATTTATCGATCATTCCCAATCGCACTAAGAATCAGCCTACAAAGGTTGAATTGTATGCTGCCAACGACTCTAAAATCTCGACGTATGGAACAAAGGTGCTAGAACTTGACCTCAACTTAAGACGTTCTTTCAGATGGGAATTTACCATAGCTGATGTGCAGAAGCCTATAATCGGTGCAGACTTTTTGGCCAACTTTGGACTCATTCTCGACATACGAAACAGATTACTGGTTGACCCCCTGACTTCCCTTACTACACGAGGAAGATATTATACTGGACCACCTACTTCAGTCAAAACTATAATCAGCAATTCCCCAATGCAGGATATCCTCGAGGACTTTCCACATCTCACTCGTCCTCGACCGTTTTCAGATAAAGTCAGGCACAACACAATGCATTATATCGAGACACACGGTCCACCCGTATTTGCCAAACCCCGTAGATTGCATCCGGCTCAGCTGCAAGTAGCAAAGCAAGAATTCCAGCACATGATGGAGTTAGGTATATGCAGACCATCAAAGTCCAACTGGGCTTCTCCCCTCCATATGGTGCCGAAGGGTTGTAACGATTGGAGACCTACTGGAGACTATCGTGCCCTGAATAGGATAACTGTTCCCGATCACTATCCAGTGCCACACATCCACGATTTTGGTCAAAGTCTACACGGAGCCCGAATATTTTCCAAGATCGATTTGGTTAGAGCCTTCCATCATATACCAGTTAACCCAGATGATGTGCCAAAGACAGCCATTACAACGCCATTTGGGCTATTTGAATTCGTTTTCCTTCCTTTTGGTCTTTGCAACGCAGCCCAATCATTCCAACGATTCATGCACGAAGTTTTGAAAGGCTTAAACTTTTGTTTTTCATACCTAGATGACATCCTCATTGCTAGCACTTCGTGGGAGGAACACAAGATGCACATGCGGCAAGTGTTTCAACGCCTTGACAAGTACGGTCTGCAAATCAATGCATCCAAGTGTACTTTTGCTGCCCCACATGTATCATTCTTAGGATATATGGTGTCTTCCCACGGCGTTATGCCACTTCCAGAACGTGTATCTGCCATAACTCAACAGAAGCGACCACAGACACTCAAACAACTGAGAAGGTTCTTAGGCATCTTGAACTTCTATCGTAGGTTCCTACCCCATGCGGCCCATCACCAAGCTCCTTTACACGATCTACTTAAAGGAGCAAAGAAAAACGACCAGCGCGAGATTAAATGGACTGACAATTCGATTTAGGCATTTGAGTCATGTAAGTCACAATTAGCAGATGCCACCTTACTGCATCATCCTTCATCAAGTGCTACCCTTGCACTTCACGTCGATGCATCCGATTCTGCTGTGGGCGCTACCCTTCATCAAGTTACAGCACAAGGCCTCCAGCCACTAGCGTTCTTTTCCCGCAAACTGAGTAACTCTCAGCGTCAGTATTCTGCATACGACCGAGAACTTTTGGCTGTGTATTTGGCTGTGAAACATTTCCGGTTTATGCTGGAAGCACGACAGTTCACCATTTACACAGACCATAAACCATTAACGTTTGCCTTCCAGCAACGACACGATAAGTGTACACCCCGTCAGTTGAGACATCTTGATTTTATAGGACAATTCTCAACAGACATCAGACACATAAAAGGGATCGATAACATTCCAGCTGATGCTCTTTCCCGTATTGAATCAATTAGTAGCCCATCTATAGATTATAGCAAAATTGCAAAAGACCAACAGCAAGATCCTGAGCTCCAGTCTCTCCTGATTTCAAGTGACTCATCACTTGTACTTAAGAAGTTTAAACTTCCTGATAGTGATGTCGAAATTTACTGTGATGTATCGACAGGTCGCATTCGTCCATACATTCCGCCTAGTTATCGTCGCACTGCTTTCAACACTGTCCCTAACCTGTCCCATCCAGGTGTAAAGAGCTCAACCAGATTGGTAAAAGCAAAATTTGTTTGGCCATCCATCAGTAAAGATTGCCAGACATGGTCTTGCACCTGCATTTCTTGTCAAAGGTCGAAGATCCAGAGACATGTCGCTAGCCCTTTGGGAACCTTTCCTATTCCAGACGCTAGATTTTTAAATATTCATGTTGACATTGTTGGTCCATTGCCACCTTCCAACGGCTCAACATATTGCCTCACAATCATCGATAGATTTTCTCGTTGGCCTGAAGCAATCCCGTTGCCAGATATAGCAGCTGAAACAGTAGCTTCAGCCCTGTACTCAGGCTGGATATCTCGCTTTGGAGTGCCTGCCCAAATAACATCTGATCAAGGACGGCAATTCGAATCTGGCTTATTTAAATCCCTCACTCAACTTCTTGGTACCCAAAGAGTAAGGACAACAGCATACCATCCAATTGCAAATGGCATTGTTGAACGCTTTCATCGTTCACTTAAAACTGCCATCAAGTGTCACTCTACTGAAAGATGGACGGAAGTACTACCTACAGTCTTGTTAGGATTGCGAACTGCGCTCCGTGAAGACACCAATACTACCGCGGCTGAGATGCTCTATGGCACCAGCCTCCGACTGCCTGGAGAGTTTTTCGTTCCAGGTTCTCAGGACGTCAATCCATGTTCTTTCGTCGAAAAACTCAGGACGATGATGGCAAACTTAAAACCAGTGCCTGTGGTGCACCACTCCTACCGCAACCCATTTATCCACAAAGAACTGCAGTCATGTTCCCACGTATTTCTTCGCAATGATGCTGTACGGAAGCCCTTGCAGCCTCCATATGATGGACCCTACGAAGTCGTGTCACGTGGTAGCAAGACATTCACTCTATGCATAAAGGGAAAAGAAACTGTCGTTTCTATTGATCGACTGAAACCGGCTTTTATTCTCGCAGCGAGTGAGTCAGACCAGTTACCCCCAACGTCTCCAATGCCAAGACCAGCGCCAACTAAACGTACCACAGACAATCCAGCCCCAACGCGACAAACTACCACACGCTCTGGCCGACATGTATCCTTTCCCGCTCGTTTCGTGTCGCAGACACTGGTGGAGGAGTAGCTGTGGCCGCCAGCGCCAGAGATCCCGAATACTGCCTGGCAACACTTGCCAACGAGAGTTGGCTGGCAACGTGAAAAGGAGGCGCGAAAAGTTCGCGGGTTTTTGCCTGAATGTTGGCCGAGGATGTCGGTGACAGTTCTCACCTTTTTAATAAAGTTTTTTTGTTACTGTTCGTGTTTGTCTGCTTAGTTCTAAAGATCAGTAGGATCGAATGACAAAGATGCTATTGGGGAATAATGGAAATCTGCAGGTAAGTGTAAAATTTTAGCGCTTTTTGGCATACTATTTTCGACGAAGTTAGTGCTAAATTTACTTCTGGTGTTTGTATTTAAGCTCCGATAATTGAATATGTGTTAAACGTACCAACGTTTGCGAAACATATTTTCCTTTGAGGAAAGTTATAGTGGGGTTAACTGGAATTAGATGAGGCATAAGTCGATCGGTTCAATTAATTCCTACCTTTGTGCCTCTGTCGCAGCACAAATAAAAAGTCCTTCGACAAGAGGTTGTTCTAGCATATCAGGAACCACAGTAACTCCTGAAGAGATTTGCTCCTTGCCAAAAGCTGGAAAGGTCAAAGAAACAGAAAAAAAGTTTGTGGACGTAGCATACTATAATTTCCTATAATACAACCGCTCTCATAACATTTGTAAAGGTCTTTCGCTGACCTATAGGCTGTATTTTGTTATTTTTTTAGGGGGATCGTTCAGAGGTGAAGACACTCTAGTGAAGAAACAACTCGAAGAAACTCAAGTTCGTGCTACGAAGAAAGCTAAGTCTAATGTGCAAGTGAAAACAAAGGATAGAAACGCTCAACATGAGACTTGTTCTAGAATGCGTGTCAACTGAAGAGCCAGTGAGTGAAACAGATATCCTCTATATAAAGATGACTTCTCTTTGAATCTCATCGAAGATGATGGCAATCATAATGAAGATGCCTCTCCGATAACGAATATAATATAGATGACTTTATTCTGACAAAGATTTCTGGAAAAACTAAGAACAACACACGACATTTTTTTGCAAAAATAGTAACTGCACATTTGGAAGAGGATTTCATTGTCAAATGGTTGAAGAGAAACAAACAAATTTCAATTTTCAGATGAAAAAGAAGTAAATGTAAGTAAGCTTGGCATTGTTTTAATGCCGCCTTGTCCACTTTACCAGGTTGAACGTGGTCGTTTTGCTAAAAGCTATGCATTTACTTTTGATTTTACTACTTAAGGAGTCATTTAACTTAGCATTTCATATGTATCCAGTTAACCCCAAGATGGGGGTTAACTGGGCCACTTCACTTGTTAACGATAATATTTTTTCTACACAATTTATTTTATGCATATGCAAACAAAACTGTTCCTCCTCATTTACTATATATAAGTCTATAACGTAGCATAAAGAAAATAAAAGTTTCCACATCATAGAACTTATTAAAAAACACTGAAAAAAACTAGCAACTATAGTCTATCATAAGTTGGCACCTACTGTGAACAAACTAAGACACACCCCTCTTTGTTTATTGGTTTAAACGTGCGTCCATCAATTAGGAACTGCGTTGCGTCTGATCCGTCCGTGGAATATAATTCCTTGTTATTTATAAAATAATTAATGAAATACTGGTCACTTAACAAATATGAAATAACCGCATTTATAATCATCGCTAAGTGACCAGTATTTCATTAATTATTTTATAAATAACGAGGAACTATTTTTCACAGACGAATGAGATGCAATGCGGTTTCTAATTGATGGACGAGGTTTAAACCAATAAACAAAGAGGGGTGTGTCTTTGTTTACAGTAGGTGCCAACTTACGATAAATAGACTATAGTTACTCAACTTTCCAGGCAACATTTAAATTTTTGGTGGCGCCATCTGTTATTATATTTTATTTAAAACTTTTTATATTTTTAACTATTATAAAATGCCAAAAAATTTAATTTTGAGAGTAAGCATGAGATTTATATTTAAAAAAAAAAATTGTAAATGCTAATAACGGGAAATATCATCATCCACACATACAGTCCTGAGTCGTATGTTCAAAAATGTAAAAATCTGGGGGTCATTTTTTGCTGGATCGCAATACTTTTCCTCTGTTATAACACCGGAAAGTAGAAGTTTTATTAAAAATTTTTTTTGTCTTTTTAACAGGGTGAAATATCTGTGTTCAGTTTTGTTATATAATATTAATGAAATTGTGATTAAAAACTTTAAAGTGATTAATATATTATAAAATAATTTCCTTTATGAAACTTTTTATTCTGATGTTACGATTAAACAAATACTTTATATTTGTGAATAAACCTTTGTTGAGTAATAGGTTGGATATAATTTAATTTCAATTATGGAATACAAAACCATTACATTTAAATTTTTTGCCTTAATAAAACAGTTACATCGAGATTCATTGAATTTCGAAATTAGCTAGCGCCATCTGATATTGTTAAATTCAATTATTTTTCAAAAAATACATATTAATTTGATATAAAATATATATGTATTTGAAAATAATGAATAAATTGTGATCATATTATATATAATTAAACATAAAATTCGTCCGAAGGGTTTTCATAAAGATTACATAAAGTATAGTAAAAATTCTCGATAAAATAAAATTAAATATCTAAAGTTTCTGGATAGTGAACAATTTTATTGGATCTTGCTATTCTTTGTATGTATACAATAATAAACTCTTAATTACTGAAAGATTTAGCCCAGTATTTTGAGTACAATGGTCAGAAACTTTAAAGTACAATGGACTCGCACTATAGTGAGAGTCAAATATATTGTAAAGAAGTTTTAAAAACTGATTCAAGATTGCTTATTAGCTCTCTCTGTATCAGATTCTTGGCGGTTTGGATTAGGTAATTAATTTGTCAAGATGAGCTCATTTACGCCCATTATAGGCAGTCTTGGCCCTCGAGGGGTCAACTATGTGGGTTTCAGTTGAGAAATGATACGCTGTATTATAATTATAAGGCATTAAATTTTTAAAAATACTTGTAAATATGGACTATTAAACTATTAAACAAGGATCCCGTCTCTCACCAACCGGCTGGCCCTGAAGTGGGTCTGATCAAACCCAACAGCAAGTTCTCGTAATGATCAAACATGGCATGTTTATACCGGGTTTTCTTCACGTGCCTAATACTTGAATAGGAGCCAGTTTTCTGCATAAAATCCTATAGATGCCATCACCACGATGTTGCCTTATTTCTATTAATTAAACCTATCCAATGTTTTCTAAGTTATATAAAACTAATATAATATCAATATTTTCGTATGTAACGAATAACATATTATATTTCGTTTATGTTCGGTGTTTAATTTTTAACAAATGTTCGAATAAATAAATAATTTTGCAAATACTATATTCTATTTATTTTTCTTTTTGTAATTTTATGTAATTAAGAAGATTTGACCTAATAATTTGCAAAATATATTTAAGAATTATGCATTTTTAAACGTTGTTTTTCATAGTTTGTGCAGTGTCCTATATTAGGATAATTGGGATAATCAATAATAATTATGAGTCATAAATAGATATTTAATGACGTGGGTAATAAATATGTTTATTTTGGAATATTTTTATAACAGATATTTCAAAATGTTCAGCTGGTAGTTTTAAATTTTTTCAAAATATCATATTCCTCTCAGAAAATTACAGTATGATAACATGTTTAAGAAGGTCTTGTAATTCTAATTAAAAATTATTTTGCATATTTTTCTGTTAACTGTTTGAAGTATCTTATACTGCCATACGGCAGAGTTATCGCGGCCAGATAACAGCTTTTACCGAGAATCATCTCTTAGCGGAATCGCCATATTGCCAAAATTAGTTCACATACGTTAATCAATGTCACATAGGGCCTATATAAGAATATGAAAACTTGTTTAAGAAGGCCACAGAAGACCTCATATCACTCTCCAAAAGTCCGCAGGTTCCATAACTGTCTCATCATAAGCAAATTGTTTAAATTCGATGCTTGCTGAAGAGCTTTAACACTGTCGGATATTTAAATATCTTTGTTGCTAATCAATGTTAATGTGATGTCGCCGAACCGCGCGTGACGTCAGAATGTCCAAGTCGCTCCGAAGCGTGAGTGGGAGCGTTTTGCACAGAGACAAACTCCACAGTTACAAATAGTTACCTGGTTTATTATAACCAAAAGAATAAGCTTACAGCTACAACAGTTGACAATAGGCGTAGTCGGGTCTTTTAATTTGTTTCTTCCCTCGAAGAGGGAATCCCACTGGAACTACCCTTTCGGATCCCTTTCGGAAGATCGCAGACCTCGGGACGTTGTAAAGAGAAAGTCCGAGATGCAGAGGCGATTTTTTTTTCAGCGTATGGTGCCACACAATAGGAAGACGAGGAGAAGCTCTCCGCGTTTTTGAAAATGCCTGTTTTATAAGTTTTTTCGAATCCCAGACCGAACATTCCGATAGGTCGTTTCCGACTCACCTCCGCTTTTCAATTGGTCTTCACTTGTTACGAAATATAACAAGATCAGAACCCAGATCGCAAGACGAGTGAATACCGACTGACAATTTGACCCCTATCGAAGTTGTTCGATTTTAGGACTTACATTCATCTATTGTTTTTTAACCTGAGACTCTCTCTCTCTTTTTTAACAATTCCATCAAACATGTCCTTATATGAGCATGAAGTTTATACTCTTCTTAAATGGCTTTATAAAAACTTTTTTTTATTTTTTATTTTTAGTGTGGTTCCAGCCCACTTCTGGAGCCTTACATTAAAAGTATTTTTTTGTTAGCTCATTAAATTTTGCTTTAATGAACATATTGCAAGTAACTGGTAGTGATATTATTGTTTGAATTACATTTATTAATCGTCTAATTACAGGTATACAGTAAACTGTATTATCGTATACCTTCGAATATTCAAGAAAGTTGAAGTATGCAAGCGAAATGTAAATTAAATTTATTCATTATTCTTCAATAAAAAGTCCGTAAATGTTAGCAACATAATTTGTTTTCATTGATGGGATTCGCATATAAAACTATACATTACATTAATAAAAGTAGATATGTGTATGTTGTAAATTAAAAGCATTAAATTAAATGAAATAGGTGTTTAAGCATTGTAAATATAATATAAAACACATATACATCTATTATTTCATAAGAATAACATTTAATCTTCAAGAGAATGTAAATTTTATCCAAAATTTCATGTACAAATCTTTAATAATTTGTAATTACAGTACTGTATTAATAAATTTATATTAGTTCAAAAATCAGAGTGAATACAACAATTACATATACCTATACAATGTAATTTTGTGACCTACATATGTCTACGTATATCTATTAAATCTTTGAATCACAAGGAGAAAAAGAAATAAAATAATATGGTCAATAAGTATAACCAAAAGTATATTATTAGCTTTTTTACTTTTTGTTTCAAATGACATTGTTTTAGCATCGAATAAATATCTATGTACTCTTAATTTAAAAATATTTATAAATTATAATTCTTTCTATGAATTTATTTGATTTACTCTCTACTAATTTGTAACTTTTTAAAACTCTTTCCACCCTTTAGGCATTAAGAGGACAACTTTTTAACAAGTCCGTTATGGGTTCGGCCATGCCACCATTTCCTGGAGATTTTTCGCCTCGTTCGAATTCAATCCCGGTCACCCAGAGTAGTAGGCTGCCATCTTGACCGCTCGGCCATCCGACTTCAATCGTAACTTTTTCAAACCTTGAATACGTTAAATTCAATGCTATTTATTAAATCGCAAATCACGTGAAACCCGATATATATCCATTACATCGGCCGCCATTTTGAAATCGTTGAGAAAAAATAATTTTATTTTTCTAGAATATTTTCAAATGCCAAAAAATTAAAAAAATCATAATAACTTCTGTCATCGAAGATATTTTCACTGTATTTTAAGAGAATGATGATATGCAGTTATTTAAAAGATCATCCATAACTCAATTAATTAACCACGACTATTATTTAAATCAAGACAACATTAAAATGTAGTAACTGAAATATCGTAGCAATGTCTTAGAATGCTATGGAAGATCTGTTCTGAAACATTTAAAAGATTCCATTAGTAGAAACTATAGTAAACACTTGTAGTTTAGTTAAAGCGGCCGGATGGCCGAGCGGTCAAGGTTAGCAACCTGCCGCCCTGGGGGACCCGGGATCGTATCGGCACGGGTCGAAAAATCCCCAGGAATTTTTCGGGGGTGGTCGGTCTTCGTCCCCGTCTCTCACCACCCGGCCGCCCCATTGTGGGTCTGGCTGAACCCATAATGGTCTTGCTATAAGAGGCCTTCTTAGTGCCCACAGGCCGGAAAGAGTTATAAAAAAAAGTACTTCGGTTAACTGACTTTTGGGACACACTGCATATTGATTAATAAAGATTGTTTTAACTCAATTTTTTAATTTAATTATTCTAATATATACTTTAATAAATAAATTATAAATCTCAAGAGATATTTGTTTACAAACTATACGAATGCTAATTATTATTATTTTTTTATAATAAATTCATGTAATTCAAGCATTAAATTCTAAAACATTGTTTCGTATGTTTTTATGAATATCTTTTTATTACAAATACATAATGGATCTATTATATACACCGAACAGTACAATGTATATAAATCATAGATATCGATAAATAATCGATAGAATTTAATTTAAAAAGCATTAATTTTAATCGAACAATGCGAAATTAATTAAATTTAATGACTAAACGAAAACTACGGATAATAAACACGAGAGAAAGTTATTCTTTTTCTTATTTACTCGAAACGTTTCATGCATGAAAGAAAGACTGCACGTTACGTTCATGACCTCCTTTGTTAGGGTAGATTAGAATGTTAATTATATATACATCGGGTCATATGATTCACTTTCACATATTTTCCTCGATAGAGGACGCTTACGACGAAAAAAAAAAAGCGATGAGAAAATGAAACAAGAACTGACGACGATGACTCGTAACTAAATTCTTTTAAATTAAAAACAGATAAAAGTATTAAAACGTCACAAAAAAGTACAAAACAGAGTCAAGATTACACCAGTCGAGGGAAGAGAATCGAAAAATTGGATAAAATTTTAAGAAAAAGGTTCAAATTTTTAAAATTTTATTGTAAGGTAAGACGATTATAAGCCATTATTTATCAATAAATAAGCCTAAATTTGCTAATAAATTGAGTATTTTGACGCGTTTTATCGCCTTCAGATCAGTTATTAATTAATATTGAAGGATAGGCTTAGACATTGCTTTAACTTGATACATTTTCTGCGTATCTAATGAATTTCCTGCCATTTTGTAAACAAATCCACTCAGAAATCATCAGTTTCAACTTTTCTACACTAAAAAGCTTAATACTGTACATAAATTAATCAATTACAAATTATTTTTAAAATGATAAATGTGTACAAGAGTGAATTAATTGTGATTAAAGTATAATGATATTAATAACAGTTAAATGACAGATTATTTAATTTCGAGGCCGTCGAGATGTAGAGGTAATCTCTATGGAGGTAACCGTAGACAATATCTCTGTATAATTTAAAGTTTCATTATTCTCTTATATATAGAATCGTGTCGGTATTGATTATAAAAGGAAATATGTAATAAATATAATCTCCGTATTTCCTCTTCTTCCACCGTGAAACGTTAATGAAACTTTTGCTTATAACCGATATTGGATGATTCCACAAATGAAAGAATAACGAGGTTTTTTTTAAGTCATACAGGTTGTTGTGTTATAAGATGGTTTGTTATCGGATTGTATGATGTACCAGTTGCGTTACGCAATAGTTTATTTAAAGTTCGGCCAGTTTTGGAATCTGTAGTTTAATATTTACGTATTTGATCTGGAGATTTGGCTTTGAATCTATGGAGATGATTTAAGATTATATTTAATCTAATTTTTATATTTTCTCTTAATGTAATTAACTGTTGTTTATAATATATATATATGTATATTTCTATGATTTTATATATGCAAGAATGGTGAAGTGTTAAATTATACAAAATTATGTTATAAATATATAATTTAACACTTCATTATTTTTGTATATGGTTTGTGGAAACTTATTGAAGCTTTCTAATTTGAAAGTGTCCGTTCTTTACTAATATTTACTTAAATTACCTAAAGTTTATGATTTTGGAGTTTGCATAATGTTTAATTCCAATTTTGCAATTAAATATTAGATAAATGTTACAAAACGAATAGATAAAAGATTATCTTTCTATTATAGGCTACGTAATTAATTGATTATTTATATATGAATACGTACATGGTTACAGGGAAAATGATCTTGTTGAAAATTTAATAACTGTCAAACTACAAATTCTGAAATATATTATTTAACATAATCAATAAATCAATTTTTGAAAATAAATCAATAATGCAAGTTTTATAAAGTATGAATTCATTAAATTTATATATACTTTACATTGGTTTTTATAGAGTAGATTTGTAAAACTAAACATACAAGAGCAAGTTATAAGATTACAAAATTTTTAAGTTTTATTCTTTAATATATACATATTTAGAATTTCAGAATAACAAAACATATAATAATGTCTGACATATTGTTGATTTTATTGATAAGAATTTTCCTTGTAAATGTACAGTACACGCAATTATATCTAAAATAGAAATGTATAGATTATTTTTCTTAGTGACATGTGTGAATATTTGTAATTTAGTTACTTTATCAAAAGAAACGATCTTTAAATCATATCTAGAACAGATTGCAGAGTGATTTATATTAGCATCTATTTTCTCATGTGTTAACCATAAAAGATAATTGTTTCCTCATATAAGTGAAATCAAAAATTAGGAATATTTATTACAATGTTTGGTTCAATTAATAAAGAAAAATGTAGATTAAAGAAAGTTTATTTTATAAAATATATTATAATATGTTAGAAAAGATTTTACAAAGCACAATCGAAATTGTGGTAAAGGGGAGTAGAAAATGTGTTGTATACAGTATGACTCTATCTAAAGGCTGTGCACATGCAGCTCACATTTTAGCTTTTGTGGCTATCTGCCAAATTTTCTCTGTAAAACAAAATCATACAATGCTGTGATTCTGAAGAAGTGTCTAATATAATATTTCTGAAGGACTACAACAAGAATTTTATGATTCTAATTCATTGAAGCATATAATTGAGTTGCTTATCAACTTTCTGTGGGTTAAAATGCAGTTTTCAGACCTTTAAAAGGAGTTTTGTTGTCTTCAGACATAATCATTTCCAAGTAAAAACAGGAAAAAAGATTTAGAGAATAATTTCTAAAACTTTGAAGATTAAATATAAAACAAAAAAAAACATGATAATTCTTTTCTCATGCACATTATCAAAGTTATATATATTACATATGTATAAATATATATACATATATGCAGAAATATCTAAGCTTTTTTTTTATGACATTGATCATCAACATGTCATTTTTAGCATATTGATCATATAGAGGAAATATCAAGTATTTATTGGATATATACATGTTATAAATGGTTGTGATGATGTTGAAATATAATGAGTTTACTAATGATTCAGTTACTTCATTGGAAATGACTGAATTACAGTCAGGAACAATTGTAACATATTTTAGGATTTTTAAAATAATTCTAAAATATATCTTGATTAACTAACTTACAGACCACCCTGTGTATTATATTTTTGTGACTGAAATTAGCTTGGTTATTGTCAAAATAATATTTTGACAATGATTCTCTTTGGGACATCACAATAAACATCTAATGTATCTACTTAATATGCATTGTGATTGCTGATATTAATGGCATTGTCAAAAAAAAAGAAAGTAAAATGCATGCAATATTATATATTATTTTATCAATAAACTTATCTCAATATCTCCAAATTTAAATCTTTCCGAGTGTACAAAGTTTTGAATTAATTTTTTCTCTCATCTTCGCAATTTTCTTAATTATAATTTAAATTACACACTCAATTATATTTGAGTTTATTTCTTAAAAATCTTTCAACAAAGCAGGAATCTTCTACTTAAAAAATTTGCCAGAGAAACTGAAGAGGAATGTTATAAAAACTTTGAGGAATATTAAAATGCATTTTACTTTAACCAGATGGTTTTAACACAGATTACATGGATAATTTTAATTAAGAAAACTTGTTTGTTTTTTAAATAGAAGATTTCCACGTCATTGAAAGATATTAAGAAAAAACTCGAATATAACTAAGAATGTAATTTAAAATTTTTTTCTATTTGGAACTATGTATAAATTTGAAATATTTTCAATAAACCAATCAAAATGCTTTATTCGGGGCAAATCAAAAACAAATACAGGTTACAAAATTTACATTCCAAATAGTTTCAAGTTTGCTAAGCTGGACAGTACGAGAAAAAGAAAAATATATATCATTTAGCAGAAAATTAACTTATTCCGGAATTAAATTAAATCATGCGATAAAGTCTAATTTTAATGCCAGACGTACTTAAAGCCAGATTATTTTTGAGCTATGATTAAAAATTACTTTAATTAGTTAGAAACTAATACTGATTTTAAATACGTTTGCCTATTAAATTAAAACAGTTGAAAACATTGCTATGGGAACAGCCATAAATGTGTTTTACAGTGTAATAAAATGCATATAAAATTTTTTGTTTTCAGTTAACCTTAAAAATAAACTTAAATTCTCATTTCAATAAAATAAAAACTAAATACAGTATACTCTCAATTATCTAGCCTAATCATTGGTAATGGAGACATGGATAATATGCAAGTCTTTTTTAATGAAAGCTAATCAGTTTTTCTTTTATATTGTTTTTAATTTCATATTAAATTTGAGAATGATAATTAATTAATTAATAAGCCATAGATGTGATCAGAGTTGAATAAAACTTTTGATGTAAACAGAAAATTCAGAAAAATTTATTGAACTAGTGCCTCACATTTCATTATTAATTTCTTATATTATTAACTGAGAATGACAGGTGGTTGCCAGCTAGATATCGTCATAAAATGTCATTAATTTTGCAGTATTAATGACTTATTGATAAGGAAATGATTCAAAATATTTTCTTCAATTTTATAACTTATTTAATGGAAAAAAAAACAGTATAAATGTAATAAAACTGTATTGTTTAAGAATCAACTGTATGATGATGCAGTTATCAAGGATATAGCTTTGTTTTAGAAATACTTTATTTTTCAGTTTGTCCTGTTAAGTAATTTAAGATATTTTAATTTATACTGTGGCAGTTCATAAAAATTTATGGAAGTTAGTAAATAAGTAAATAAATTCTGCTAAATTTAGGAAGCCAACCTTTTATTAAATAAAAGAAATGTTTTCAGTCAAAATCTGACCATCCTCTGCTTAAAATCATAGTAAAAACTTGGCCAGTGGCGTAGAGAGGGGGTGCAAGGAGGTGTATCATGCACCGGGCACCACTCACAGAGGGGCGCCAATAAAGTATCGTGCACCGGGTGCCAGTTATGTTTGCTACGCCACTGAACTTGGCTTCCTGAAATTTAGAAATAAACAATTCCTGACAGTGTTCCTAGAATAAAGAAATTAGCTCCTTAATAGTTATTTAAGATAAATTGTATAGAAATGTTTAGTTTTTACCATTGTACAACTCACATTATATGGAGTGATTCAATAGTTTCTGAATTTGGATTTTAATAATTTATGATTAAAAATAGTGAGAGCATTTACATTCGAACCTTTATAAAATATATTTGAATTTTTCACCATTTTGTTGGAAAGACAAATTCACATTTTGTGGACATTGCTTTCTATATATTGGCTAGACTGTCCCTAAAGTTCTGTCAATGTTTTTCTGCAGATTCTCCAGTATTTTGGGTTGTGATACATCATTTCCTTTAGATAGATGCACAAAAAAGTTTAGAGGACTAAAGTCCAGCAATTCTTCAAGATTAAATGATCATCAAAGAAATCCAAAGCATCACTTTTGTTTCATTTAACTTATGGCATATCTTGTTGTCTTGTTGGAACCAACAATAACATTCATTATCTTCAAGCATAGCTACAAATTGATGGATGATATCTGTGTACTCAGCTGAAGTAACAGTTGTATAAAAAAAATATGGTATCCTTATCCCAATTCATTGCCTAGACATAGCATACCATACATCAACTTTCTGCAAATGAAGTGGGACCATAATGTGTGAGGGTCATCTGCAGTCCAGATCTGTTGACAAAACCATTTAAATGAAATCACGCCTCATCACTAAAGAAAGTCATGTTAAGATACTCGATTAATATTTTGGAAACTTTCGTATTTAATCCTTATAAAAAATTAAGTCACTTTATGCAGCACTTTCTTGGAACCAATGAATCACGTAATGTAAGCCATATGTAGGAATGTCCCATTACTGCCGATATCGATACTTTCTTTTGATACTGAGTGTTTTTTGAACTTGATACTTTTGGTTCAATACTGATATTGGTATCGATACTTTTCCTCGGGTATTGGATCTGGTATCGTTACATTTTTCACAGACGGGTAAGTCCTGACTGGAACCAGATTTTGCAGCTGAATCAGAAACTGAAATGGAATTTTACACCATTTTCGGTTAAGTTAAACTTATATAAAAAAATATTAATAATGACCAAAAATCAATAAATGTATTAGGTAAAATTTTATTTACAGAATCTGTATATGTTTAGAGTTCTGATTACTATTTATAAATAAGTATTTAGTTAAACTTTATGAAGTACTTTTGTTTGTTAATCAACTTGAGCTATCAGGGATGTTTAAAATGAACTAAAATTTGTATATACTTGTATATACTGACATTTGTAAAATTTGAACACAATAAAGAACTTTCAAAGCAAAGACACTGTTTTACCTCTTCTCCATGCATTTTTATCCACCCCTATCCCAGGTATAGTAGTACACACAGAGCCATTAACAGGACTGTGGATCTGAGGCTTCTTTTGTGTACATAAGACATCATATGAGTGTAAACAGAAGTACTGACTGACAACTAATTTCTGAACCAGATAACTGGGATTCAATTCCCTGGAGTAAACAACAATATTAATTGATGCTCTGGGTCCCATTCAGCCTTCATTATAATGAGTATAGTGCACCTATCCCTCTTTCTAACAGTTAATTTTATGCGATTTTGAAATAATGTGGTTGACAAAAGAAGACTAATCCTCTTTTATGTGATCAATTTTTTTACGTGGGAGAAAAATCAGTTTATTTGAAAATTTTTAAATTTAACTTTTTGTTAAAATTGTTGAGATCAATAGTTAATTTTTTTTTTTTTTTTTTTTTTTTTTTCCAGCACAGTATATAGCAGGGGTGGCCAACAAGTCGATCGCCAAGCCAATTTTGGTCGATCGCTAGCGATATCTTCACTTAATGTATTATATTTGTAACCGAATGCAACTGTATGCATGCAGTTATGACTCGACTTGTAAGCAGTGAGTGCACTTCGTACTGAAACAGTGTATAAACATAGCATGTATTTCACACTTCCCCCTCCCCACTTAGACTATGCCTATGACAACAAGTCGATCGCGACACATTTTTACGATAAAAAGTAGATCTTATGTGCACAAAAGTTGGCCACCCCTGGTATATAGTATATCAGAGAATGCTGTGTGTTGATGTTATGTTTCCTATGCTACCTTGTGTTTACTATATTTACGTACAAATCATGTTAACAATAAATGTTAGAAAAAATAAGTTTGTGTTTCTTTTGTAAATTCTTTATTTTTTCATTCCATTTTCCTATGGGTTACATGTACTGTACATTCTTGTACAATTTTTTTTTTTACATGATGTTCTTTGGAACATATCCATTGTGCAAAAAGAGGGATAAGTGTACCTTCTCAGCAGTGAAATCAAGAGGAAGGTGATGCAACAGACTGAACAGCAACAATTGGCAAAGTTTCCAGTTTCGATACCTGATGCCAATACTGTCCCGATATTGATACTTTGAGATCAATGCCAATACTGTATCGATACTTTAAAACTAATCATGATTACCAGTATTGAAACTTTTGTGGTATTGGGACATCCCTAGCTATATGTGTGTTTGTGTATATACAAATATCGCCCTCATACCCTCATTATATGTGATCTCTATGCAATTTCACCATGATACCATTTTAAAACTCAAATAGAAACAATTAAATTATTGAATGCATTTATAATTCAATACAATGCATTCCAGAAGTATTATAAATGTTCACTTTTTCTCAGCTGTGTAAACATGCCACAGTGTCTTAAAATTTTTAATCACAATAGATCATTTTATTTAGAGTTGATAGAATTGAATATCTTTAATCCAAAAACTGAAAACATTTAAAAATAAATATATTTAGAATTATTTTTTTCATTTTGGGAATGCATGTAAAGAAATTGGGTTTTTTCTTGAAAAAACTCTATTTTTATTTTATACATTTTTGTCTTGGAACCAATTAATTATGCAATGAGACAGTTACTAGTACTTGTACTGGGATTTCTTTTCTAACTGCTGTAAGTGGCCATTTTTCTTTATTTATGGATCAATGCATTTTGCATAAGTTTGTAATTTATAACAATTTTTTATAAATAATAACAACTTTGTGCTAAGTTTCAATGAACATACAACTAATTGAGAGAACAGCAAGCGATAATAGCTTTATTTATCATATAAAATTATTTAATGTACACATCAGAAAATTTTATAAAAACTGATTAATGATAAAACAAAACATAAGTTAAAATAATATTAATTTGTAAAATTGCTTAAAATGGGCCATTCAAATGACATTTTATTCTTTAAGTGTCCACCATTAAACTGTGATGCCTATAGAATATAAAATATTTGACTAGATGTTTTGGATTTTTCTGGTAATATATTGAAAGTCCTCATTCAATCGTACTGTTTACATTTTTGGTAAGATGTCTGTTTCCAGTCAGTTTTATGTGAGTGAGATCAATGTAGCTTTATGTAGGGGATAGCCCAAAAGTCATTGATAAATTTTAAAATTATATTTTTAATCTGATTTTTGAGCCACTTTTTGTACATAAAATAAACTAATACACATACAAACATGCTAATAAATTTCTTTTTTATATAGGTGAATGGATAAAAGTATTAGTTCAGTAATAGAGTGATTTTATCAAATTGTAATTAACTAAGCTTCCATAAATTATTATAGAAATCTAAATCATAAGATTTAATAGTAAAAATTACTCACAAAGTATTAAAAAGTTGTTTTATTTGGAATCAAATATGCTTAAACTTCAGCATACCCAAACATTTTATAATAATCTTAGTAAATGTGATTAAGTGCATTAATATTTGCACAATAACTTGTGCAAAAATTAAAAATTAGCAAATAAAATTCTAAGGAATACGAATGTATGAATTAAGAATTTTATTTAGTTGACAGTAAAATTTTTCTTTGATTTTATGCATTTTTGATGATGAAAATTACAATAATAATGGACATGAAGTATGTACATACTGCAAATTTATATCCAATTTAGAGTGCCTTTCTCAAAGCAAAAATTTCTTAGAAAACTAGCATTTTTTGGATTATATCCCAATTGTCAGGAACCAACAGGAGAAATAAAGATCTAGAGAAGGCATTAGATATTGTAGGTACTAATTAACAGTGCTCCACACTGGGATGAACGTGAATAAATAAAATAAGTGTGTGTCCTTGCAGGCACTTCCTTTGCAACATAAGTAGGAAGCTAAAACATACTGCAAGTATTATAATAAATGTGTTTGCACAAAATAACCACTATATTGTCAGTTTATAGTTCATCCCTTTCAGCAATTATTAATGATGCATAAATCTAATTTTTTGTATGGGCTGCTGTGTTTTAAAATTTTATTATTATTTAATAAAAGAATCTTGTCTGTGTTGATAAGGCAAAGTATTTATCAGTTGTTTTTGAAACCTGATATAATTCATCATTAACATTAATATAAAATATACTTTTACACTTTAAAAATTATATAAATATTATATTTTTGTTTAATATTGATATTATATGTATGTTATTGCTTTATTGGAAAGTGTTTCCTAATGATTAGTGAACAAACATACCATAGAGCCTGTTACCAGTGTGCGTCTTCTAATAAACAGACTGTTACGAACATTTTCGAACTCTCAGGTTCTTCTTCAGGTAACTAATAACTCCTGAACGAATGCAATTCAAATTAAATCCAATTGGAACACCAGTTAATTTGAATTGCATTTGTTCAGGAGTTATTAGTTACCCGAAGAACCTGAGAGTTCGAAAACGTTCATAATGTTCTGTTTATTAGAAGACGCACACCGGTAACAGGCTCTATGGTATGCTTGTTTACATTACTCCAGCATAGTATCAATGTTGTTTAAAAATATAAAAATAATTTCATACATTTGAGCTTGCTTATTTGTCAAATTAATCAAATTGTTCTCTCAATAAATCAAATATTTTAAACTTATATTTAACTTTTGCTGGATTGTGTTTGAGTTATAATTTGACTAATTAATGATTAAAAATTAAATTTGGCTGAAAGGTAGGCAATTAGCCCACTATCTTATAGCGTAGAAATAATAGTTATTTGCTTTGTTTAAATGCATTTATATAAATATTTCAAGATAAACTATGTAATGGATTTTAATTTACGAATCAGATTTTTCATATAAAAAGTACATCATCAAGTATATAAATTTGAATAATAATTTAAAGAACAATCAGTTCTTACTTCGGTATTTAATGTTAAATGGTAAGAATTTATTTTTATGTAAAGCATTATAGATTTTTTTATATTGAATATCAATTTAAGGCAAATTGTTGTGACAACACATATATCTAATAACTTACACTTACCCAATTTTTTGTGTGTCACATTCACTTTAAATCAATATATATATTTTTTTTTTTTAAAGTAAGTGATTTTTCTCTTCAAAATAGTTGAAGTAAATAATTTTTTTGAACATTTAAACTTTAAATTTATTTTTTTTCCAAAAGATATATTGTTTTTATCTGTAATTATTTAACAGGATTTGGAAATATTTTGTCATCAGATTGACTTCCATTTCAAAATTCAGCTTGGGAAGTGTCTAATAAAATATTAATTTATATCTTTATCGTCAATTAATACTTCTTTAAATTATTCTAAATGTGATCAAAGTTTATTTCTTCAGCATTTTCATATTTACTGTGTAATTAAATTTTTACTGTTGTTTAGTAGTGTATATTATTGTTGCAATGAATTAGTTAGCATTAATTATAATTTATTTATAAAGATTGAGTTTACATATACTATATATATCGTATTTTACGGACTATAAGATGCACCTTAATTTTTAAGCAATTTTAAAAAAAAATACCTATAAGACGCTACGGACTATAAGACGCACC
The DNA here is from genome assembly GCF_030686945.1 of Centruroides vittatus. Taxonomy (NCBI): domain Eukaryota; kingdom Metazoa; phylum Arthropoda; class Arachnida; order Scorpiones; family Buthidae; genus Centruroides; species Centruroides vittatus. The sequence goes on from NW_027122582.1 coordinate 183,607, forward strand.
TGAATTTTGGAGGCAATTTTTCAAAGAAAAAAGTGCGTCTTATAGTCCGTAAAATACGGTATATAGTAAGCTCCCATCATAAGTCAGCATAAAAAAAATAATGATAATAAAGTAATAAAATATGATTTCCAAGACCATGCATAAGTCTGTATAATACTGTTTATATAATCAGAATTATCATATTCTCATGCATGTAACCTGCAGAAAATTGCTAGATTAAAAATAAAATCTTCAACTAACTCATCCTATCATCTATGTTGTGTCGATGGGAGCAGTCATTACTCCATAGGACAAGGTATAAATCTGCCCCATCACATAAACTGCGCCTTCTTTCAAATTGTACTTTAACCACAGAACCTGCAGGTTATATGCATGAAAATACAGTAGCTTGTTTTTATGCGTGCTAGCCATATTACTTATTATCACAAAGCTGTTAAATACCACAAATGGTATATTAGTTAATTAATTATGATATTTTATTAACATACAAAGAGGCGATACTTTCATACGCATAATATTTCCTCATTATAATTTAAAAATCATACAGAGGAAGTATTTCATCTTTGTGTGAAATTAATTTTGCATAACAATCTGCTGGATTTTATCAGGCTACAGTAATACTAAATAAAATCTGACAGATGTTTGGGCAATATTAAGGTATCAAGTTATTGTAATTTATTTTATCTAATATATTATTAATTTATTTTAATTTTACAAAAGTCAAATTAGGATAATCCTGACTGAGCAGCTTGGCAGGAAGTTAGATTAATTTTCACTTTTCAGACACAATTGACTCAGACCTTTTGTAGTTAAATATGAATAAACTTATGAGTTATTGTTATTGTTAAAGTATGTTTATGACCAATTACGGTATCACATTTATATATATATATAAATTTTGGCTAATTTCTTACATTTTTTATAAATTTTAATTATGTATATGTTATAAAAAATAGTTCCAAATAATAGTGGTTGCTTTGGAATTAGTCTCAAAGTAACTTTTACTGTTCCAAATAATAGTGGTTGCTTTGGAATTAGTCTCAAAGTAACTTTTACTTTCCTGACTGTTACGTTTACATAACAACGGAAAGCATTGGAATCATGTCAAATCTAACCTTCTGAGTTATTTGCAAAGCGTCACATTTTGAGACCTCCGGAATCCAAAAAAGTCAAAAAACAACAAAAAGAATTCTGTGGATGTGTGGGTGTGAGCATCTATTTCACTTAATATCTCAGGATGGGGTAAAGATTAAGTAATGAATTTTGGCATGGTGGCTTGTATATGAAGGACATCGATGCTATTAAATTTTGATGGTTAAAGGTCGAGGGGGTAGGGAAGTAAAGGGGATTGTGTATATCTCCAGTAGGGTCTGACTTAATGACGATTTTACTCATTACTAACATTTATACTATTTTTTTATAAAACTCATCCCTATCCGTAAAATTGAGATTTTTGCCAATTAATAGTAATTAAATATATAAAAAGCTTTTTATAACAAAATCTCGTAACAGATGGTGCTATACACAATTTTATTAAGTTATATTGTAATTAAAATTATAAAATTATAAGATCTCATAATAGCTGGGAAAGTTATGCAACTCATTGCTGGATATGTTTATTTTGAAAATTGTTACTGTATAAATTAGAAGTTAGCAAGACAGGCACGTTTATGTATTTGAGATATACCAAGTAATGCTGTTTAGTTTTTTAATTATATTTGTAGTTTTTGGATCTCAAATGAGAAACATACAGCAACTGAATCAATACTCAGCATAAAGAATAATTTATCAATAAGCACTTTGGGTTACTGAGAAGCATTTATTTGCTATACACAAAATAGAATACATCAGATATAGAACATTAAATTTTAAATATTTGAATGTAAAGAACACAAAAATAAAATGTAAAAATTGAACAAAAATTGTAAATTTTAAATAGAAAAAATATATCTTAGTAAATATAATTAGGAGTTTGTGTATAGCTAATGGAATCTTTCAAGTTTGATTTCATCAGACTTGAAAGATACCATCGATACCATTAAGGGATCATAGGTTCGATTCTAAATTAGTATATATAGGGGCAACTTTGAGAAATTTAAAAAAGAGGATTAATGAACACAAGCGATTGGTGGAAAAATCAGTTGATAGTACCGTCCTGGCCAGTTATGCTAAGCAGCAAGGCATCACGGTCTTTTGGGACCAAGCCTCTATCATCAGGTCTACTAGATCGAGACACGCAATAAAGTTTTTCGAAAAATTGGAAATCCACAGAGCGCAGAGAAGTACGCAATGCATTAATTATAGGGACGCTGATGGGCTTTCCACAGCTTGGAAATCTTTGTGCGATGATTTGGACTAAACATAGAAGTACGATAATCCTAGAGCTGATATTGGTCTTGTTTTAAATCTTTAATGTCGGATGAGGGTAATTGTAAAGAAATACTGCGATAATCCGTGATTGGTTTAAACCGCACGTTGGTTTTTTGTTTCATTTTTTTTTTTTTTTTTATTTTATTTTATTTTTATTTTATTTTTATTTGTTTATGAAATATTGGCATAATTTTGTAAATTAGGATAATCCTGTTTGTTTTATTTTATTTTTATTTTTTATGTATTTATTTATTTATTGTAATCGTACCGTTAATTTACGTAATATTTGTTCGAATTTCATATTTAATTTAAAGAAGTAACTGAAGATGGACGCTTAATGCGTTTGAAAACGTTCTTAGGATTAAAGAATTTTTGCTGAAGTTGGAATGGTTGATTATTTTATTTTATATTGTCTCTTCAGTAAGGAAATATAGTTTTATTTATTCATCAGACTTTGAGTGTTTGGAAATTGATGTCAGATATGTTATTTTCTAATTAATCAGTTTTTTATCGATACCTGTATTAACTGATATAGGTGTAAACAGTAACTGTTACAGTAGAAAAATATATAATTATTGATAGGTGCAAAACTGAATTGATTTTTTGAAATAAATCAATATATATATATTTTTTCAGAAATCTTCAAATATAATTCCTATTAAAAAAAATATTTGTGTTATTGCAACTGTTTTACAATGTTTTCTGACTGAATCTGAATCACATAAAATCATTATATCCATTTTCTCTGCTAGATTTAGTATTGATTTGTGTTATTAGATGTAATCGCTTCTACTCAATAATTCATCTGATTTTGTCGACCGAATTATTGTTTGCAGAAAGAAAAGAGCTATTAAAAAAAGGCAACAATTATTACTAAAAATATATTGGTGATTTACCTAATTATACAAAAAAAGAAAGCATATATAGTTGGATTAGGAATTTTTATTGTTCACTTTATTATTGAACAATAAGTAATCTCCTCTCTCCGCCTCTTTCAGCATCATTAGTCCTGCTTTCTGTAAAGTTGCTGCCGCTTCTTATTTGACTTTGTTTTTAGCTAATGTTATTTCTATTACTAACCCTCCGTTTTCAAATCTGGACTTGAAATTTGCTAGAACCATCTCCATAGGGATTACTCAATAGTACGTGCTTTATGTTGTCTCCATTAGAATGCTGTTCTGTCCTCTTGCCTCATATCTAACAAGAACTGTGATATGTTCAATAAAGACTAGCTCTTACTTCATGGTAGAAAACTGTAATAAGAGTACTAATTGAAAAGTAAACAAATTGTGAATGCCCAAGCAAGATTGATGCTGAAAAAAATGTCTTTTATATAAATAACAAGCTGAAAGCAAGTTTATATAAAATTGCTCTTAGAATAGAGATTTGGTTCTTTTTTATTTATTGAGATTATTTAAGAAGTTTAAGTTGAAGACTGTTACCAATGGAGGAATCAAGATTTGAAGGATCATATGTGGTTGACATCTAAGTAGAGGGGTCACAGGTGTAAGAAGATTGTGTAAATAGTTCTAGTATAAACAAAAAATTTAATTTAAAATTAAAAACTTGCTTATATCTGACTAAACTGAACAATTGACTTATGAAGTTACTATAGTTTGATTAAAATTTTTAATATTTAAATTAAATTCAAAAATATATAATTTAGTAATAGATGATAATTTTTTTTAATGAATATATGATTACTTCTTAAGTATGCTTTATACATATTATTACTTTTTGACATTTTTGCCATTGATAACTATTAAAATAGCTCTTTATTATTTGAAAGTTTTTAGGTGATTTTCTCTTTGTCTGAGTTAAATAGATAATATACTCTTAGTTTTCAATTACCTGTCATTCTTCAGAATTTCATTCTAAAATATAAAAATATAAGCTGTTTTATTTACTAAAATATTTCAACATTAATTAATTGCATTTGAATACTTTGTGATAATTAAATGACATTTTCATGAGATTTCATTCAGCTCGATAAATGTATAACGAGTTTTAAAATAATTAATGTTTTAGAATATAACTCTTGGAAAATCAACAAGACAATTACAAAACATTAGGGTATATTATCAACATGAACACTGTTAAAGCGTGTCTAAAAGTTGTTAAAAATAATCATAAATGGGAAAACTAATTTTGTGTGTATAATTATTTATAACTTTTATAAGTGTAAACATTAAAATTTTTAAAAATTTATTATTAATTAAATGATTGTTCAGCTACTATATAGAAATAAATAGCATTTGAATGACCTCACTTTAACATACAAAAAAATATTAAATGTCATGAAAGCCGAATTTGGACTAGTTTCAAGAAATCAATTCGAAATCACATTATCTTAATATTGAATCAATACTTTTTTTTACAAAATTTAATTTCTCTCTCAGTTCTACTTAATACTTATGTTGAATAATTAAAAATTTAGGAAGAAAATGTATAAATTATTTTAAAAAAGTAGTAATAATTGTTCTCTTTCTTTATATAGAATGCCATATTATATGCATGATATCAATCCAGACCCTTCTCCTGCCATTGTATCAATTCAGCATCTTTCTACAAATGAATTAAAAGAATTACTTCATGATGAAAATAAAATTGAAAACCTTATCAGAGATTTACAACAGGTAACATAATCTAGAATTAGTTCTATAGACTTTTTTAAAATCTTCTTTATTAATATAAATAACTAATATAACTAATTATAAAAATTGTATAATGAAATATACATAAGTATATAAATGGTATGGAATAATAGTTGATTAAAATCTAAGGTTTTAAAAGAATTTTTTCATACTTATGTTAGTAAAAGCAATTTTAAATGTTTATTAATTAAACTATAAAAGGTATTATATGTTGAAAGCTACAAAACAGTTTTTAAAATTTTAAATATTTACAACAGAAGCAGACATGTTTTTGACATCTTACAATATACAAATTCTCAAACTAAATTTGTGTACTGTAAGATGTAAGATAGTCACTATTAGTTCTGTTGCCTAATCCAGTCATTTTAAAAATATATATACAACAAAACTCCAAATTAAATTAACATGTACATAAAGATAAATACTAGTAGGCAGTTCATGCAATCTTCTTATCTTCAAATCATTTCACAGTTTTTAAAACAATAAATGTACAAGATTGTTCACAAACAATCTAAAATATTACAAACTTATACAAATTATTATTGATATTATAAAGTTTTAATTCTCTGCATTGTAACAGATTTTAATCAGATAATTTGCTTTCTGTCAGCCAAATTGCATAGCAATATCTTTGCGTCGTATGTAAACTGACTTTTAACACGATGAAGAACAGTCTTTTTTTCAGTCTAAAGATGGGCTGAAGGAAGACTTTACTCAAGTTTACAGTACTACTTGCCAATTACAAAGATATACATTAATAAAATGGGATGTAATTATAACTATGCATTTCAAGTGCAACTCTGTCATCAGTCTCTGCAGTCTACAAGCAGCAAGGATTACGGTTTTATACATTTTTTAAAATTTTCTGACAATCGTCAATTGAACTGATCTGTTTCTATAAATATATTTGCTTAAAATTCCAGTTTCATATCTTTCTATAGAGCAAATATAAAAATGTATCATTACATGATATACAGGGTTTTTTTTTTTTTTTTTTTTTTTAAATGGACAGTACTCAGAGACATCTGTAGAGCAATCTAACAGCCTGGACTGTCGCCAAATTTGGGAGAGTGACTAAGGATGACATGGGAAAGAGATTCCGCAAAGAAAAAAAAGTAGTACCCAAATTTGCCAATGGGGGTGAATTTAGCGCTGTTGCAGCGAAACAGCAAGAAATGTCAGAGCAAATGTCAACCATGTAGCATGGTCGATTGGTTTTAATTCTTTCAGGCAGCTTATCTTGTATGGATAGAACTTGAGAACTTTTCGCAGAACTTGCCATACCATCGAAGGCACCATTTCCAATTGTCGTGCCACTCCTCGAGCGCTGCTACTACCAGCAATGGTCCCTGTGAACCTTCAACGAGTGCAGTTGCAACATCACTAACTGTCTGTGCAGACACTGGTTTCCGCCCTCTACCAGGCTGAACTGCTAACGATCCTGTCTATTCAAATTACTTTATCAAGTCTTTCAATGCATTAATTGATAGAGGACCTCTGCGCAAGTTGTTATGGATTCTAAACTCACGAAGAGCGCACGGTGCGCTCGATTGGTTAAGATAATAAAGTTTCACAAGCAACGCACGTTGAGGTAACGAAAGATGCGTGTTGAACTCTGCTGACGTCCGGAATGCGCTTCGGACTTTTGTCCTTGTCTTTTAAGCTCAAATTAGGTGGTGCTGCTATCAATTACGTCATTGTGAATTTGCATTTTGACGTGTTATCAGCGCATTATGCAAATTCTTAGCTGTTTCGTTGCAACAGCGCCAAATTCACCCCTACTGGCAAATTTGAGTACTACTTTTTTCTTCGTGGAATCTCTTTCCCATGTCATCCTTAGTCACTCTCCCAAATTTGGCGACAGTCCGGCTGTTAGATTGCTCTACAGATGTCTCTGAGTACCGTCAGTTTAAAAAAAATTACCTTGTATTTCCTCCAACTCTAATTAAAGTAAAGATTAAATTTAAGTTGTTTAAAATTAACACAATGTTTGCATATTTGTTCAAAATTGATCCAAAGCCGAGCAGATAGTTTAAAAGTATTTATTAATATTTATCCTTATATTTACTCAGGAAAGTATTATATATTTATAAACGTTGACTCACAAGCTTGATTTATGGTTAAAGCCAAATAATTGCCAAATTATCAGCTATAATATATTGATTAGTTTATAAAAACAAACTTAAAATTTTTTGACTTTATTCAAGTAAGTTAAATGAAACATTTAAGGTCTATCCTTAAATGAATGTCAATTTTGAAAGTGTTCTTCCTGGAAATGGGTGACAGAACTTATCAAGATAAGCAAAAAATGTAGATTAACATATTGAAATATTTTAGATTAAACAATGTTAGGGTGGATTGCCATTATAGACCTGCCAGCTGAAAATGACTGAAAATGAAATTACAGATTTGAAAAGAATCACAAATAGCTTGTCATTGTGGTTATTTTTCCCCTTCTAAACTAGTAACACTGGGATTTTAAAATAACCTGAAGACATCTTTTTACTAAAACTTTTGTGCAAAATAAAGTGGGAACTATTGCATTTTTTCTTGTTTTAAAATATTGTTCAGTGCAATAAATGTTTATCTATAAAATGATGGTTTAAATAGCAATAACTACAGCATAGTTCCTGAAAACTGACCTCGGATATTTCGGTAACTATTGTGAATTTGTAAATATGTTACACTACATCTTTTGCGTATCTCAACAAGTTCTATCGCCAATTTCCAGGAAGAACATTTTTTTGCAATACCCTATACTATAAAAATAAATATTGTTATGTGACCGAAGGGTTGGCACCTCCATGATGCCGTCAGGACTGACACCACTGTGTTTTAGAGAACACAGAATTTGTGATGGTGATTTGTTCACATGTGAGCAGTCGGATTCAGGAGAGAGATGGTCTGAGAGACTCCGTATCCAGAGATAAAAAGTGCACTTAACCACCACAATTCTGAATATTTTTTGCCTGTTTTATTGTATAGACTTATTTATACTTATATAAATATTTGAACTTACAATATAGCTATCTTAATTACATCAGATCCCTAACTGAGAGAGAGGGAGTTTACAATTGAATGCAATGTAGATATATACCTTATTGGTGGTGGATGATTCGGTTCCATAGATTAGTAGAATCCATAGGTTTGGTAGGTGGTCCTTTCCTGTGGGTTTCAAGGATGTCTTCTAGAGTAAGATAATGTCCAACTGATAATCCAATCGATATCCAAAATCAGTGGAAGAACTGTCTGAGAAGGTTGGGACTGGACTCCAACGAGATAGCGACTCATCCTTCTGATGATATAGTGAACTCTTTTCCTTGCAGGATAGCAAACCTTGATGCTCTGACTCGAGGTGATTGACTGTCGTCATCGATCCCATTCTTTTAATTGGGGGTCTCCCTTCACTGCTCTTGCCTTTTTTTGGGAAATTTTAAAGTTTGTCCAATAGCGATTTTTTTTCGTTAGGTTCGTGGTGACGCACGTTCAAAAGATGTGTCATCTCTGGACAATGAAGCAAGTTTGTGGGAAAAAATATAATCACATCCTCCAATAATAAAGTTTTTGCTGGGAAGAATTTTAACAGATTTAATTTTTTTCCCCCATCCAAAAGTTTCGTCAAATCCGGGCTCCCACAGTTAAAAACCATCATAAAATTTTAAATATTCTTAGCGTAACCATAAAGCAGTAATATACTGTGTGAGATTATGAGGTCATTTAATTTTCTTGAAATAGTATGCAAATAAATGGCTTGGAATATATAAGTCATTATTGTGGGTGCCGGGAGGCGGACGGATTCTCGTTCTTCCTTTTTCTCGGCTAACAAGTCTGTTAGACCTGCCCACGTCAAGATGGCGGTTTGGATGAGTTACACGTTACGCGTTACGCGAGTGGAGGAAGTGGATGGGTCCGACGATAGAGCGGCGGTGACGATACCCGAATAAAAGACATAGCCAACGAATAATAACAACAACAACAATTTATTTAGGCTAACGATACAATTACAGAAGAGGCGCGTGACGGTCGCCTCTTTTCGGATCCGCAGAGGGAGAGTTTACATAAATTCGGGTCATACCTCGTGATCCGGGTCGGTCCTCTGGGTCAATGTATTCCGTGGATTTCGGGCGGTTCCCCTCGATTTTGCAAACACACACAGTCAAAGTGACAGAACGTAACCGGCTCCCCTTTTCTCCCTCGTCGCCCTTTTATCCTCTCGGTCACATTATTCAGTTTCACCAACCAGCCTTTTTCGACTGTTGTTCCTCCTGATTCATATTTTCTCCGTGGGAACCAAGCAATAAAATATTTTATTATTAACAGCTTGGTTCCGGCGGGTTTGAATTTTCACATTATTTTTAATTAATAGAAAGAAATAATATTATATGAATATCTTCTGGTTAATGTAGTAATCAGTAACATACAAGATTTATTGAGAAATTAAAAAACAAAGTATTGTATGAATTCAAATAATATTTGCATAATTAGATACTAATACAAACAAGAAAGATAATAATTGCTTAGTGTGGATCACAAATTCAGTCACCAATAAAATTTTGTGTGGCCACTAGGTCAGTTGTGTGATTTTTCAATTCAGAGAGTCCAATTTTGTAATTTTTCACTTAATAAGTATCATCAAAATAACCACTATTGTTGACTGAAGTTTATGTTGGAGAATAAAATCCTAAATTTGAAGGATTTTAGGGCACTATTGTCAAAGATCCTTATGTTTTCATAGTCACATGAGGCTATGGAAAAATATTTTTTTGAGAACTATGGTGTAGAAGCTGATTTAAGATGATTTCACTTCATGTCAATATTGAATTAAAAGCTTCAAATTTCGAATAATTTATTGCTAAATAAAATTAAAACGAGAAAATTTGTTTAATATTTAAGGAAATTACCAAAAAAATTGAATTTGTTACAGTAACATTACTGATTAGAATTTATTATTATACAAACTAATTTATCTTTTTATAAGAGATTTTTTTAATACTGTCTTGTTTGATTAGTTCTAAATTTAATTAAACAAAAAAATAACATAATGAAAGAGAAATACTATGATTATTTACAATATATTAAGTATACGGCTTAGCAAACCTTATCGCTTTTCTCAAACACAAGTGTCTGACCACTAGTAGTAAGGTTGAACAATCAGGAGGCAGATATATTCTATAAATCGAAGGAGGGAATAACCACAGTGAACAGCAATTAACAAGAAAGTCCAGTTTGGAAGAAGTCTTGCATTTGCTTCAATTTATAGAATACATTTGCCTCCTGATTGTTTTACCTTACTACTGGTGGTCAGACGCTTGTGTTTGAGAGGGTGTTGGAAAGCCATACATAATTCAAAGAGATGGATGGATCGTAACAGTACACAGCTTAGATTTTTTTTCATATAAAATGCAAATTTATGAACCTTATAAATGAAATTCCAGAATAGTTTAATGCAGATAAAATACAAATGCTTTCAATCTACATAGGAGATTCTCTTCGGGTTAATGTGTTCCAAAACGGAATGTGAGGAAAGGAACATTTTAAAATTATTTGAAAATGCTCAAATAAATAAAAAATTCACAAGTGTATATAACGTAATACATAATAAAATATAAGTATAAATGAGAATTTACAGAAAATTTTCTTTTCAATTTTTTTATATTGACTGTCATTGTTGGTATAAAGATTGCCAGGCATAAGTTAATCATTTTTTATTCTTGAAATTGATGCAAAAGCCCCTCGTTTCAGATTTCGAGAGCATCTAGTGTCCTGATTTGGTCGTCATGCGTAGATTGTCGTATAAAGGAAGCTTTGTCTAGATAGTCTTGAATGTCATTGGAACACATTAACCTGAAGATGATCTATGTAGATCGAAAGCATTTGTATTTTATCTGCATTAAACTATGCTGGAATTTCATTTATAAGGTTCATAGGTTTGTGTTTTTTAGATTTTTTCCAAGTTTCATTGCAAGCAATTATTATTTTGATATAGGGTGATGAATACTTATGTCTTGGCAGAAAATTATTCAAAAGTACAAATTTAATTCAATTCAAATAAAATGAAATTAAGTAGTAAATGGACTACAAAATATAATTTTCAAAATGTTTGCTTTCTGACACAATCATATTCTGTAGGTGTTCATAAAAATTGATCAATAATAGTGTTTGACTGCTGCTGCAATTCTTTTCATTGCATCTCTGATGTGCTTTTGAAGAATATACAGGAACTCCGTTACATCCATGTAATGAAGTACCTGTTAATAATGAATTTTAATTTCATTAAATAGCTCTCAAATATTTCTGTTTTACAATTGTTTAAAAAGATACATTTTTTAGAAGCTTAGGAGTTTTATTCTTTTGATATGATTTAATAAAATATTTATTTGTTTATATTTTTTAATATATGGGGAAATTGCTCTTTAGCAACTGATCATTGAATGTATTAATTGTTTATAAAAAGTTTGTAAGTTTATAATCAAAAAATTTTGTATGTTAAATACTAAAATATTTAGCAGACTAATTAATGTGAGGCTCTGGATAGGTCCGAACCTCACTGAAATTCGCGTTAAAATCATTTATTTTTAGAAAAAAATTTTTTTTAGACGAAAAAAAAAAAAATAGAAGTTAGAAATAGTTTTTCTTAAAGAAAACGACGCGAACTTTTAAACAATAGAACAATGGGGAAACGTAGATCGTCTATCTCCGAGTGGGAATCGAATTAAACTTCGATTTTGACCTCTCCCGCGCCCCCGAAAGGTTTCGAATTGTCACCAGGTGACGAGAAGAGACCAATCGGAAAGCGGAATCGGAGGAAAACAGATAAAACCTGAGAATTCAAGGACGCGAGGGCTTCTTCTCCCGAAAGTTCCAAGTGACGGATCTATTGTTGTGTGTGTGTCTGGTGCCCATCTTCGTCTCCGTCTCCCGACCTCGGATCGACATCTTTCCATCAACGGAAGTCGACCGCATCGTCCTGGAGTCGCGGAGTCGTCGAGGGAACTGGCCATTCGCGACCTAGGGACACTCCTTCAAAATGAGACTATATTCGAAAGGAGAGGAAGACCCAGAGGCTGCTGCCGACCTAGAACTTCCAAGATCGCGGAAATCTTGTAAGCTTCTTTCGTGTCAAATAAACGGTTTCTTGTAACCGTAGAGTCTGTCTCAGTGCCGATCGCCCACATACGACCCTTCGCGACCGCTCGACCCTCTTGACATAGTCGGCACCCAGTCGGCAAACTCACACTGGTGTCAGAGAAGTGGGATTTTAAATGCAGAATTTGCACAAATTCAGCGGGCCCACACTATAGTTGAGGATGCCGACATCAAAATTTCGCCCCGAAATTGAGTTAAAGGTGGGTCGGAACGATAGATGCTGAGACAGACACTTCGGCGCGAACTCGCGAGTTAGTTAGCAGTTCTCTTTCATTGGCCTTGAGAGGAATGATACCTGCTTTCTTCGGTGAAAGTAAGCGTATTATGACTTCTTCGATCCCTTAAAAAAATATCGAGCTTAGCTGGATGATCCCGCAGAAATGCTTTAGTTAACCAAGCGCAAGCTCGCAGGTGCGACAATGATAGAATAAATAGGCTTGACCGAGCAACAAAACGCCACTATAAAATAGTGCCAGCAGCGGAAGTAGCAAAATGTTCCGAGGTCAGTTTTTCAAAATATAAGTAAGAACATTAAACTGAGCGTCAGGATGCTTGACACTGCTTCATTCACAAAAGCTCTAAAGGTAGCCATTAGGGAAGAAACGAGTGACTAGCAGAATGCACAGTTTTGTCAGGCGCGAAGCTGAAACGGCGGAGAATAACCTAATGGATTCGGGAAGAGTGAAACTCCATAAGAAATCTGCGTTCGGTGCAAAGATGGGTCAAAATTTTAAACAGTTTAAAACTTTAGGAAAAATTGTTAGATAATCGAACATTGTCAGTACCGATAACTGGTGCGCAAAGATAATATTCAGAATAAACAAACAGGACAACCCATGGAACGAGGGAATAGCGAAGTAGGAAACGCACACCCCTATCCGAATTCGCTGCAATGCTTTTCACAACCTCATAACATGCAACCACTGTCGCCCGATTGGTACGGAGAAAATGACGTCCCTCTGCCATCTCTAGTCGAGTGGAGATCGAGGCCAATGCGTTGCAGGTTCCGATTATAAATCCATCGTATTCATTGCGATATAGGCTAATTATTTCAGTAGATACTCTTTCATCAATCGCAGAATAGGCAAATCGAATCCGAAGTCGATTGAAATTTAGAACAGGCACTTTATGTAGAGGATTTTCTGACAGTATTAGCCCGGAAACAGGCCAATGCGACCGCAACTAGATGCTTAGCTTTTCTCAGTCCCAAGGTAGACGCAAAGCAAGCAGATTGTCAATTGCAAAAAAAAAATATAGCAACTTTAACCTAAGGTCAAGATTATAAGCGATTACGGTATCCTACTCTCTATTTTCTATCGGTCCGGTTTTGCGAACTGTGAATGATGAACTTTCATTCTGGAGAGGAGAGATCATCATAAAAACAAAAGCGAATGTTAATTTTAATTGAATTCACGTTTTCTGAAAATAAAAATTGTCGCTGAAAAAAATGTATGCAAAAAACGTGCTTAAATGTTAAAATTGTCGCGAATCGGAATTCAAGTCAATGTGAGCGTGGTGCATTTCGAAAGGGAGCCATAGTATTGTTTTTGTTTCGTGTAAACTGTTCTGTCCATCCCTTACGAAGCGCTCACGATTGAGCCTACACTGGTCAAGGGAAGAGAGTCATGTCGGGGAAGCGACTTATCTCCTTGGTCAACGCCTTTCCAAAATTTTCTCATACTTAGGATAGATGACAGAAAATTGTCACTTTGTCCGTCCTAGAGAGAATGAGGATTTGATCACTCTCGAGAAAACTTAACGATGATCTTCTATTTGATTCGCGCTCATCGGAAAACAATTTTGTCGTGATCAAAACATTGATGAAAACTTCTGTTATAGATTGAGTAATTTATATAGTCAAAATGTCAGAAAATTTTTTCCTTTTCTGCGTACATGATGATTGATCATACCTGTCACAGTCGAGACTGCGAATAGACTCTGACCAGATCAAACGGAAGTTACGGAACAACACTCTGAACTGCGTGACCTTGATTAGCGGTAATCTGCGTCGGAAAACCGATGATAGAGAACTGTCACTGGTTCAAGAGACTGACATCCGGAAGTTATGGCCGTAAAGACATTGGCAAGATCACAACTGCACACCGTCAATGCAGAAGCTCCATGATCCTCTTTCGGTCCAGTACAAAAAAAAAAAAAAAAAAAAAAAAAATGGAAAAGATTCGACCCCCATGGTAAAGACGAAGTTTTTCAGAAAACTTGGAACGGAACTAGATGCATAGCTTCGAAAAGCACGTGTCTTCAACTTAGATCCAGAGAACTCCGCGCTACACGTGCACCGGAAATGGCTATGAAGTTCCCAAGTTCCAATTCTGGTTGAGACAGGCGAATCAAACTAAACGTTGAACCTGTTATCAGATTTCTGAATCAGATGTTCCGAAAAATTAGGAAGGGAACACGAATACATTCCATTCCTCCCCCCTCCGTTTCAGACCATTTTCTGAAAATTTTGAGATTGTGTGAATTGCTCAGTCTGAAAACGAAAAAAAAAAACTCACATGTTTTAGAAAATAGTTTGTCGATCATTTATGTTGTTAAAATATTATTCGATGACCGTGATTGTTATTTGATTATTTGTAACCAATCTTATAAACAGACATGTGATGTTACACAAACATTTCGATGAATTGTAAACGATATTCTATACCATTCAATAATGTATCGAAAAAAAAAAACTTTGGTGTAACGCGAAACCGAACGCGCGCCAGAGAAGGCTGGATTCTCAGACAAGTATCGCTGTTACGTCACTTGGCAAACAAAGGGAGAAAGGACTGTCAGCTTCCAGAGCTGCCAGCTAAAATGTCGTTATTCCGTTACGACATTTTAAATTGGCGGGAAGCTCTGTGAGGCTCTGGATAGGTCCGAACCTCACTGAAATTCGCGTTAAAATCATTTATTTTTAGAAAAAAATTATTTTTTTTAGAGGAAAAAAAATAGAAGTTAGAAATAGTTTTTCTTAAAGAAAACGACGCGAACTTTTAAACAATAGAACAATGGGGAAACGTAGATCGTCTATCTCCGAGTGGGAATCGAATTAAACTTCGATTTTGACCTCTCCCGCGCCCCCGAAAGGTTTCGAATTGTCACCAGGTGACGAGAAGAGACCAATCGGAAAGCGGAATCGGAGGAAAACAGATAAAACCTGAGAATTCAAGGACGCGAGGGCTTCTTCTCCCGAAAGTTCCAAGTGACGGATCTATTGTTGTGTGTGTGTCTGGTGCCCATCTTCGTCTCCGTCTCCCGACCTCGGATCGACATCTTTCCATCAACGGAAGTCGACCGCATCGTCCTGGAGTCGCGGAGTCGTCGAGGGAACTGGCCATTCGCGACCTAGGGACACTCCTTCAAAATGAGACTATATTCGAAAGGAGAGGAAGACCCAGAGGCTGCTGCCGACCTAGAACTTCCAAGATCGCGGAAATCTTGTAAGCTTCTTTCGTGTCAAATAAACGGTTTCTTGTAACCGTAGAGTCTGTCTCAGTGCCGATCGCCCACATACGACCCTTCGCGACCGCTCGACCTTCTTGACATAGTCGGCACCCAGTCGGCAAACTCACATTAAGCCAAATTATTTTTCAAAAAATCAAGGTCTCTTTTAGTATTTTTCAAGTAGTTTCATTAAATAAATTACATAATAAGCTTTGACATTAAATACTAACATGAGCACAGTCTCTGTGTTCATGTTAGTATTTAATGTCAAAGGTCAAGGAAAAAGCACATGCTAATGGATCTAACCATGTTCTATTGCACATGGTTAGATCCATTAGCATGTGCTCTTTCCAATGAGTGCAAGTTGAAATATGTTTGATTAGCAGTTTGTGATTTACAATAGAAAGAGTTACAATAGTTTTGTGCATATCAGAAAATTGAAAACAGAATTATTAAATTATTTTATGTATTCGGAAAAAGCGCTAAGGCCCAGAATGCCAGTTGGACTTTAAAGTTTCTATATCAAAAGGACCAACATTAAAACAAAATTTATTGTAAATTTCTGTTTAGTTTTTGAATCCATGTTATGGTTTATACAAGATATTATAACTCAAGTTTCTGAACCAGCAACATTCTGCGAGTAAACAGGCTATATATTATATATTACTAAGCTGTTAGCAATGCAAAATGCATGCTTGTAATGTGATATTATGCTGTAAAAATTAAAAAGTTGAAGTGACTGTTAGTCATCTAAAGAATAAGAAATTATGTATATTTATATTGTAGTTCTTTAACTAAAACACTACTTTCTGCTGTAACTGAAATTAAAGAATAAATTACAGTATCTATGTTTAGCTCAAGCAGAAAGCCAGCAACATGTAGTCATAGCTGCTTGTGACGGTATTTTCATTCTACTCTTGCTACATAAAGAAACATGGAGATATTATTTGCCCAGGTTTTGTTCATTATCTAAAGAAAAACAGTATTACTACACGGGAATAAAGTAAAACAAACACACCTGTAAGTCTGTTACTGGTGTTTGTTGGAGACACACCAGTAACAGGCTCACTGGTATGTTTGTTTTATTATCAAAAGAGAGATAAGATATGGTGATTTAAGCAACAGATTCTTATTGAACATAAAAACATTACATAGTGACTAACTCTAGCAAGGAACTAAGGATATATACAAAAACAAAAATTAACAAAAAGTCTTGCAATAACATTCTTCACACATTAATCATCTTTTGAACTCATACGATACTCTCATACTGATGGACCAGCAACAACAGATCACCAACCAGTGTCTCTTCCATATTGCATGCACTAAACCAAACACTAGTTATGACAAAGTGGATTGCTTTAATTTCCTTCCTCTTTTCCTGTAGTTGAGCTAAATATTTTCCTAGAGAAAGAGATTCTGCATTGAGATCAGATCGTCTATCACATAACAATATACACAGTCTTACTGAGTGATCATTGCTTTATTAATAAGAATTAGATAAACATATTTTCATTCATTTTTTTATATTATTGGTATTAATATTTATTGCATTAAATTTCTTTTCTTTTGAATAAATATATATTCATAGTATGTAGTAGATAATTTGTCATTCTCCTCCCCATACAGTAGAATAAGCAATATTCCTAGTACTTTCTGTGATTGCCAAAAAACAAGTACTTCAGTTAGATATAATGTAAATACAGAAACACACATCTCAGTTTGATTATTAGTTTCTAAATAAATGTGACTTGAAAACAATTTTATGCTGTATCAATAATGCTAAAAGAAACTGAATTTTTAGTCAGTAAGCCAGTTTTTTCCACCATTTTAAGCCAATATAATCATATACTTTGCCATTTAAATGAGGATATAAAATTTTTACGGTAACCATCATCATATGCTTGAAGTAAGAATTGTTGAGTCTAATGAATTTGATAGAGCATAAAAATTCTAGATATGTATAATTTTAATGTAGTCATTTTTATAAATAAATTTTCTAGATATGTATAATTTTAATGTAGTATAGTATAATGTGAGACCAAAAGAAAAAGAAATGAGAGATTTGGCTTTCACAGTCATCCTTGTAATCTTTCAAACTTCTACAACTTGACTTTGAAAATTAAAAGTTATCATATGGATTTTTTTCTTAATTTTATTTTAAATTTATTAAAATGTTTAGTTTTGAAATGAAATTTAAGTGAGATGATTTTTTTTATATTGAATTTTATTTATAACACTGTTTTCTTTGGTTAGGTAAAACATGAAGAATCAGAAAAAGAGATGATAATGGCCAGCAACAAAAGTTTGGCCGAATTTAATCTTTCACAACAACCAGAAATTGATAAATTATGCCGAAATCTAAGCCTGACATATGCCGAAGCAAAGGAGTTAAAGGAGGAAGCCATTCAAAACAAAGCTCAATTAGGTATTGCTAAAATCTTTGACTTTTTTTGAAGCAAAAAATTATTTTTTAATATGCTTATTTCTGGAATAATCTTAATTCAATAATCAGTTGAGTTGCAAAAATTATTTTAAAATGCTAAAATCATGGTACAGTTTTTTGTGACACATCTTGAACTTTACAATCATATATTAGATGATTAAATGAAAAAGAGAATCACGAGCAATAGTGCAGAGTGGTTGGTAACGTAATAAGTCAGACTTGATAATGATATTCAATTTAAGCTTGTTAATGCACTGCTACATATAATTAGAAACCCAAATCTTTAACATTTATTTGCTATGAACTCAAGAGAGAACATTTGAAACTCTGGATAAACAAATAAAACTGGACAGCCTTTAAACAGCTGAAATTTGATTCTTTTTGTAGTTGTATGAAAAAAACTGTAAGATAATCTAGTGTCAATAAATCAATGTCTTAAAGATTTGGGTGTACTTAGAAATGAATCCAATGTCTTGAAGTCTTTTTTTTAGATAACTTTATTTATAACTTTCTTTTTTTTCCTTCTATACAAGCCCAGACTTACTATAAGGTAAACTTTTGTAAACATAAGCCTTTGTTTGTACAGATGATACAGGATATTTTTATATAAACCATGACCTTAATTTTCAGTAACTTTTTCATAAAATTTCTACTAGGAAAATCTCTGTTCTATTGTGAAAGAAATTTCCGATTATTATAATATTTAAATTAAATAATTACCAGCTAATACTTCACTTAGGAGTTAATGACACATGGTTAGTCAACAGATGCTACAAACTCCTACTCCTCCTGTTATTTCTTGCTTTCTTTTTCTCATTTCACCTAATAGAAATGTATAAATTAATACTTCATAATATAAATTTTTTATCATTTCAGTGGAAATAAAATTTACTTAAATATATTAAACTACAAAAAAATCATGTGAAAGAAATACATCAGTACAATAAAATTTAGTGTAAAGTAAACAATTTTAATAAGTAATTTTTGGATATTTAGCAAAAAAAAAAAGTGTTTTCCAAATTTAGCTTTAAATTAGAGATGATTATCAATATTGATATATTGGCATATTGAAATTGGTTTATTTTATGAACCAATGCTCTTCAGTAGTCACTGTCAGAAAAAAGAGGGATCAGTTTGTAAAATAACCTATACCAATATTTGAAAAGAATATGCTTGTATATCAATACAGTTATCATCTCTATCAAAAAAGAAAAAAAGATCAGACATCAGTTATATCTCTACTTTAAATATTAGATTTGTTTATTGAAGAAGTAATAAAATACAAAATTATTTATAAAAATAAAAGTAATTTGGTAAAGCAAGTGTATTCTATAAATTTTACAAATTATTCTCTCACTCTAATACAAAATTTGTTATAACGTATGTATATATTATTTATAACTTTTTTTAGATGAATTATCTAAGCAAACATCATTGGATACTACTCTTGCATTACTTCAGACAGCAACTGCTGAAACCGAAGAAGAATCTGAGGTTTGTTGCTAAATATTTTGTATAATATATTTTAAACAAAATTTGAATTTTTTTCAAAATAAAATATTTGAGTATTGTCATTGTAATTTTTTTTTTAAGACTAGCATATAGTCTAAAAGAATTCTTGACAAAGTTTAATATGCACATTTCAGGAGCCTGTAATCCTAACTGGTTTTAATTAATGCAATGGATTCTGATGAGATCTTATTTAAACATTATCCTTTATATAGTGGTTTCTATCTATTTGAATGATAAGTCTTGTGTGAGTCATAGCTTGACTACATGTAGAAAGTTCAACTTTCTTTATTTCAAGAGGAACGATTTATAATATATAGACCAGGGATGGCAAACCTTTTTGAGCTTGTGTGCCAAAGTTAGAGACTACAAATAGCAATATTTAAAGAAATTAAATGAATATGCTTTAATTAGAATAAATGTAAAAATGTTGATTGAAAATGACAGACGATAAATCAAAATCATACGTTACATACCAGATGATTTCTCCTTACATGCCAGTTTGAGCATCCAGACCATTGGTACCCGATATAGACTTCTATACAATAGAGCATCGATTATCCAACCCCCAAACAACCGTCACATCGGTTAACCGAACGTGTTCTAGTTGGCAAATTCAAATGTCCGCTAATGATGTGGCGCTACAATATTTGGCTATGTCTTGGCTACTTTAATATTATTTTTGTTAAATTTTTGTGTGTTTTAGCTGGAAACACTGGCTCGACCATGAAAGGGAGGCCAGTATTTAATCCAGGCTTAATTTTTTATTTTTTCTTTATTTCTGTATTTATTTTGTGCAAAATAAAGAAATAATTTAATGATGATTATTGTAAAGGTCCGCTTTTAGTGTAGGAGGTCAAAAAGTCACGCGACCATGATAATTGGTCCCACCTGGCGTTGGGGCTATAAACGGCCGGGAAGAACAAAGGAGTATCGTCTCCATTTAGGGGTCAATGTGTTTGCCACGTGTTGGTCGGCTTGGAAAAAAATGTAAACAAGGGACGGACGCGACTGTAAGCTACGTCGTCGGGAGTAGGGCGGACGTCTTTGGAAGCTCCCAGGGGAAAGGAAGGACCTGATTGGTCGCAAGTTGTCGCCGTAGAACTCCTTAAATTGTAAGGGTGGCGAGAGGAACGGGGAGAAGGGCGAGAGACCGGATACGTGGTAGTCTCTGACACTTAGGAAGCCCGTGAGGTGTAGAGAGAGTGTTCTCCTCTTAGGAATTCCTCGGAGAAGGGTTAGTGTAGAGACCGGACGGCCACGCGGTTGAGCCAACTCCGCAAACTGACCGGAGTTTCCCCAGAGTCTAATAGTCCCCAACAGACAAGCTGTACGTGAGATACCACACCTTTGTTGTGTGGGAATGCCGAGAGGTAGGACGGAGTCGTACCTTCTTTTTTTTCGGCGAACAGGTCGGCAAGACCCACCCCACTGTCAAGGATGGCTAAATTTTTTTGATATCCCGACTTGTCGGGATTGGGTAATTAATTGTCAGGTCGAGTGGAGGAAGTGTGTGGGTTCGTCGATAAGTTTACGGCGATATTCGAATAAACGGACCCAGGATGAAAACACATGACGATTTATTTAGACGGACAAACAAAATACAGAAATCTAACGCATCCCGTCCCTAATCGCGTGGGAGAGAGAGTTTACACATGTTGGGGGATCATACCTCGTCTTCTGATATCTCGGTTGGAATTGAAGGTGAAATCGTCTCAGCTCTCCGGTCGTGGAGGTAAGCAGAAGGATCGGTCGGGCGGCTCGTCGTCAGCAGGCTTCGGTGGCTTCGGGGGTTCGGCCCTTGATTCTCAGGACTGATCCTACGGGTCGGGTGTCTTATGTGGACCTTCAGCAACCCCGTTCTCAGATATCTCCCCCTTTATATACTCCAGGTCTCGTCCGCTGCAATCACCAATCGCGATGGTGGGTGATGAGTCGATCTCCGTGACTCAGAGGTCGGATCCGGAGAGGAGGGAAGCGAGTTTGACGGTGGAAGGCTGCACATCCTTTGAATCTTGATCACTATCTCCCGAGGGGGTTTGAACAATAAAATTTGAAAATCGGACTGGCTGGTTTAACCCTGTCCTCACAGTTGCATCGAGTGTGTAATGTTGTCAAACTTGTACATCCTGTAAATATTTGTTTTGTAAATAAACTGTAAATATTCACTGGACTGAGTGTGGAGGTGTACTTTTCTACAAACCAACGTACGGATATTCTTGGGTCGTAAGAACCAACTCGAGATGGATCATCGTAAAGATCTTAGCGGATTACGTAAGGATCTTCACTATTATTATTTTAAAAAAATTTTGTTAGGCTTAACATCGATGAAAATTCAACGTGAAGTAGGTTAATAGCGATATACTGATATTCTTATTACATGGAATATACTAATACACTAATACACTATACTAATAATGTATTTTTTCATACTTTTCGGTTATCCGTTTTTTCAGTTATCCAACCAACCTCAGTCCCCGTCCCCAATTGAGTCGGATAATCGATGCTCTACTGTATTATAAAAAGGAGTGTGATACTCCTTGCTTATGGAAATTTTTTCTGTAAATTATTATAGTTAAGCCACCAGTTTGAATTAAGTTCTATGAGATCATGTTGTTGATCTTCAATAATTGGCACATATATTCAGCTTACAATCAGTTGAAAGATACAGTTGTTCCTGAAGAATTCTAGTGCAGCATTCCCTCATTCCTACTAACAAAGAGATGTTTGATAGCTCATTGTTAAATTAATAGTGTGAAGAGTATGTCTCTAATTTTGTATTGAGTTGTCTAAAAGCCATGGTTTCCTTTTATAGCAAAAATATATTAATTTGTTTTTATTTATATTCTTTTGTTTCATAAATTATCATTGAGTTTGAAAATAATAATAATTTTAACATTTCAAATTAGTTATATCTTGTTATATATAAATAGATTAACTTATGCATTCGTACGTGTATTAAATATCTTGATTGAAAATCTTTCAGAAACTTGCAGAAAGTTTTTTGGATGGAGAATTATCCGTGGAAATCTTTTTAGAGCAGTTTTTAGAAAAGAGAAAACTGTCGCATTTAAGACGAATCAAAGCAGAGAAGATGGCTGAACTGTTACGGCGCATCTCCACGCAGTCGGCAGTCTCCACTCCTAGGAGACCTGCACCTCCCGCACCAAACAGAAGACCCACGCCACCACAATATCCACCCAGACCCATGCCGATGCCGATGCCAGCGCCCAGTTTTGTAAATCCATATACTCCACAGTATCAATCATATCAACCTCCCTACCCTGTCGGCCCACCTATGGCCATGCCTCTACCACAATACAGGTAGCTTATAAACTACATAAGGTCAATTTGTCATTCAGAAACTTTACAGAGACTTAGAATGATCATTTTTGGCACGTGAAGATTGAAAAAAAATTTGCCTTAGAAACGATTGAACGTGTTTATTGCTGTTGGAAAATTAACTCCCTTTATCTAATGAAGAATTCTCAAAAGAATGTTTTTAAAAAATGTAAAATTAATTCACAATTTAAATACTACTAAAGTTTGAGTTGTGAGATTTAAAAATAAAAATTTTCTTGAGCATCTAGATCGAACATTAAGATTTATTTAAGTTTACAAGTTCTTTTAACTCAGTTTAATGTGCCATTTTCCTCTCGTGTTTTTGTAAAATAAATTCAGTAATCCCTAAATGTTCTCGAAAATAAAATACAATAATCAGTAATACTTTCCACATTTGTGTCTACATTGAATTACTATTATTTAAATGGGAGATTGAACCTTTATCGAACAACTACATTGCTACAGATACGAGGTATCTCCCGCTAGACTTGTAACGGACTTGTCAAATATAAAAGTCACTTATGCCATTGTATTTGGTTACTAAGAGCTATTATTTGATGATAATTAGATCCACTTCACAATACCAAGTATCAATTAAGTTTTTCTTTTTTTTTTTAAGTAACTTTTTAACCAAATGCGCAAAACAAATTTTGTGCCATTTATGTCGTTAGTAGAAATTTCCTTGCATTCAGTTATTTTAATGCATTTTAAGTTGTTAATGCCAAAAATAAATCCAAGATTTTGTAAAAAAAAAAATTTGAAAAAAATGGAGTAATGATGCCATTCAAATAAAGCCTTTCAATTGTTCCATTTGTTGTATTTTAACATCATTTAATAAAAGTGTTGCAGTGGAAGCAGATATTTGCTTAAAAATGTTATGAAATACTGTATAATTAAATATTTTTTTGCTTAGAATATACAGAATGGCTCAAAAATTAGTTAAGCAGGACATAGTCTAACACATTTTTAAAAATAACTGTATTATTTATGATTGAGTTGTTTCCAATGAAGTGATTGAATCGCAGATATCACATAACTGTTCCAAACTGGTTTTACTATTGTTAAGTTATGTGTCAATTAATTGATTCTTGGGCCACCTATATATATATATTTTAGTTCAAATTAATGAGAATACATAGAATAATTTTAATAATTTCTGACTTTCAGATGGTTTAATTTGATTTTTTTGAAGTTGTTAATTAAAATCAGTATAATTTTATTTGTATGGTTTTATGTACAGTGCTTTAGGTTCATTCGCTGATTATAGTATGTTGTTTATTGCTGATCCAGTGTCGTGCCATGACATTTGATGACAGGCAAGCTGTGTTTCTGTAAGAAGCCGACTTCTAGGGGCAATCAGTTAATTGCACATCAGTGATTGTCTAGGGCAGTATTTTTCAACTTCTTTCATTGAGTGGCACCCGAGTGAAAAATAAAAAATTGCGGCACCCTTGACCGGCGGCGGATCTAGAATCTGAAAAAGGGGGCTTTAATGGGGGCAGATGAATCTTTTGCGAAAACGAATATTATGCGCAGTGCTGGGGAGGGGACTCCCTCCCCGGGAAGAAAAATTTTAAAAATTGACAATTTTAACTAGCATTTTAATGCAAAAGTAGTGTTTCTACGTGTTCAAAATCAAAATTTAAGTCCATTGAATTTTGTCGAAATACCGACAATGAGTTATCTTGAACTACACTTTTTTTTTTTTTTTTTTAACTCTCCGCCCTGCGGGCACTAAGAGGGCCTCTTTTAGTACGCCCATTATGGGTTCGGCCAGGCCCACAATGGGGCGACCGGGTGGTGTGAACTACACTTAAGTAAATTTTCAAGAAAATGTCTAAAGATCTTAAACTTTGCGACACCCCAATCATGGCGCCGTGGCACTCCAGTTGAAAAACACTGGTCTAGGGCAACGGTGGGCAACCCCCGGCCCGTGAGATCTTTAATAGATTATTAAATTGGAAAAATGACTAATTAATAGTTATTTTTCCAATTCTTTGTAATTTTTGAAAACGATAAGAGAAATAAATGTAGCAATTAACTTTTTATTTATTTATTTCATATTTGCAGACTAAAAAAATTACAAGTCACAAGAAGGCGTCAATTAACTACGGTCCGCGGAAAAAACATAAAATTTATTCTGGCCCATGTTATAAAAAAGGTTGCCCACTCTAGGCCCCATTCGTATTCATTTGTTCAATAAGCCAGTAAAAACCGTAGACTTCTCTAAATGCATTTTTAATTGATTATCTGACGTACTTAATAAATAAACAAGTTCAATATAATTACCTCTGTTATTAGATTCAATACATTCCCTATGCCCTCTAAATGCCAATTCTTGCTTCGATAAAAAACATGTAATATTTATTAATTTAGATACAATATATCTATTAGCTGTAACTATCTTGTTATAATTTTCAATATTAATTTTATATTGTTTACTAATGTTAAATTCTATTCTATTTTGAATTCCAAATTGCTTCAATTTTACGAAAGAATCGATGTGACATTTACGATTTTCGTGTCTTTTCTAGCTTTACTCAAATTATTTAAATCGTCAAAGCCACACACTGATTTTATTTGAAAATAATAGGCAAGGCCAACAAAACAACTTTTGCATTTTTATGCATCCACAAAGCCATTTTATGTCTTCATAAATTTTATCGTGAAAATGTCGAACAAATTTTTTTGTTGAAGTATTTATATTTAATTTAGGTATTGGTCTTTCCCTTTTAATAATGTTTTCTTTTTCATTATATGGTCTTGAGCCAAAACTTTTTTAAAGTAAATTTTCAATATAACAATTACAGTTTAAATTGCTAGCCATGATATAAGGGCTAAAATTAAAAATAAAATTATTAAAACTTACTTAGTAAAATAAAATTTGTGATGGGTATACAATTATACATACCTGGTCCAAAATATTCAATTGTATGAATATACTTTTAAAGAAAATTATAATTAAATATAGTTTTGAGAAGAAACATATATAAAAATAACATAAAATATTATTTCTTTTTAAATATTAAAACAATCCACTTAGTTAAAATTGCTCCCTACGAGTGGCTAATGAATGGAATCGGAGACGATTTTGGTAGGTGTGCAGTGCATGCATGAATGACAAATCCCGAGAGTGTTCATACCGGTTAATGCCAAATGCCTCTTTTGTCGCATCACTAGTGTATCTCAAAGGACGCGACAGGGCTGTTGTCGCGTCCTTTGAGATACACAGCGCTGAAATTTTAAACGTTTCTCACCACAGCTGTAAAAATCTACACACATAAAACTTAATAGCCATTTGTTTTCTAATTTGTTTTAGTATCAGGTGTACACAGAAATCAGATCCCCACTGTACTGAGCTAGTAATTGCTTCGGTTAAGCTTTTGTTTAAGTCAGCAGGGTTTTATTTATGTCACCATTCCCTAATCTCTTAATTATTTAACTACTACTTAGTAGAAATAACTTGAAACCAGTTACTTTGTACTTTTTTTTTTTTTTTAATGGATTTTTTTAAAACTGTCAACTATACAGAATTATCATAAAAACATGTCAGTAAACGCCTATCGGTTGGGTTAAGTTATAAATCTAGTCCAAGGGCAGGGCCGGATTTACATAAGGACATTTGGGGCCTGTGCCCAGGGCCCCCACAAAATAGGGGTCCCCACAAAACTGAAAAAAAATTATGTTTAAACATAATTTTTTTTTTCTATTACCGCGACACCCTAGTGTGGTCTAATCACGAGGGCAACAGGCAGAGAAAACCAAACCCGGGAAAAAACCTATGAAACATCGGAAAATTTCGGGAAAAAATTTTACATAGGTATTTTTCAGTTAAATTAAAATTAGTTTTACATAATAAAATATATGTATGTTTACAATAACCTTATTTTTAAATGAAATTTACAACTTCCTAGTTCAAATCTAATTGAAAGTACAGTATTTTGTGTAAATTTTCTAAATCATCAAATTTGCCTACTCTTAAAGGGGGTCCCCCACCGAATTTGTGCCCAGGGCCCCTCGATTGGTAAATCCGGCC
Organism: Centruroides vittatus; assembly: GCF_030686945.1. Classification (NCBI taxonomy): domain Eukaryota; kingdom Metazoa; phylum Arthropoda; class Arachnida; order Scorpiones; family Buthidae; genus Centruroides; species Centruroides vittatus. The sequence goes on from NW_027122582.1 coordinate 210,557, forward strand.
CTGTCCAAGGGTGCGCAACCTTTTTTATAACATGGGCCAGAATAAATTTTACGTTTTTTCCGCGGGCCGTAGTAGTTAATTGACGCCTTCTTGTGACCTGTAATTTTTTAGTCTGCAAATATGAAATAAATAAAACTAAGTTAATTACTACATTTATTTCTCTTATCGTTTCCAAAAAATTACAAAGAATTAGTTATTTTCCAATTTAATAATCTATTAAAGATCTCGCGGACTGGGAGTTGCCCACCGTTGTTCTAGTCTACTCATGATTCACATAATCGGGCGAGGGCAGCCGAATATCTTGCAGGCAGGCGGCTAACAGCCTAGAACCTGTCCTGGATATAAAATTAGAAGCTTTATGTGTGAAGCATCCACCAGCTACACCGGGTGAGGTTAGTGCTCTTTAAAGGGCTTGCACCAATGCCTGTAATCTGGCTGCTTGGAAGCTGACCCGATTTCGACATTCCTTCCGCCACTGATTTATTCGAATATACAATAGCAATCTTATCGTTTTTTTTTTTCACATGTAGTATAGAAATTTGTAATAAGATACATAATGCAGTTATATTAAAATATGAATTTTAATTAATTCAAAGTACGTTAAAATATGAAAATTTATATTTTAGAAAATACAAGGGAAGGTCATTGGAAAATGGAAACGGCGCTTCCATCGCTTCCAATGACGGCACGCCACTGTGCTGATCATTCAGAAATAATGAAAAAATTACTTAAGTGCATCTCTGCAAGTCAGAAAACAGCTTCCTACTTTACGTGCATGATGACACCCACGTGATTTTTTGACAATATCAAGCAAAGAAACACTAGAATTATTGAAAGATGTAGTAATTTTCTATTGTCCGGTGCTTTTCTGCGAGTTCTCTCGAAATGTTTGTGTTTAGTTCCCGAGTGATGAAAGATAGTTTTCTTTTCTTTCGAATAAAGATCGAAAATTTGGTGGTTTTTCAAGATGTCCTTCCTTTGAATTGTCTTTGTATCTATTCATCAAATTCTCCAGAGTAAGTTTTCAGTCAAATTCTTTGTCTTCGTTATTCGTTTGAGATTCTTTTTTAATCTCGTAAGGTTCGAGAGAATTAAGAGTAAGGTTCGAGAAAATTAAGTGGACGATAATCATTTTTGCATAATTTGGCCACGTAAAATGAAAAAATACACACATTTATGTCGAATGGAAAATTTAATACGGTTATCTTTTATTGTCGTTAAGCAATTGTTATCGTTGTTACGAAATACATTGTCGTTTGCATTGTTGAAGGCTAAATGACGAATTTTACAATAAAAATGGGGATTTCACGGGGGTTGGAAAGGGATTACATAGTTGTAAAGCAGAAAAATTGATTGGGAAGTGCAGGAAGCGTGCGATTGTGTGTGTGTGTAAGAATAAATGAATGGACGCGCGTGAAACGGACTGGAGCAAGGTCCGGTGCAGCGTTCATATTTATATTATTTCTATTTTTGGTTTTTTGGTGATCCAAGGGGGTTCTTCCAACGGGACGTGGGCCCCAGGGCCGCCGATAAAGCGAAAATCCCACAGGGGGCCCGTAGGGCAGCTTAAGAACGAAATAAGACTGGAGAGCTGCCCAGCTACAAAAAGGGGCCTGCAGGGCGGAACCGGAATCCGTATCTTAATCCGGATGAAATCGACCAACTGCGAGATTAGCGCAGGGCGCCGGATCGGCCCAACAAGCAGGCAGTTGTCCCGGGGAACCCCCCCGGCCGAGCAAAGGAGCTCGGATGCCTGTTGCATTACAGATTGTAAGCAACTGGCAATAATAAGTCTATTGTTGGCGCGCGGAATTGTTAATGAATTTAATAAAAGCCAAACAATTTTTCGCGCTTATTCCTGGTGTTTCACAAGTCTAAACCATTTATTTACAAAACTGCTTCTCAAATTTTAAAAGTTTTATTCGAATTTCCATCTGAAACGGGCTGCATTTGAAAAAATTGTACTGTACACCTATGAATTTCCACTGTCGCCGCCGTCTGTCCGGCTGTCTTCCTTTGTAATCCGGAACAGCAGCGCTAGATAGATAAGTCGTGAGCAGATGTGGAAACTATAGGGTCGGAAGGCCCCGATTAAATATATACGAACTTCCGATGCAAACCGAAAGTCGCGTTATTTCAATTCAAACGTTTTCACTCAAAGGTGTTAGATAGACGTTCAAGGAAAAGTATGATGTACACGGATAAGCCACTGGTAATTTCAGGCGGAGAGCACATATTTTACCGTAAATTAATTTAAAATACAATTAAAAATTGCAGTTTACAGTTTTCGCCCATCTCTCTTCAGTCTATAAACAATAAAATTGTTTTCTAGCATACAGTTAATAATTTTGCTTTTTAAACAAAGATGTAAAATACGAAAATAACTTAACAAAGGTACAATCCGCCACAGAGTTTACACCGATATTTTGGGCCTGTCGCGATCGCGTCTTTTATTTTTATATATGACGTCATCTATTAACATTCTGCTATTCAAATTAGTTAAGATATAATTATTTTTAATCGCTACATGTTCTACAAATTTCTGTAGATATACATGGTGTTGTAGAAATAAAATTTTAATATTATTTTTACTGCATTGCGATTCGGTATTTTTGAATTTAAACTCGAACGGATCACCGGTGTTCTCTTCCGCACTTAATATTCCGTTAATTAATTAACTCATCTGCCCGTGTTTTTCTGTAATCCGAGTACGGGCCACCGTGTAATTTCTTTACAAGATATTCTTCTAAGTAGAATTGCGAAAATGTACTAACGGTCTACATTTGCTCCCTCCCCCCTTCGGGTTTATGAGTTTTGAATGTAATTTCTAATATATGCGTTCTACTCTTTGATAGAATTTCAGTTGTGGAACACTCTTCTAGTTCTATAAAATCGTCATTCTTTCCCATTCGTTAGCAACTGAACTAAGTTATTCTGCTTTATCCGCCAGAAGAACAATTGTATTATTGTGTTGTAGGCTTAGAGAAACATTTTCAACTCCTTCCTGTCGACCAACTGCCGAAATTTAAATTCGAAGAAACGCGTAATATTTTTTGTAATAAATAATATATTTTGAGACTTGAATATTTGAAATGTATCTAAAATAAAATCAATATAAAATAGTTTTTCTTTCGTATTCAAATATCCGTTTTCCGCAGGAAATTCTTCTCCAAATTGCCGCGGGCCAAGTCTAAATGCAGCCTGTCAAATCTTTGGCGACTTGTCGCTGATTTCTGGTGTTTACGATTAGAATAATTTCCATGCGTTTCTTCTTAAGACCGCTCTTGCGCAAGAAAAAGTAATGCGGAAAAAGAATACAGAAAAGTAATTCTATAGTGGTTCTGTGCGAAATATACATCGTGTCCTCGTCAGATCCGGAAAAGAATTTACGCAATCGGATATTATTGTAATGACGTCACGGCCGAGATGGGGGAAAACGTTATTGTAGCATTTAGTTGGCATGTCTGCGTGTCGATGGATGGAATCTCTTCTATAGACGATTGCATAAAATTCCGATTGCTCTTTTACTTCAAATACTATATTCTTTCGAAACTCTTTATTATGCAGTGGTGATGACGTAAATCTATACTTGATTGCTATCGGTGCAAGAAAGTCCTTTTCCCTATTGCGTAAAAGGAAAGTTAGACACGATTTTCTGCACTGGTTTTGTGGTACGAAAAGGGAAAATTTCTCTAAATACGTTTTCCGCAATTTTTTCCTTAAGGGGCTTTACTCAAAACCATTATCTGCCTATAAAGAAATAAACAAAAATCGACACAAATCTTACGGTTCGAAGATTTAGTAGACACTCTGATAACACAGTGCGATTTAAAATCCGTCCGCACTGGACTTGGAAACGACAGGCGCTTCCAGGAACGAAATAATGACTTGGCGCGTCCAAAGATACAAAGTAAATCATGACGTCGGCAAATCAGCCCAGCCACTTAGGGGCGAAGACCCTTTACCATCGCACTATATAATCCATACCTAGCTAACGTGGGAGAGAGAGAGAGAGAGAGAGAGAGAGTTGCCTATTCAGAATACAACTAAAATGCGCGGTTAGTAGAATCGCAATTGCCGAAACACAGTCTAAAAGAAACAGGGGATAGAAGAATCAATATATAAGTTATATTAACATAACGAAAACTTTTATAAACCATAGGAAAGTTTAAAATATCCTAAAACTGTTCGAGAAGCGAAGCAACTAAAGAATTAACCAGGCATTTTGCTTTTTGAAATAGCTTTATAGACTTTCCATATTTCCACCGAAATATTACAAGACATTTTTCATTAAAATGCTACCATTAAAGAAAATGCAGTCTTGTAATATTTCGGTGTAAATGATAATTGAATTAGAAATGCCTTGTGTGTTATGCGAAAAATGTATATACGAATTTCGGGGCTACACTGCTATATAAAGGAATTTATATAAGATTTCAGTACTTAGATGTGACGAATAGAGTAAGGTTCGAGAGAATTAAGTGGACGATAATCATTTTTGCATAATTTGGCCACGTAAAATGAAAAAATACACACATTTATGTCGAATGGAAAATTTAATACGGTTATCTTTTATTGTCGTTAAGCAATTGTTATCGTTGTTACGAAATACATTGTCGTTTGCATTGTTGAAGGCTAAATGACGAATTTTACAATAAAAATGGGGATTTCACGGGGGTTGGAAAGGGATTACATAGTTGTAAAGCAGAAAAATTGATTGGGAAGTGCAGGAAGCGTGCGATTGTGTGTGTGTGTAAGAATAAATGAATGGACGCGCGTGAAACGGACTGGAGCAAGGTCCGGTGCAGCGTTCATATTTATATTATTTCTATTTTTGGTTTTTTGGTGATCCAAGGGGGTTCTTCCAACGGGACGTGGGCCCCAGGGCCGCCGATAAAGCGAAAATCCCACAGGGGGCCCGTAGGGCAGCTTAAGAACGAAATAAGACTGGAGAGCTGCCCAGCTACAAAAAGGGGCCTGCAGGGCGGAACCGGAATCCGTATCTTAATCCGGATGAAATCGACCAACTGCGAGATTAGCGCAGGGCGCCGGATCGGCCCAACAAGCAGGCAGTTGTCCCGGGGAACCCCCCCGGCCGAGCAAAGGAGCTCGGATGCCTGTTGCATTACAGATTGTAAGCAACTGGCAATAATAAGTCTATTGTTGGCGCGCGGAATTGTTAATGAATTTAATAAAAGCCAAACAATTTTTCGCGCTTATTCCTGGTGTTTCACAAGTCTAAACCATTTATTTACAAAACTGCTTCTCAAATTTTAAAAGTTTTATTCGAATTTCCATCTGAAACGGGCTGCATTTGAAAAAATTGTACTGTACACCTATGAATTTCCACTGTCGCCGCCGTCTGTCCGGCTGTCTTCCTTTGTAATCCGGAACAGCAGCGCTAGATAGATAAGTCGTGAGCAGATGTGGAAACTATAGGGTCGGAAGGCCCCGATTAAATATATACGAACTTCCGATGCAAACCGAAAGTCGCGTTATTTCAATTCAAACGTTTTCACTCAAAGGTGTTAGATAGACGTTCAAGGAAAAGTATGATGTACACGGATAAGCCACTGGTAATTTCAGGCGGAGAGCACATATTTTACCGTAAATTAATTTAAAATACAATTAAAAATTGCAGTTTACAGTTTTCGCCCATCTCTCTTCAGTCTATAAACAATAAAATTGTTTTCTAGCATACAGTTAATAATTTTGCTTTTTAAACAAAGATGTAAAATACGAAAATAACTTAACAAAGGTACAATCCGCCACAGAGTTTACACCGATATTTTGGGCCTGTCGCGATCGCGTCTTTTATTTTTATATATGACGTCATCTATTAACATTCTGCTATTCAAATTAGTTAAGATATAATTATTTTTAATCGCTACATGTTCTACAAATTTCTGTAGATATACATGGTGTTGTAGAAATAAAATTTTAATATTATTTTTACTGCATTGCGATTCGGTATTTTTGAATTTAAACTCGAACGGATCACCGGTGTTCTCTTCCGCACTTAATATTCCGTTAATTAATTAACTCATCTGCCCGTGTTTTTCTGTAATCCGAGTACGGGCCACCGTGTAATTTCTTTACAAGATATTCTTCTAAGTAGAATTGCGAAAATGTACTAACGGTCTACATTTGCTCCCTCCCCCCTTCGGGTTTATGAGTTTTGAATGTAATTTCTAATATATGCGTTCTACTCTTTGATAGAATTTCAGTTGTGGAACACTCTTCTAGTTCTATAAAATCGTCATTCTTTCCCATTCGTTAGCAACTGAACTAAGTTATTCTGCTTTATCCGCCAGAAGAACAATTGTATTATTGTGTTGTAGGCTTAGAGAAACATTTTCAACTCCTTCCTGTCGACCAACTGCCGAAATTTAAATTCGAAGAAACGCGTAATATTTTTTGTAATAAATAATATATTTTGAGACTTGAATATTTGAAATGTATCTAAAATAAAATCAATATAAAATAGTTTTTCTTTCGTATTCAAATTTCCGTTTTCCGCAGGAAATTCTTCTCCAAATTGCCGCGGGCCAAGTCTAAATGCAGCCTGTCAAATCTTTGGCGACTTGTCGCTGATTTCTGGTGTTTACGATTAGAATAATTTCCATGCGTTTCTTCTTAAGACCGCTCTTGCGCAAGAAAAAGTAATGCGGAAAAAGAATACAGAAAAGTAATTCTATAGTGGTTCTGTGCGAAATATACATCGTGTCCTCGTCAGATCCGGAAAAGAATTTACGCAATCGGATATTATTGTAATGACGTCACGGCCGAGATGGGGGAAAACGTTATTGTAGCATTTAGTTGGCATGTCTGCGTGTCGATGGATGGAATCTCTTCTATAGACGATTGCATAAAATTCCGATTGCTCTTTTACTTCAAATACTATATTCTTTCGAAACTCTTTATTATGCAGTGGTGATGACGTAAATCTATACTTGATTGCTATCGGTGCAAGAAAGTCCTTTTCCCTATTGCGTAAAAGGAAAGTTAGACACGATTTTCTGCACTGGTTTTGTGGTACGAAAAGGGAAAATTTCTCTAAATACGTTTTCCGCAATTTTTTCCTTAAGGGGCTTTACTCAAAACCATTATCTGCCTATAAAGAAATAAACAAAAATCGACACAAATCTTACGGTTCGAAGATTTAGTAGACACTCTGATAACACAGTGCGATTTAAAATCCGTCCGCACTGGACTTGGAAACGACAGGCGCTTCCAGGAACGAAATAATGACTTGGCGCGTCCAAAGATACAAAGTAAATCATGACGTCGGCAAATCAGCCCAGCCACTTAGGGGCGAAGACCCTTTACCATCGCACTATATAATCCATACCTAGCTAACGTGGGAGAGAGAGAGAGAGAGAGAGAGAGATTGCCTATTCAGAATACAACTAAAATGCGCGGTTAGTAGAATCGCAATTGCCGAAACACAGTTTAAAAGAAACAGGGGATAGAAGAATCAATATATAAGTTTCATTAAAAAGTTTCGCACGGATTTAGATCTAAAATTAAGGCACGATAATCATAATCTAAATGGAGCCGATTTATACGAAGAAGTTAAATTTTATGTTTGATCTGTATTAATGGTGAAAATGCAACACCAGTACAGTGCTTGAACATGCTGAGAAATATGCATGACTCTTTCAAATCTGTCCATTTGTTTAAGAATATTATCATTAATTTCGATTTCAACGGCAACACAGAACGAAGTTTTTTTAAATTAAAACTAATTAAAAATAATTTACGGACATCAACGTCACAGGAACGATTAGCAAATCTGACACTTTAATCTACTGAGCACGAAATACGTGAAAAATTAAATGCGATGATTTAATAAAAGGTTTTGCCGAAACTATAACGAAAATACATTAAACCAGCTAATGCATAACTGCCATAATCTTTTACTGGTTTTTAACTCTCATTTTTTTTTTCTATTATTTATTTCCAGGTTGTTGGGAGAGCATTAGCGTCTTTTGTATTTAAGCACTTGTTGTTCACTTTACTCTTATATATATCTATTTTTTTCTATACCTAACGCAATCGTCAGAGAATGAATCGCCTTAACTATTCTCGCTTCATCCCACTTTATACCCGTTCCTTCTGTTTGTTCGATGGGTGCCAAAACGGTTTTATTATGTCCTCTATTCACGTCGTACTTGTCCTCTCTTATACGTGTTACTAAATTTCTTCTATTGACTCCAACAATCTTTTTTCACTCCTAACTGCTGATTTTCAAAAGGAATTTTGTAGACCCCTGCTTTCTCACTTCATCTTTCCTTAACAATCTGTATATGTTTGGCGCTCTTTTATATACCGTTTTTGTGTTTTGAACTTGTTGATCCTATCTTCCCTATTATCCCGTCTGCTTCCATGTTGTCTGTAACTGCTGACCAATCCTTCGATTGTTGTTGTTCTGTATCCTAAACATTTTGCCACCTTAATTCTGCTAATCTAAGTCGATCTTGTACGTTGGATCAATACAAGAAGGCCCTTTTATAAGCGCCTTAAACGCTGATATCTTGTACCTAAGCGGATCATTTGACCATGCTGGTATATGCTGGCGCAAGCGTGGGTTGTAAGTACACTGCCGTTTGTATATTGCCTAATATAATTATTAACCTCTCCTTACCCTCTACATTGTGTTTTCCCTTTTTTCTGAGTACCATCTTCTATCAAAAATAATCCCTTTCAACTTCATTAAGACTTCAACATCCCTCTTTCCATTTCGGCCATTGTAGTTTCCCAATTTCTCTTGTCGTTTGGAACATAACAGGGTCCATTCTTTAACACGTTCTCTACATTTTTTGGTACCTCAATCTGGCCCCAAAGAATATATGGTGGCTCCAACTGTTCCTTTAAAATCCACCCTATCTTTCTGCAATACTTCCTTTTCAGGGTATTCTTTTTCGGTCCGTTAGCCTCACTGCCGTTGATTTCTTTTAATCATTCCGGATTTCTCTTGTAGACTGTGTTTTCCAATTCAATGTACTCCTTTAAAATTCAATATTTTTTGTTTTTTATAAGCCTAATTGATCTACGTAAACCTGCCTCTTGGAACCTTCTCTTTAATGAGAACGTTTCGTACAGTCATCGTTTATGTACACAAGTTAAAGTTAGTGCCCAGGAATACTAAGAAAATAGGAATTTACTAAGAGTCCTTTTTAACAATCCTATTATTGGAGCGATTGGATAGTGAAGGACTGAGACCCAACATAACCGGATGATCCGAAAATATTCATGGGTTTTTCGACCCGTCTGGATCAGATCAGTGGCGTAGCGTAGTGGGGGCGACAGAATTTCATAATATACAATACATAATAACGATGATTGTTCTTTGCCGGAAAGTCCTTTAGAATTACTGTATATTTTAGTCTTTTGAATTGAGACACCTAAATGAGGCGGCGAAATTTTCCTCCGCCCCGGGTGGCCGACACCCACGCTACGCCACTGGTCTGGATTCGATTCAAGGTTCTCCAGAGCAGTACCACCACCTTAACTTCTCGGACACAGGCCATTGATTTGAGCACGACGATGATTTTACAAGTAAAACAAGCTTTGAGAAAATTATGAAAAACTTCCTTTCATAACGTTTTCAGGTCTTCAACACAGTCTTATTTTCTTTTGGTGTCTAGTAAATTGCACGATCCGTAAGAAAACTGAATACGATAGAACCCCTATTAACCGAGGTTCTGTAATATCCGAGACGTAAACACCTTTTTATTACAAATTTTTCTTGTAATAGATGATAAAAGGTAAGAGACTACTGTACTGTACGTATTACTTACAGGCCAATGACCTTAGTCATCCATTTTATCCGAAATTTCGGTTGTCCAGCATCGAAGTTACCTCCAGGTTCTACTGTAATATTTTGGACATGCCGCTCCGTGAAGCCGAAATCAAATGGCTATGTCCAGCCCATTCCTCAGCACTCGTTCCCAATTGTGGAGCAGGGAGAAAAGGCCCTATTAGTACCCAAGGGATATAGTCCACAATAATTAAAAGCTTTTATGATTATTGATAAACGAATGGCAAATTTTTTTTCGTTTAAAGTGAGATTTACTACAGATCGAAGCGAAATGCGTCACTGAGTAACGTTAGTCTCTCTCGAAATTCTGGTGAATTACTAATTGAAAAATAACGATTTTCAAAATAATTGACCACCTTATAATTTAAATTTATTGATTTATCCAACATTGACAGTGAAATTGCCCTACTAGTTGTCCAATCGGCGTTATAGAGGGGGGTAGTCACGTGATATAACGTCATCGCTCCACCAACGAAACAATCGTCCGCCATATTGGTTGCTGATTTCACGTTACTTTGCTTGATCACTATTTTGTCAACGTGAAAGAAAGGAATTTTACCAGGCTTTGCAACCGATTTGATAAAATGCAGAGAGAAAGCTTATTTTATTGGATGGGATCCATACGAAATGAAACAAACGGATTTTTCATCCAACGATTTAACCACGTGGCCAACTATAGAACATATATAAAACGTTGATTTTAAATGACAAATGATTTAAAGTCAACGTTTAAATATAGATACAATTTTTGATTTCAATTGCAAAGTGGTAAGAACTTAATGCAGAAGTTTCTACTAATCTCGTTTAATGCTAGGATTTTCGTGCGCGTTTTTGACACCTAATTCGGTAAATCATCAGATAAAAGTAATCCTTTTAAACGGGTTTCGGCTTTTACTGTAAATGAATAATAAATGGGGAAACATGAAAGAAAATATTGCATTTTGAAAAACACTTTTCATTTCATACAAATTCACTTTTACAGCATCATTGTATCAATTACACTAACTGCATTTAAAGTATAAACTCAAAAAGATTTGCAGCAAACAGACAATATCCAACACGCTTCAAATTCATTTGCTTTATTTTGATAAAAAATAATTAACCGAGTGCGGCCGAACTTTTCAATACTGTTTCGGATGGGACTAATTTGATAAATCTCGCCTGTGTTTGGGCACGTTCGATACATACCGTTCTATTTACGTCGTTACGTACAGAAAGGATACATTTGTAGGCAGAAACGTCTTTATTTTTAAACCTGATATTAATTTTTCTTTAATGCTATATTAAAAAAAATTAATGAATATGAAATGTCTATTCAGAATGCTTGAGATCAGTCACAAATGAAATTCCCATTTTAACTTCTCATACGTTTCATCTTTCATACTTGCACAGTTTACAATTTACAGAACAGAGAATAATCCTGTACATGAAGAGTGAGTTAACTTAAAATAGTGCAAATCTTTAGCAGTCTGTATACGAAGAACAAATTTGGTTGGATATCACGTTTCGTACATACTAAAGCTCGTCGTCGTCTTCGTCTGGTAAGGGTGTGTTGTAAGCATCCTGCAACGACAAAAGTAAAAAAAAAAGTTATTTCCATTATAGTATATTATGCAATTAGTTTATAATATAAACGATTATGGCAAGAATGGAAGTTTGGCCCACTCGTTCTGCTCGTGTGCCAATTTCCGTGAATGCCATATGGTATTTTGTAGTTGACTATACCTATAACACTATACTTATGGAACTCAAAATCATGTATATAGTGTAGTCAACCGTAAAATATTTCAGAAGCAAAAACAAACTATCTTCTGTTTGTTAAATTACCTTCATTTCATTTTCGAGCTTGGCCTTCCATTCTGGATCCATAGTTACTTCTGGTGGTGCTAGAGCTGGCATGGCGACAAATTCGAGATTTGGATCTCCAATCAGTTTCCTGGCTAACCATAAGAATGGCTTTTCAAAATTATAATTACTCTTGGCACTAATGTCGTAATACTGAAATAAAAACAGAATATTAGGATCTTTAAAGCTAGTAATTCATGCACATTTTGAAGTTGTTGGAGTTATTTTTAATCATCCAAGAATGTATTTTTTGGATAATTTTCATAAACTTTCATACATTTTAAAGATATACCGATAAAGTTATACAAAAAAAATATACATTTTTTGTCATTAATAAGTTTACTAGTTAGAAAGAATCAGTATTTACCTTAATTTTAACTGAAATTGTAAATTGAAAATTGAGTATCAAACAATCAAAAATACAAGTTTATAAACAATTTTCACACTGTAAATTGGATTCAATATAATTATTATATTTATGCTCTAAAACCACACATTTAAATACACAATATCTGACAAATAGGGAATTAAATATATTTCAGGAAAAAACACTGAAAAAGATTTTTACCTACAAGTGTTTATATAAAATATTACAATTATCATAAAATAATCCAATGATTGCCTAAATATTTGGGCTGTAATATGGCTATAATCAAATAATTAATACAAATAAATTTGGTACTAGAGGCAAGCCTTAGGCACCATCTCTTACCTGAATTAATAATTTTATAAATAATTTAGAACTTTCTGGATCGTTGGATTATTATATTAACTCGTCGGGCTTTGAGATGTGTTTTAAAGTTCTAATAAAAGTCATCTTGTTATGTATATATAAAATCAACTGTGACAGTAATTGGAAACCAAAAAACAATAAGAATTTTTTGGTACTATGTAACTGAATTAATATCTGGCTAAATGTAAATGCAAATATTCATTATTAAAATGATATTTGCATTTTCAGCCACTATTGTTGCTGAATAGAAATTTATACTTAATATTTACCAACTTTACCAATTATACTAAACCAAATGATCGCCATAATAAATAGGACTATTATTTTGCCATTATTAATAATTAGATATCAAGTAATTTGATATTACAGGTAGACATTGGGTGCCATCTAATCTAAATTAATAATTATAATTTATTAAATAATTAGGACAGTGTGGAATAAAAGAACTAGCCTGGAGTGGAATTTGAATGCACAACTTCCACTTACTGTGCAGTATGCCATCCAGCCCTCTGAGCAATTCTTTGCTTCCAGACATTTAAATAAATGAATCAGGCTTCAGGAGGTTTATTATACAGGTGATCGGTTAACAAACACCTCACAGAATAAACACAAGAAGAAGTGACATAAAATAATGAATATTGATTGGTTTTCCCTTGTCTTCTGGCAACAATTCGTAACTCTTTGGAGCTCAGGAGATGTCAACATTGACACTCACCCCAGTATATACTGATCGGATAGTATTCCTCCAAAGTTTGAAAAACCCTCCCTTGTAATTCCAGCCTTTTATTTTTCTGACGAACAATTCTTTTACAGTATTCACGAGACTGTCAGGCAGGCACTCATTAAGTTTTGCATCGGTTTTTATTTCCGAAAGGTGAGAGTATAATAGCAAAGGTAGACAGTAGGCAGAAGATGTCTGATGTTGCTGGGCAGTATGGCTTGAACAGGTTTACAGTAAACCACAGTTCAATCTTATCTAAGAAAGATACTGTATTATCAAGAAGACTCAAGCAGCTAAAAGGGTAACAAAAATCGCATTTGAGAAATAAAGAACATTGAAGAGCTATGAGCTCTTCAATGTTCAATGGAACCTGAAATGGATCTGACGCCAAGAACTCCAAGAACACCAAGAAACTCGACGAGATATGTTTTCATCTGAAAAAGAGAATTAATGTCTATCTGCTATTAAACATCTTTTAAAGAAGTGGGAAGATGTCAGAACATTGTCTTAGAATGGCATCCAAACTAGGTTGAAGTTAATAGGCTCAGGGATCTCATTAATTAATTCTGAAAAATTCTGAAGAAGAGAGAAAAGCAATTGACATTAGCCAGATTCTTTAACCTCCACAAACGGAAAAAACATGACTAAATGCAACACTGTATATATGTATTTTTACTATTACATATAAATAAACACAGTAAGAAAGTATATATTTTTTTTATTTTTTGGGGTCTCCAGAACAAATTAATCAAATTCCCATAAAAACCAATGGTAAATCGATAATCAGTTAGCGAACAGTCTTGGAACGGATTATGTTCGTTAACCGATCATCCACTGTATTTATATACGTATACTATGTCGGGTAAAGTGACAGACAACTGAGTGCCATAGTGGAGTAATACTAAGGCTGTGGATGTAATTGTCATTCCCAGCTGGCACTGTGAATGGTTATATCTAGGTTCAAATGGAAGTGAAGAATTGCTCATAGGTCCAGGTGGCATAACTGGCAGTGCACTGCACGGTAGGCAGAGGTTGTGGGATCAAATCCCACTCTGGGCTAGTTCTTCTTTTATTCCAGACTGTCCTAATTATTTAATAAATTATAATTATTAATTTAGATGAGATGGCATCCAATGTCTACCTCTAATACAGTATCTAATTATTAATAGCAGCAAAATAGCCCAATTTATTACATATATTGTTTGGTTTAGTATCAATGCATTGGGCTTTGGGAAGTTTATTATACTTACCAATTAAACTTAATACTAGGTAGCCCAAAAGTTCAATAAATGTTAAGTTGCTTAAAAATAAAATTTTAAAAAGCAAGCAAATTTATAAAATAAAAATTAATGAGACTATTAAGAAAATTAAAATAAATGTGACATCTTTTGTCTGAACAACCCAAACAATTTCTATAGTTATGTTGCAAAAGAAAAAAAAACTCTTCATTACAATTTTTAAAAATTAATTAAGAGTTTAAAAAAATGTAGGCAAAATTAATTAAATAATTATAAAAACTAAAACTAAATTAATACTAAAGAAATTAACCAAAAACTAATTAAAACTAAAAATAATAAAATAATAATTGAAACTCTGGCCTTTAAACTGAAATCAGAATTAAAATCAGATCAATTTTTAAATTTGTGTTATTTGTGTGTGGCAATAACAGAGCATTTTGCTTAATATGTATACAGATAAAAATTATTTAAAATAATACAGTGGAACCTCAGTTAATGAACTTTTATTATGCAAAAATTTCGTCTCAGATAACGAACGTAACAGTTTTTTGTGTCAAATATTAGTTGCTATTAGGCATGTGTGAGTTAAGCATTACTTTTTTGAGTGTTTGTGCTAAACTTTTTTCAGTTTTGTGATTTATATATTTAATCAATATGGCACCCAATAAAGAGAAAATTGATAGTGGCAATAAAAAACGACGATACGCTACTGCATTTGAGAAAAATTTTGATTAAAAGAGTAAGACAATCTTCTTTAGATCAATTTCTTGTTCCTAACCCAAAATGACCTTGACTCGAAGAATTTCCCAATGAAGTGCCACACGCTAACTAAATCTGTATTCTGTAAAAACAAAAAGATTATTCAAAAATCAAACTTAAAGAATAGTTGCTATGGGAGCAAACGAATAGCAGATCTTCCTTCCCCTTTTGTTAACTTTCCATGAATTCATGCTGAGTCCACATAGGAAGTTAATGGCTGGTCGTTTTGAGGAACAAATTGTAGATCCTACAGGTGACCCAGTGTGACCTACTTACACACTGCTTCTTTGTAAAGTATCAGTTTCAGAGTTGGTGGGGATGGAACATTTTGCTTTTAATTATATATATATATACACACACACAGAGTTTATTATTTACCAATACTTAAAGGCAACATTCCTTTTCATATTCTTTTTAAACATATCATTTGACTTGAAATGTTTAAGGACAAGGTACAAAGCATTTCCAAATCCAATGAAAATGCACTGAATGCATTTTAACAAGGTTTAACCTCATAATTTTCTCCATTCCAAAACATAATATAACCAAACACAGAATTTAACCCTAACCAATTTTCCCATGTGACATTAAAACAGTGAAAAACACCTACTCGCATATCAATTCACAATTTTAACATATTAACCATTACAAATTTTAATTACCCAAAAATAAACAATTAATAGGCATTTAGAAAATTTCTAACAAGAATTTGGATTCCAGGAGAGCCATATATTGAAATTATCTATTTTGATATTTTTCACTCAAAAAAGAAATTTTTAAGTAATCGAATGGATAAACTTAAAATCAATATTTTTTGTGTATACTAATTTTTAAAAGGTTTCTTCATTGTATGACATTACAACATATATTGTGTTACCTGAAAAGCTTTGATTTAAAATTTTTAAATGAATAATGTTTCATTAAAATTTAACAAAAAGAAAAATTAATAAACAGATACTTGAATACAAAAGTAAAATTGAATTTAAAGTTTTTGATAAAGTGTCAATGCTATAGATCAGTGTTTTTCAACCTTTTTCTCAACACACTGGTAAAATTATAGATAATTTTATGTTATTTATGTGTGGCACTGAATTATGCTTATTATATTTATGTATGCTCATCTAGAGTCACTATACATACTTTATTATGTACAGTAACTCTGGATCACTGTTTTAAAATTTCACCCATAATCAGTTGTCCATGAAAGTATATTTGATTCACTGATCCTGGCACAAGTGGTTGAAAAACACTGCTAACTGCTATAAATTATTATTAATATACATGTGTATTTATTTGTCATTAACTAATTATTAAATTAAAAATTTATAACTACCTGCAAGTTCTTCTTCCTGTGAAAAACAATAGATTTTGCCTTTACTTTTCTGTCCTTGATATCAACTTTGTTTCCACAAAGAACAATTGGAATATTTTCACAAACGCGGACCAAATCTCTATGCCAGTTTGGAACGTTCTTGTAAGTTACTCTTGAAGTAACATCAAACATTATAACAGCACACTGCCCTAAAATAATAATTTAAATAATGTATATTTAAAAACATTCAATAGCGTTTTAAACTACCAAACGTCAAAATTACCTTGGATATAATATCCATCTCTGAGACCTCCAAACTTCTCCTGACCAGCTGTATCCCATACGTTAAATCTAATTGCACCACGATTTGTATGAAATACCAGCGGATGAACTTCAACACCCAAAGTAGCTGTAAAAATTCAAGATAATCTTGATATATAAAATTATTCTGTATTCTTAACAGATTTTTCTAAAGGTTCATAAAAACAATGAATTTTAAATGCAATTGATGACATTTAAAATTTCTCTCTCCAACACCAGCATTAATTTGATTATTTGTCGTTTTCTTTTAAATGTAAACTTAATGTTTCATCTGGTGCATTTTTGAGATTTATCAATATAAAAATATCAGACTAGAAAATATCACTAGGATAAATGTAAATCAATGCTGTCTTATTAATGAATTTTTAATGACTATCATTACAAAACATATTATTGCCATATTTGATAACTACTAATCAAAAAGTAGTAGTCAAAAATTACTATATAATTTGTCATAATACATCAAAATTGATCTAATATTAAAAATATTCCTATTTCATAAAATATTAAAAATATAGCTTACCTACATATTTCTTTTCAAATTCACCAGTTAAATGTCTCTTTACGAATGTGGTTTTTCCTGTTCCACCATCACCAACTAAAACACACTGTAAATAAATTTATTTTTAGAAAGAAAAGCAATATGTTTTATTTTGAAAATGGTACCTCTTCACTGATAATAAAATACTGAAATTAGATATTTTTCCCACAATGAATACAAATTTAATTTTGAGTGTTATTTTTAAAAAGTACTTGCACTTTCCAACAGAACAGAAGTCTCAAACATAACCAGATAAATAAAACTACTTCTCTACTGTTTTGAATACTTAAAATTTTAAGATACTGCCAATGTAAATATGATTAATTTTAATGCTGTCCATACTTAATTTTGTGTATTACAGATGATAAATTTTATTTTCTTGGGCTCCAGCCAAAATATGTAAGAGCCAGTTCATTCTGACCTCTGAACTTATTAAATTTTTTTATACTGGCGTTTTAAAAACTTTTAACTTATTTAATATGAAATTTAAATCATTTATGTGATCATGAAGTAATTTACTATAGTTTGAACCAAGTTCCCCACACCCTTAACTTCATGTATGCTCTAAAGTTTGTTATTAATAAAAATATTTTGATTAATAATGTTTTTCCCTTTATGATATATACTCTCTGCACAGGACACACGCCCAAATCTCAGTCATTTAAAACTTTGTGTTCTATACTCAATTTGGTATTCTGCTCTGTAATAGGCTTATGTAACAAAAATATCTATCTGATAATGAAAACATATCATTATATTAATTAAAAAATTTTTTGCTTTGAAGTAAATGTAGGAATATGAATTTAAATTATGTAGGAGACTATTGCATATATATTTATATATAATATAAAATACTGTATAATATATAACGTATATAATACTTTTTTTTTTGTAACTCTTTCTGCCTTATAGGCACTAAGAGGGCCTCTTATAACAAGCCCATTATGGGGCAGCCGGGTGGTGAGGGTCAAGGCCCGACATATCTGGACAGACCACCACCGAAAAATTCCTGTGAATTTTTTGACCTGTCCGGATTCAATCCCAGGTTCCCCAGAGCAGTATATAACACTGAAGACCATCAACCAAAAAAAAAAAAAAATTTTTTCTTAAAAGGGTTGGGAATCCTTGCTGTAAACAGTTTACTGTCACCAAGTTCTTTGTTAACCTACCCATTTTGAAATTTTTCTCTGTTGCATGTCACGCCATGTTGAATTTTTGTTGATGTCAAGCCTAATGAAAGTTACACATTTTTGAAAAAATAACCGCATCGTCCAATTTTTTTTTATTTTCTGCACAAACAAAACAGATACAATTTTTATATTAAAACTAACTACTGAAATATATTAATAAATGTAAAAACAAAAAAAATTATAACGACTAGCGACATCTAGTTTCAAAAATGTTCCGATGCTAAAACAAGATCTCAGGTCCACAGGTCAAGGTCATTAGGTCGCGACTAGAGATATGTCGAGAATACCAGGGAATAGGTTAAACAACACTGCTTTTACTTTGATTATTAGGCCAATAATAGGTAAGTCATTACTGCATTGCTGTATGAACCATTTGTAAAGGGTCACATTAAGTTTTTTCTCACCCTTTCACTTTTCATTTTCCCAAATCACCGTCTATTTGGCTGGTAAACTGTCAAAGTTGATTCTCTTTTATCTTCATGTCATAAATAATGGTACATCCAATGTACAGTACACTCATTAGCAATGGCTTTTAACCAGAACCTTTTAAACAAAGTATAATTTTATTTATTTCTGTCACTATCTGCAATATTTGTACATTTGATATCCAAAATGAGGGTGTCATAGTTTAGATACAAACCTGAAATATTTTCTACATAAAAGAATTTTAAAATACACAGTAAAATCTGAAAAGAGCAAAACCTACGACAAATTTGTGAAAGCTGGAATATATGGCTTGACTCAAATTTTTCCCACAAATTATCATGTCTAGAGGAACCTGTGAAATGAAAAGTTGTGTTCTACCTGTAGGTTAGAACCTGTCAAAGGCATAAACTTGCCTCAGTACTGAATCAAAAAACATGATGATTCAAACATTATAAATGAAACTAAACTCATCAATATTTAATTAGCTTATATTAGGTCAATGGATTTTAGGAAATAATTCAGTTAAATAATATAAAATTTAGCTAACATTACAGCATTTGTTTTAAAAATTGTTTTAAGCACTTCAAATTAATATTGCTAAATCAAGTAACAATTTTAACACTAGAAAACCTTAAAATATCTCCAGGAAAATTAATAAAAATTATCCAATTCTAACTTTTATTAAAGTTTCTTTGAGGAGATATTTTAAGGTTTCTGGTGTGCTGCGTTATAAAACACCTGGCAGTTCATTTTTCTTCAATGTTTTCTGATCATATAAAACAAAAGATTTTTGAGGGCAAGACAAGAAGGCTGCATTGTTTCCATGGTGAAAAAAAGCTTAACTCAGTGAGAACATAGTATCAGACCTGAATAAACTTGGTATGAGTGTATTAGTATATCTCTACCAATTATGGAGCATACATGGTAATTTTGATAAACCAATTGAAAATCTTATGGTATTACAGATCCATCTTCAAATTGAATACATCAACTTCTGGATTGTATATTTGGATGGAATCAAGGCAACTTCCTATCAAGTTAAAGTTGGTTAAACAAATGTATTTTTTTTTGTTTTAAATAGAACGCTTATTTTTCAAAAGATGATCATGTTCAGATTTACAAAATGTTAAAGATATCAATAAGCATGATGAAAGAAATGTAGCTGGTGAGAACAGGATTTTTGTTCATCTTTTCCTTCAGAAATCTGTTTGTACTAAAGAAGAAACTATCGGATATTCTACAGGTTGTTATACATATGCGGAATGTAAAAAATAATATAATTTTAACTAAAAGGAAACTTACGTATGATACAAGATTTTTTTCAGTTTAGCATTACATACTGGCTAATGTAAACTTTAAAATTAAATATTCAACTAGGTTTGAATAATATATTATGTAACACATTTTACTTTTAAGATATTCAGAATGTTGCTATGATCATTTTATGGGACAAAATTGTTATTCATTTGTTCAAGTCCTAAGTTTTGTATAAATTTGTCACCTTTAAAACAAAAATGTTTATAAGCAAAATTATGCTTATCATTAAACAGTCCATACAACAAAAAATGTTTATATTTTAATATCAAAATTTTTACCAATTTTGGTTGTAATTTGTTATTTTAACATATTAAGACAAATTTAGTGTTCTAATTGCACATTCAAAAGAACAATGTATTTATTTAATTAATTCCCCTGGAAAAAAAGCTTGGCTTATCAATCAATAAATTATTATTTTTACGTTGTCTTGAAGGCATTACACAAATTAAGTCTAATGATATACCAATACATGAGCCACAATATAATGACAAGAGCTAAATATTGAACAACAAAGTGCCTACATGTGCCAGCTAATAATCTCTTCCATTCTCTGAACTGAGATAAAACCTTATAAATAGTAAATGTTATTAGAAAATTCTTCTATTAGCTATATTTCAATAGAAAACTTTCAGCATGTATAAAAATAAACTTGCACTACTCAAATTCTGTGTTTAAGCTGGACAGGAACTTTCAGAAAAATATTTTTCTGTATGTCTGTATTTATGCTATATTTTACACACTTGTTCCTGGACTCCAGGTCCATTTCAACTTTAAAACAGTGAGAAAATTGCTCTACATTCTTCACCTATTCATATGATTTAAAAAACTTATCACCAAAAAGGTTAACCACATCAACTTTAATTATAAAGAAGACAAATGCAGAGAGAGCTCAAGAATATTGAGCTAGAATTCAACCACAAACATCCAAAGATGGTATCTAAAATGTAAACTTTTAGATGTTGATATACATCTCTTTTTTTTCAAATAAGAACATATACATGAATGTATATTTTCTTTGTCCTTTTCCTTTCATTACAACCATTTTAATAAACATAGCAAAAACAACATCTAGAATGAAACTGTAAAATTATGTTCATATTTTGAAACAGTGACTATTTCTTTATTCCAACCTGCCTAAGATGGAAAATCTACTTAACCCTTTCCATGCGGGCAATCTACAGCAAATAATTGAGTGGAATTCGTCATGTGGCGCATTTTTTGCAGTTTTTGGATGATTTTTAAATCACGATATTTCGCTTTAAAATCGCGTTATGTTTAATCTGTTTTTTGCGTTTGATTAAGGACATATTACAGTTTACAATTGTTTAATTTTTAGTTTAATAGAAATTTAAAATAATATTAAAATTTGAAGCTTACGAACAAAAGAAAAAAAAATTAATTTACAGAGAATCGCTGAACTTTGTACATCTGTTAGATAGAAACATCTATCCTCTATTAAACAAAACAAACCACAGCTTTCTACCTAGAGCGAGGGAGAAGTTATTGCCATTATTCACACTATGTCTCTAATTACTTAGCTGGGAGAGTAGTCGATTGTTATGGTGAAGATAGTTTTAAAAACATATTTACTCGCCTAAATATTGTCGAATTAGCTAATTTAATGTCTAAGTGCATTAAATTAGTTAATTAGAATTAAAAATCGATTTAAAAAGCGAATTTACAGTGATTGTTTGCATTTTACTTTGAAGGTTGGGGGCTTTTCGCGGCAATTTTTTCGTTTCATAAGTCTGTGATTAGTTAAAGTAACGTCAACAAAGACAGAAGAGACTTAATAAAACTGTAGGAGTTTCCCTTTGATTGTTTTCAGCCAACTGTGTAGTTAACTGCGAAGATTTACTGTAGAATAGTAGGGGATGTATTTACCAAAATATTTATGGCCCAGGGGTGGTAACAAAACGTTTATTGGCTTAAACAAAGTCAATCGACCTACAGAATAGCAAATCAAAGCTAAGATCGCTGGAAAATCGAATATAACGCAAAATAATCGAATTTTTTGATTAATTACGCCGAAAGGCGTATGCCGCATCACGAATTAACAACAAGTCATGTGACATACGCCTAAAGGCGTATAACCGCATGGAAAGGGTTAAATCAAAGTTTACAGTCCTGTGCCATGCCAGCTTTCAAAAATTTTACTGTAAAAAGAATTTTAAACCATTGTAGTTGAACAAAATGCAACCTTTTTTCTTTATAAATTCTAAAAAAATAAATTAATAGTTGTAATTTAAGATTTATTTAAGGAGATTTTATTTAAGATTTTTTAAGAAGATAAAAATATTTATTTTAATTAATTAATAAACATATTGCACTGTAAAAAACAATTTCAAGTACGATTTTTGAGCGTTTACCTTGAAAGTGGGAACTCCATCACTACTTTCAACTGAAGGATTAGCTTGTTGCTGCATCTGTAAAAGAAAATCCAGTTTTATTAATTTTATTCATTAATCTTTCAATGCAAGACTAAAGAAAATTCCAATTGAAATCTCAATATGAAATCTTATTTGCTCTATTATTATGTTGGGTTAAGTTAGATATACTCAGTTAACACCGGTGGCTAAGTACTATGCCGGACCAAAGTCAAGGCATAGTAACCAAGACAGAAATTAAAGAAGTGTATCAGTGTGTGTGTCTGTATTCAGGAATTTTCTCACAATATGACATGTATTCAATATAGTGGCCTTCTGTAGAGTGATATATGTGTTTCTATTCAATTCTAATGTGCCCAGGCTTTTGTGTAGTGTGTGTGATATGACACCTGTAGCGGAGAGAACAACAGGTACAATAAGCACCCTATCCATCCTCCACAGATGCCTTATTTCCTGGGCGAGTTCTGTGTACTTGCTAATTTTTTCAGTGCATGCGTTTTGTATATTGTGAGTGTTTGGAATGGATATGTCTATAATGTATGTGATTTTATTGTGTTTGTCAATGAGTGTGATGTCTGGTTTGTTGTGGTAAATTGTTTTTTCTGTGATTATGGCTCTGTCGTAGTACATTTTGTGCGTGTTGTTTTCCAATACTGTCTGTGGAATGTATTTGTAGTATGGTTCGTGGATGTCTACTAATTTGTGCTTCTTTGCAAGCTCTTGGTGTATTATATTTGCTACTTGGTTATGTCTGTGTAAATAATCTGTCTGTGCCAAGAGCTTGCAACCAGAGGTGATGTGTTGTATAGTTTCTGGCATGATGTGACATTTTCTGCATGTGTCATTTGTGAGTGTTGCATCTTTGAGTATGTGTTTTCTGTAGTTTTTAGTATTTATGACCTGATCCTGTATGGCAATCATGAATCCTTCCGTCTCCCCAAAGAGGCATCCCTGAGCTAACCAGCTGTTTGACGCAGTTTTGTCAACAAAATCCTGGGCCAGATCGTAAGGATGCCTGCCATGGAGTGCCTTTCGAGCCCACGATTGCTTAATGGTGTCTATGCTTTTTATATGTTGTGTTGTGTCCATATGATGTGAGTGTAAGTTTAATGGTGTGTTATTTGAGTCTGCTAGAGTTACTGCTTTATGTAATTGTGATGTTTCTTGTTTTTTGTAGAAAAACTCTCGCAGTGACTGTATTTGTTTGTAGTGAAGGTTAACTATGTCAATCAGGCCACGTCCGCCATCTTTACGTGGAAGGGTTAATCTTTCTGTGGCAGATTTAGGATGATGTTGTTTATGCTTAGTAAGTGTTGTTCTTGTTTTCCTTTGGAGTTGCTCAAGATCAGTGTGAGTCCAATGTATAACTCCAAAAGAATATGTGAGTACTGGGATGACATATGTGTTTATTGCTTTAACTGTGTGTTTTGCATTTAACTGTGTTCTGAGAATAGCATTTAACCTACTTTGGTATTCTTTAATTAATCTTTGCTTTATTTGTGTATGTTCTGTTAGTTTGGCCTGTTGGAATCCTAAATACTTGTAGAACTCGCCCTCTTCCATGGATTCAATAATGTCTCCATTTCCAAGTGCAAAATCTTCTTTCTTCAGGATTCCTTTTTCTATGTAAACTGTTTTGCATTTATCTAGGCCAAATTCCATTTGTATGTCCTTGGTGTATGAATGTGTGATTTGTAAGAGTTGATGAAGTTGTTTTTGTGTGGATGCATAAAGTTTTATGTCATCCATGTACATGAGATGTGACAGTGTAAACTGTGTTGTTTTTTTGTGTCTGATATTGTAACCATATTGCGTGTTGTTTAACATGTTGGATAATGGGTTCAGGGCTAAGCAGAACCAGAGAGGACTCAAGGAATCTCCTTGAAAAATTCCTCGCCTAATAAAAATTTGGTTTGTTTGTATGGAAGTGTTACTAACCCTGAGATGTAGTGTTGCTCTCCAGTGCTGCATAGTGTTTTGAAAGAATGCAATGAGTGATGGATGTATTTTGTACATGTGTAGGATATGTAGCAGCCAACTGTGTGGAACACTGTCGAATGCTTTTCTGTAGTCTATATATGCCATGTGTATGTTTCTGTGTTGTCTGTGTGCTTGCCGTAGAATGACTGAATCTATGAGTAACTGTTCTTTGCATCCCCTGTGGTTTCTACGACAACCTTTTTGTTGTTCTGTTAGAATGTCGTGTTCTTCATCATGTTTGTATATTTTGTTTGCAATACAGGATGTCAATAATTTGTAGTGTTGGAAGACATGTAATTGGTCTGTATTGTGTGGGGTCTGTGGTATTGTTGTTTTTAGGTTTCATGTAGGTGATGCCCTGAGTAAGAAAATTTGGCATGTCTTGTGGATTGATGATGATGTGTGTTAGATGTTTAGCTAGTTCCTGGTGCAGTGATGTAAACTTTTTGTACCAGAAATTGTGAATGTTGTCTACACCAGGTGTCTTCCAGTTGTGTGTTCTGTTAACAGTGTATTGGAAATCATGTATGTTTATTTCAACACAGGGCATAGTTGGTATGTTGTGCAAGTTTCTGTTCTCCTCCTCGATCCAGCCTGCATCAGCATTATGCGTGACAGCACTGGACCAAAGAGAAGACCAATATGTTGTGAGTTCTTCTTCTGTTGGTGTGCCACTGTGCTGTGTATCAGTGTTTGCTTTGTTATTAATTTGTCTGTAAAAGAGTTTTTCATTGTTTGTAAATAATTTATTTTGTTGTTTTCGTAGTGTACATGTTTTGTATCGTTTGAGTCTACGTGCTTTGGCAGCAAGTTTTTGTTTTAGTGTATCAATGTATTCTGTAATGTGTGTGTTGTGACGTTCATGTTTTGTGTGTGTTTTTATTTTCTTGAAAATGTTTTTGAGCTGTTTCCTTAATTTGGGTGTTATGTTGTTTTTAGTGTATTGTGTTAGCCTGCCTAATTGCTGTCTAATGTCATTTATTTGTGTTTCTATTCTTCTCTGCCAGGCAGGCTTGTGATAGAATTGTGTTTTCTGTGTATTTGTCTGTGATTGTACTTTCAGTCCATGATCTGTCACTACTGTGACTGCCCCAGCATAAACTAATGTATGAATGTCTGCGAGTGTAGAAATTGAATGAATGTAGTGTGGTAGTAAGTGAGTGTTTACATAATTTAGTGTTTTTCCTACTTCCTTTGACGTGTTGATTTTTGGTATTTGTGGTCGTTGTGTGGGATCTGTACCTGTATATTTAGTGAGTGTTTCCTGAAATATAAGTGAGAGCGTATTAACTAAATCCAAGTCTATGTTATCAGTGATGGATGAGGAAGTGTCTGTAGTATCATTAGTGGTAATTGTTGTATGTGTGTTATTATCAATGCTTGTTGCTGGATTATCCTGACAGGTTACATGATCTTCATTAATGTTAGATGTTTCTGTCTGTTGATGTATTTGATCAGCAACCTGTTGTTTGTGTTGAGATAAGGTTGTTGTGTATAATTGTTCTTTTTTGATCAACAACCCTTTGTTCGGTAACAGTGAGGTGAGAATATTGTTGTGTGAATTTATGGTGTAGTTGTTGTCTGTATGCTGTCATGTTTGTTTCGAGTTTTGTGATAATGTAATAATTACGGATGATAAACTCGTCCATTTCATCCGTTGGCGTGGTTTTCCAGCCTTTGTGGTCTGTGGATGCATTGCCACAGAAACACCAAGGCTGGGTTGATTCCTCACACCTGTTGAGGGCATTGCAGTAGCCATGCTTGGGCCGGTGCTGCTTTCGCCACCGATAAACAAGGGAGACTGTGGCCTATTTTTCGAACGTGAGCCTCTGCCTAACCCACGAACGCGGACCTTGTTAACCCGGGCGACGTCCGAGCCGGTATCACATTTAGATCTGGTTACTACCATGATATATATCTCCACAGAATGTGGGTGTGTGGTCACTCTTAGCTTCATTTCTCCCCATAGACCTTACTGGCATGGGTGTCCCTACCAGGAGCTTGTGCTCCAGCCTGCATTGCCCTATGGATCAGTAAAATTACTGGGCTCTCCCACCACGACCAGGTGGTGACCACAGGAGAGCTGCTGCTATTATTATTATTTATTATTATTATTATTATTATTGAACTGAATTACTAAAAATAGAATTTCTGTAATCATCAAAAATTTGAAATAATTTCTATTTATTTTCACACATTATTTTAAAAATTAAGTCATTGTGGAATAAATTGAATAGATTATTGCCAAAAGTGGATAAAATCATTAAAGTCTTACAATTTAAAACCTCCAAACAGATCCTATATAGCAATAGAATCTCCCTTTTTAATGTAAGTTGTTGATATAAAGATGCATAACTGAAAGATGCATATCAAGAATAAAAAAACAGTTTTTTGGCTAGTTGTTTAAATAAAATTACAGTGTAACCTTGCTTAACAAGCATAATTTGTTCCAGTCTTACTCGTAATGCGAAACACTCGTTAAGCGAAACAATTTTTCCCATAGAAATTAATGTAAAATACGATAATGTGTTCCACTCCAAAAAAATGCTCAAATGTTTTATATATAACATTTATTTAAAAAAAAAATTGTACAATATACACTGTTAAGGAGCATGAACCATCATCATCTTTTCTTCTAGTGTGGAATGAACCATCCTGGAATGAGAATTCAATTTGCAGAAACAAAGGGAAAAAAATCACAGCTAATATGTTTGATAAACACTCCAAACAATATGCCAAATTCTTGGGTTATGTAAAGGCTATAATTAAATATTAGAAATTAATTAATTTGACTAGAGGTAGGCAGTTGTGTTTCAATCTCGTATTAAATTTAATAATTATAAATAGTTAATTTTTAATTCAGACATTTCTAAAATTTAACTTGGAATCTGTCATTAAATTTAATGACCCAAGAATTTGACACATTGTTTGGCGTGCTTATTATATAACGGGGTATAATTGTTGATGTTTATACTTAATATGTGTGAACACAAGTTTGGAAAAGTGTGTGATCACAAGTGACACTAAGATGCTAGCAGAATGAGTGCTAAACACAGACTGATGGAGCATGCCGCATGCACACAATTCGGGACTTCCCCTCTCCTCATCACTCGTTATGCAAAATACTCGTTAAGCAAGGTTCTACTGTATTACTTATTCCATTATTATTTATTGTATTCCCAATTAGATATATATGAATAGGTAGAGATTTAAATAGCATGCTATGCAAAACTATTGTTTTAGTGGGCAATAAATCATTATGTATGCAAGCCCCAGTGATCAGTCTTCATGCTCTTCTGGGATATATTGAAAAATTTACACAATTTCAAGTTTTGTTCCCATTAATAGGCATGCTTACATCATATACTCACTCATTTGTCTGATCAAGAATCAATGTTGATCAGCAGTAGCATAATTCAAGCAGTATACAATGGGCTTAAACATAAACCTCATTAATTAAAGTACTTGATATTACAGCAGACTGTGCAATCTGAATTAAAATTAGCTGAACATGGAAGGTGAGAATGAGTTCACCACTGACAAATTCTTGATTTTTGATCACCTAAGATTGTCTAAGCACTTCCTCAAACATTCCCAAGCATTTCTTGTACATGGTGGCATTTTCTGATTCTTGCAGAACTTGCACCCAAGTTTTTTCACATTTTCCATTCTTCAATACAGTTTGTGGACATTTCTTGTCTTTGTTCCCTTCTGTTTCTAGTATTGCTTTTTTTCTGATCAGAACTGGGCATCTTTGATATTGAAATCGCAAACGATCCAAACACAGACCCGTATTAGCAAAATGTAGAGTAGACCATTCACTAACATGAAAGACAACTCACACAGCAATATCTAAATTCTAAACATTCCCTTTTGTGCAAAAATAGGTTAAGTACTAGAGATAGTGTGAAAATGTGCTATAATAAACTGCACTAGGGTTTCTTTCCCAGTTTTTTGCTTGTCCCGGGATTCTGGGAGAAAGGTGAACTGTTTCCTGGGATCTAATTAATTATTTTTAAGATTATATTTGATTTTAAGAATTATTTTATAATTATTTTTCATTTTTAAAGTAATTTAATACATCCTGCAACCTCCAAAATTACATTAATAATGCTGTGTAAGATATATATTAAAACTTACCTTTTGAATTACATAGAAATTTTCACAAATAGAAAAAATTTACTAGTTTGTTGGAAACTGCTTACAACAAAAATGCCTTTGAATTAAATTGAAAATTTAAAGAAAAAAATAAACTTAGATCAAACTTCTAACTTAGAAGATAATTTTCATTTTTTAAATAGAACATATTATAAAAATTTACAATAATATTTTGTACTAAGATTTTAATTAAAAAGCAAAGATGGTTGATACTCCAATCACTCAATCTAGTTCTAATTTTAGTAATGAAAAGTCCTGCTACTGAGAATGCTCTTTCTGATTCAATTGATGTGGGTGAAATAATCTTTAATGCATTTAAGAGAAGACAGATGATGTGTTTTTTTCACCTGTAGCTGGCAGATTTCTAGTTTGTTTTCGAGATCATAGTACTTCTTTTGCTCTCTAGTATTGTTGATTTGTCTACCTTGGCTGCTTTAATAGAGGTATCGAGCTTATATCCCATAATACAGCAGTTCGTTTGTCTTTAATAATCAGGTTTATGAAGAAAACCTTCATACTTGCATACTTCATACTCATTTGTATCCTTGCCCAATTTGCACAACCTGACATAATGCAGTTATTGAAGTTACTGGGCATGGTTAAAAATTAAGATAGCATAAGCAGAATTGTTCCAGATATTACAGGTTCTGACGAAGAATTTTCAAAGTCCTGTCACAAATAGGCTACATATTGATTATTGACATTCTGTGACATGCCATAATAAGCAAAAATTTAAAAAACAAATAAGCAGGCTTAAAATTAATAAATACAAATGTATTTGACAACGTCGCATTACACTGAGGAGGGGCTTAAATGCTACATAAGCCCGAAATGCATTTGTAATTTCCAATAAAGAAGAACCTAACATAATAAGCTGTGAGGAAGTCTACCGGATTGATTCATTCGGATTAAAGAGACATACATTCACATTATGTATTCTGACAGTTTATGGGTTAATTATACTTTCTATTTGCAAAATTTCCTCAATCTTAACACAAAAGAAAAAAGTGAATTTTTAAGAAATTTGCAAGATTTCCCAGGATTAGAAGAATTTCCCATGTTAAAAAATGGCCAGGATCCAGTTGGAGAAACCCTAAACTGCACATCATAAATTAGGGTTAGAAATTATTATAATTTTGCTAGTTGTCCAGCAGGCAACTATAGTCTTCTGGTGTCCTATAATGAAACCAATTATCCATACTGCAGATAATACAAAAATCTTACCACTTAACAAATTCTTATTGCGTGTTCAAAATTACACAAATGAAGTTTTAACAAAGTAAAATTGTATTTTAAAACTATGAAAAGAATTCTGTGATAAAATATATACAGAAAACTATAATTAGTTACAATATTAAACATGACATCAAGGATCGTGTGCTAAAATATTTTAATTAGATAACAAAACTAATGATTAATTGAATAATAATAATTATTAAATATTACACATAAGTAAAATAAAACACAAACAGTTGATTAAATGAATTCTTTAATTCATTAAGTAAGTGTTAGCACCCATTAATCATTAAAGCAAAACTGTTATTTTGGTATCTTCTATTATTACAAATGCTTTCTTAAAAAAAAAAAAAAAAACACATTTTAAGAATCACTGGTCAATATTTTACAATATTTCAAGCTCTCACCTTCCATGGTAGCCAAATTAAATTTCTCGTCCTGATGGTGTTTGGCAGAACAACCAAAAGTTCATTTGAATTTTTTCTTTTATTATTACTAAAAAGTACTTATTACTATTTAATAGAATAAAATAGATAAAGTATGAGGAGGTAGAAAAAAATCAAAAAAAACAAATGAGATTGCCTACTGGACAACTTTGGAGATAAATTCACTAGTCAAAACATAATTTCGAGTTCCCTGACAATCAGCCAACTACTAATCTCAAACCCTGATAATATAGCGTAAGCATAGTAGTCATAGTAGGAGTCTTCATAATGCGCTAATGCAGGTTACATTCTCTCTTGTTCCTTTTTCTTAAAAATGTTTTGCTCTTGTTCCAATACTCACTGACCAGAATCTAAATTGTACAGTAAACTCCCATACAACATGTATGAAAAATTTGAATTTTGTTATTCAGAAGTACGTTTTTTTCCCTCAACTTTTAAGGCCTAAGTTTAAACTTGCATAAATCGTGATAATACAGTCTTCGATAACGTGATTTCCTATAATGTGTAACATTTCCTCCGCATCATATGAGACTCCACTGTATTCTATGCAAAAAACTCACTAGAGTTAATCTTTTAATTTCAATAAGAACACAAAATCTACAATATATATACATAATGTAGTATAATTACATTAGTTCAGGAAAATTGTGGGAATAATTATAGGTTTAAAAAATATCTTGACAATTGCATTTTCTAACTTATTACTGATGGCACTTTTAATCTTGATCAAGTAGCTTTCAAGCTTGATAACCTTTATTTTTCATTTGTTCAGGTCTTAGATTAGATAATTACATCAAAAAAGTTCTTAAGTACATCAAACAAAACCATTATTAACAAAACAAAAAACTAAACATTTCTTAATTTTCAATATGTTATATTCAAAAAATTACTCAAATTTTACAGATGTTTTGTTAATGACAAGAGTCTACAATTCAAATTTGCTTATTTTTACACTTAATTAAATTTTTGAAATTTTATATTTGATATCTCCTATTATTACATATGATTTACAAATCACATCTTGTGAGTTTCTGAAGAATAAATACCTAATATTTTACAAACTATCTGCAGAGCAAAGTAAAACTCTAAACAGATCTTGCAACAGCAACAAGATCAACAAGAGAAATTATAACTAGATGTGAGCAAATATCACTTTTCTTGAATATAAATAGTATGTGTGTGTGTGTGTATATGTATGTATGTATGTATGTATATATATATATATATATATAGATACTATATTATATTGCCTTTATATGCATTTTTATGCATGAAATACTTAAAAAGGGGGGGGATTTCGTTTGGGGTCTGGAATGTAAGTAAAGTTTATTTGTAATAGGGCATACCTGTTACAAAGGGAGTTTCAGTTGATAACAAACGTAATTGTTTTTGTTATATGATATATTAATTACAATATTTTGACATCTTATCCATTTTGTTTAACACTATCATACATTTACAATATTGTGTACTTAAATAAATAAAATTGCAAATCGTGTAACGCAACTACAAAAAACTTTGTTGCAAATTATATAAATTATAAATAATTACAATTTTGTCATTATAAAATTTCTTAATATTTCCAATTGTTGATCTTGTTCATCGCACGGAGGTTGTATCTATTCAGCAACATTAGTCTCTCCCTATACAAAACAAATCATAAGAATATATCCGTTACTATATAAGTATTCTGGGATTAGAATACATCACAGACTTTGTTAGGTTATAGCCATCCTCAGTCTCTTGAAATGTATAATTGATCCAAATACTTTTAAATCCTATCTACTTGGTACAATAACCTTGGTAGAGTAATTGATATTTCTTACAATTTCCTAAGTTAAAGAATACTTTTTAAGGAGTATCGACAAGAATAAGCATAGGAAAAACTGGAAACAGACTGTCTATTTCCATGAATTTAACTTTTAGAATAACTATTGTTTCTTCAATCTAAATATAATTAGCTCTATAATATCAGTCAGTTCTTTCTCAAACAATTTAATTGAACTACTTTGTCTAGATTAACGTCATATGTATATTTTATGTTGTCTTTTATAAAATAATCATCTCTTATAATAATTCTATTTCCCTTAAGTTTTTCTTGTTTTGCTATTACTAGTAGTTTTTTCCTCCTCATTCTAGATCTCATACATAAATCTGAAATAAGTATTATTTTTTCCTTCTCTTTATTATTGAATTCACCTTTCTTTTTCCAGAATTCCTTGATTATCAAATTTCTATCATATAAGAAATGTAATATTTTCACTATAGGTTTGGTTTCACTGTTGGATAGTCTGACCAAACTTTCTATATAAACTATTAGTTATTTGCAAGTCCTTTTTAATGAAATAATTAATTTCCTTTTCATAATCAGTTGAATTAAACATTTATAATTATTATGTTTTTATTATTTCTCTAGTTAACTAGTTTGTCTATTTCATATTCCAACAGATCTTTTAATTGGGAGTTATTCTTGGATGTTTCTTCTACCTTTTAAGACAATTTTGTCAACTCTCCCTTTATTTTCCTCATTCAAAGAATTGACCACTGTTTTAATTTCTTGTAGTTCAATGTGAAGCTGCAGGAATTTATCTTGTATTAGCTCATATATCAATTTTAAATTATACTGTGGCACTTCCTGTACCTGTCACTCAGTATCTCTTGATGCTTTGAAATAATCATAAATTTTCATAGTTCTCGAGGTCACAGGACTACTTTTGTTAAAAATTTCATCTAATTAATAACACAAATATACATCAATGAAACCCAATAACACAAGCAAATACATCCACAACTGCCGTAAATGATCAGGTTAAATTTTGGATGACAGATTGATAATAATCTTCACTTGTATCACTCACTTGCCTTTCTTTTTCTTTGAGATTATTCTTGCGAGGTCTGCCTTGCCCCCTTCTTTGCATATCTTCTTGGCTCATCCGTTGAGGAGATCGAGGCAATGGACCTGGATTTGACTCAATTTTGGCAATTACTAACAAACACGTAATTAAGACCCAAGATAACCGATTAACAAACATCCAATTCTTTAAATCTGACATATTTCAACTTCTTACGGCTTTCCAATTCACTCAAAAACTCAATTATCAAGCTTCACCAAAAGTTCACCTGTACCTCTGGCAGCTAGCACCCCTGGGTCTGGAATGGATCAACTATACAAAATTATAAAGTTCTAGTTTTACTGATCTAAAACTCAATTTAAATGTTAAACAAGTAAAATGGCAAAACCGTAAAAGACTGAGACTCACTACTAAGTGCAATCACTTTGATGCTCAAGGCGGATCTCGTTCTCATTCTCCAATCTTTGATATCGCTGATAAAATAATCGTGGCAATTGTATCGTCCGAAGTTATTTTTTTTTATTTTGCACAAACAATACTGGATTGCATCCTATCTTGTCTGTTGACCTCAACCACAAGTTCTGCGTCTTTTGTTCTGCTGGTAAAAATTAACTGAGAAACTGGTAATTTACTCAATTTGTATCAGCTATGCGATATTTACAATAGTGTCGCAATATAATATAAATCCAAGATCAGCACGGCTGTCGAATTGAAAGGTTAACTAAATGAAGTAAAAAGATCTCTCTCCTCGTTGGAGTTTAGGAGCAAAGTGAAGTCAGAGGGCAAAGGTCACGCGGTGGCACCCTCTGCCCTACACGTCAAATTTTTACCGGTCCCACGATTTTACTATACTAGATAATGTTAAAAAAACCCACTTGTAATGACATAAAACCGTTTTAACGTTATATTTGAAGCACTCCCAAATTTACAAAATTAGATTATAAATTTTATTTAACAAAGAAAAATACTATGTATTCAGTCCTAAGATCGGAGTTCACTTCCTAGAATAACTGCGAGTGGTACTCTCCCCACCTGACTTCAGTGGGGTGAGGTGCCTATTTTGCCTGTTTGTAGAAGAGAGTCGCCATTTTGTATTTTATTTTGACTCAGTTCTCGGTCCCCCAACTACCTACCGTTTTTTTCCGAAAATAAGCCCTATCGTGATTTTCGGAACTTTTTGTAAAATAAGACATCCCTCGAAAATAAGCCCTAGTTAAAATAATGTGACAAAAAGAATTTGTTAAAAAATGCTGTTGATTTATTAAGTATAAGTAATAATATGTTTAGCTTTCCTAATACTCGTATTTCAGAGAAATGTTTGAAACAAAATATTCCGAGAAAGTAATTGTTTACCTCTACAGTTCGTTTCAAATTAATTCTTGGAATTTATCTTAACCCAGGTGAGGTCGCAAAGGTCAACAATCTATAGAGGTCGCTGCGGGTCACCATGACCCCAAAGAGCAATTATCTCTTAAAGCGTTCTGAGAAACTGAGTAACAGCGATACGTTCTGATAACAATAAATTTAGGAAGCTACTGTAAGTCACATCGGTAAAACTTAATTATTAACGATTCAGTCAATCATGAAATAGGGGGTGCGGGTCAGAATGGGTCATGACTCCCATTAACGATTCAGTCGATCATGAAATAGGGGGTGCGGTGGCAGAATGGGTTCATGCGACCATCCCGGGTTAAAAATACAACATAAGGCAGCAGTCTACATTGAGCGACAGTGCAGGTATACAACGTTCATTCATTTCAGTCTTGTAAGTCTGATTATTTCCTCATACGTAATTTTATTTAAAAATAAAGTGAATAATTTTTAACCCCAGTTAAAATGAGTACAAAACGAAAGAGCTATTCAGTCGAGTACAAAAAGGGAATCGTGGAAGACTCCAGGGGTGTAAATCTTGTAGCATTCTGTAAAGAGAAGATGCTGGATCTCCATATGGTTCGTAAATGGCGTGCAGACTACGATTACCTGTGTCAACTGGTGGACCAAGGAAATGAGAAAAAACGCAGAGTTGGATCAGGTCGGCAGCCATTATTTTCTGAGTTGGAAGATTGCATCTGGGAATGAATTGCAGGCAGGAAAGCAATGGCTTTGGTTGTGCGCAGGACTGATATTCAAAAATTTGCCCTTGAAACAGCAATTGAATTTGATATATCCACAGAAGAATTTAAAGCATCGTCACACTGGTTGGACAACTTCCTTAAACGATATGAACTGTCTCTAAGGAGATCAACAACATTGTTTAAGCTGGAAGACAATGAAGTTGTTAAGCGTGCACTTGCATTTAAGCTTTTTGTTGATGGCATCGATTTTTCGAAATACCAACTCTCCAACATGATTGCTATGGATGAGACCGCGGTATTCCTAGGCCAAGAAGCTCAAACGACAGTTCACCACAAGGCTTCTTCGTCAATTTACGTTCCTTCTACCGGTTACGATAGTGCACGTGTTACCTGTATTTTGGCGATTCGTCTAGATGGCAAGAAAGTATCGCCATTTTTAATCACTAAAGGTAAAAAAGACCAGATTCAACGTGTTTCAGGAATTTGTGTCATTGAAAGTGAAAAAGCCTGGTGCACCCAAGCAGTTATAAGAAAGTGGGTTGATTTTATGCTGCCACCACTGTTGAGGGGTCAGAATAGAGGTTTACTAGTTTGGAATTCAGCCAGTACTCACCGCGCTAAAGACATGAAAAACTTTCTTGCTGAGAGGAAGATTGATCAAATAATGATTCCGGCAGGAATGACTGGTTACCTCCAAACACTTGACATTGCTATAAACAAGCCATTCAAGGATCATTTGCGGATGGAAATCAATGAATATATTGAAAACAGAATGGTGAGAAATCATCGAGGTAATTTTGTAAAACCAGGCTTACAAGAAGTTGTGAATTGGGTAAAAAATTCATGGGACAAAATAACTGATAGTGATGTTTCCAATGCACTACGAACAGGCTACTTAGACAAAAAGTATTCATTTAACGATAGCTATATCGCAAGACATGAGATTCGGACCAATGATTCAACAGGAAATGGATTTGAAAGAAAATCAGAATATAATTCAGAATTTTATTTATGACGATGTTCCAGAAGAAGATGACATGACTGTAATTGAATAAATTTAAATTTCTGTATTCTGTGTAAAATAAATATTAAATAAAAATATATAAATATACTTTTATTTTTGCCCTCCCCCGAAAATAAACCCTAGCGCGTATTTTGGACCAAAAAAGAAAGTAAGACAGTGTCTTATTTTCGGAAAAAGACGGTACAAGTCTGGATTTTATTTATTAGCAAATCATTTGAGCACCTAATACTCTGTGCCAAATATCAACTCTTGACATGTACTCCTTCATACCTATGATCTGGTTATATAAACGGGCAGTACGATTTTATAGACAAGACTATCGTCTCGTCAACAATTTTTTCACAAAATATGAAAACATGGCATAAATTTTACATTAAAGTAGCCAGTATTCAAGAAGTAAAAACATCTTCAGTGTGACAAAAAATAAAATGTATTTACTCCTCACATATAAAATGAGGTTTTTATTCATTTTTCACTGCTACAAAAACCTAGGTCATCCTACATGCACAAGTGAAAGATTCTTTGCATTTTTGCAATAATTTTTGTGAACTGTGTACAGTATTTTGTTTTTAAACTCTGGTAAAAAAAAAAAAAAAAAAAAAATGCAAAGTATTTTATCTGGGTCGTTTGAATCATTCCTGTATATTGTTAGGAGTAAAGATGAATAGCAATAGGAAACGCAAAGCTTTTGAATTGAATTCCAAAAATCATAAAGGAGCCCGATATAAGTTTTAATCCAATCCCATGTGAAAACACATTATTCAGAAATCAGAATTCTGAGAAACTCATAAATGTAATCATTGGAGAGTAAATTCGACTGTTAAGAATTGGAAAAAAAAAAGGTTCCCAAATGTCCAGCTTTACAATAAGTAACACAAAAAAACCTTTCACTTTGTTTCTAGCAATTTAATCATTAAGTACAAATTTTTTCGGCCAGCTTTACATCTTGTAAAATTGACAACAAATTATGTTGTCAATTTTACAAGATTTTTCCTTAAAGTTTAAAATGCCAGTAATTTTTGCAGGACAATGTATGCATTTCCATGCATTTGATATTATTTGATTTTGATTTTTGATTAAATGAAATAAAATTATAATTGTATTAATAAATCTAATTTTCTTTATTTTGATCTTTAAAGTCACTTTGTCCTGTATGTGAGATCATCTTATATGTGAGTAAATACGGTAATTGTTAGCTAATAATTTAGCTGACATTTTTCTTTTGAATGAATTCTCTTCATAAATTTTTGTCATTCTGACTTAATATATTTGAAAATTCTTCACAGGTTTAATTAACACCATAATTAAATAACTATCATTACAGCTGGTATTTCAAGTCAATCTCGTTTTCTCAAACTCCAAAAAGTTATTAAAAAATCTTTCAACAATTGAACTGTTTCCTGAGATACCAATGCAGCTTAAGTAAGTATACCATATTCTTGGATAAAAAATGCTCTATAAGAAAGACTTGCTTGAACTCATTTTGTGTTGCTGGTTAGTTAAAATTAAACGACACAAGTGAATGATGCCTAGAAATTATTTTAATTTGTAGGTTATTGAAACTAATATAAAGATTTGGAATTTCCAGATCCATATCAGAAATAATGTTTTAAACAGATAAAATTAGATCACATTTATTTCGAAACATTTGGATTTATCTTATGCAAACTACACACACACCTACCTACACAAAAGTTTTTAAAACAAAGTTTGGAAAGGTTTAATTTAAACATTGGGTCTTTGAAAATATCTGGCAAGTTTTTTCAACTGTATTCCTTTGTGGCCATTTAATTGTATTTATTAATACAATATATACAATTAAATGGTACAACAGTACAATTAAGTCAGTCTTGAAATATCCTCAACTGTAGATTCACCGATTCCAAATCAGAAGCATAGTTCTTTATTAACTTAGCCCCATTTTAGATTCACAAGATCAGCATAAACTGACATTTCTTCAGTTGAAATTTACCTGTAATTATTCCAGTTGAATCCAGTTTGGTAAACACTTCCTTATTTTTAAAAAATATCATGAATATACAAAAAATTTATCTTCATTTTTCGTCGTTTCAACACACAAGTGACAGTGCAAAACAATTTTTGCAGAGACAAAATTTTTACTTTCTTCTTTAGTAATCCACTGTAAAATGATAAGAGATTGATCTTGATAAATAATAGTTGTAATATTCTGTTCCAGCATTAAACAGTTTTTTCCCTAGATTCACTATTGTTTGAATGACACTAGCATTTTATCTAATTTTATATTTTCTTCTAATATGATATTAATATAGAGTGGGGTTTCAGCTGCATTATTTCGCAAGTGATATGATGATTCAGGTATCATTTGTTTTTTTTAAAACATTTTTGAAACAATTATCTGGATTTCATCTTCTATAGCAATTATAGCATTCTATTTTTATCTTTTCTTGAGATTTATGAGAAAGCAATGGTGTTACTCACTCTGGACTGTTGGGGTCATTGGATAGTTGACCTGTGAAATTAACACAATATACTATGCAACACACTAATTTGTATTTATATTTAGGATGTAAATTTTCCCTCATTATCTCAATCATCATAATTTAAAAATTTTTAAAAATCAAGCCATAATTTTGTATTCAATTTAATAATTAGAAATAAATATAGTCGCTTAACTGCCTACTTCTAGTCCAGATACCTTTATAATTAATTTGCATATTATATTATATCCAGAATGAAAATCCAGCAGTATATGATTATTTAAATAAATAAATACAGTACAAAACATTTCAATAAAAATTTCTTAAAAAGGTTTTTTTATTTTCACCAATCACGCACATTATTATTCTATTCCTTGTTTCCATTCATTTAATTTTTGTTCTGAACAATAAATATTGACTAATCTAACTTCAACAAAATAGTTATCTACAATTAATGACAATTTTTTCTACATAATAAATAGTTAGTTCCTAAAATCACATCTCTCTTTCAGAATTTTTCTGTAGAAAATCAGAACAAACAAGTACAACACTAAAAAAGCAATACACAAAAACTGACAGTATAAATTATTTCAAAGTAATTTGAAACATAATTCAACATAAAAAGAAAATGATTGAACAAATCGATGTTTTACATTAGAATTTATAGTTGTGAATGAACTCACACCATAATGCAATTTCATTATCTCTTGGCAACATACTTATCGCAGACTAATCATTACAAAAGAATTCAATGATGTAACAAAAATAAATGATGGCATCGGTGTTATCATGCCATAACATAATGGTGCCGATATCAACTTTCAATTATACGTCATCCCATCTGTAGATATAGATACATCAATTAACATTTCAGTCTCTATAAGTTATATTTAAGTTTCATTCACTAACAATTTTTTTATTGAGAAATAATTTACAAAATAATTACGTAAAATCCATATTTAAAAAATACAAATATGAAGATAACCGCTTACTACAGCAGCTTGCAAAATTAAATTTTAAATATTTGTGAAGCCGATACAGTTCATTCTGAATTTTATAAAAAGGTAGGCCAATGATCTAGATTTTATTAATTGATCTGACTGACATCTTAAATTATCCTTCATTTAAACCATTAAACTTCAAACAATTTTCAGTTTATTCAAAAGGTAAACCGTTAGATTATCTCATTAATTCTTGTTTATGTTCTACTTTTACAAATGTTATTTAAAATTTTCTAATAATTCAAACTCAAAGTCTTCCACGTGGGAGTTTATCACGTGTTCAACGATAAAGACATTCTGGGAAATATTCAAGATTTATTCCTTTACGTATTAAACCAGGATTTACCTCTTTATATTCAAATAATAACCTCGAACTAATTACCACGTACCGAAATTTGTATTAATCTTGCTTTAAACAATTAGATTATAACTATTTTGTCACTCGTTTGCTTAATTTCAATTATTTATTAAATTAAACAAACTTATATCTTAAAAAATTAGTATTTGAAAATGTAATTCTAAACATATTTAATCAAAAATTTAAAAATCACTCGAAAATGAATCACCATTCAAATTTGAACCGAATTTAACAAAAAAATGTACATAAAAACCTTCTTTTTAGGAGAAAATGTTAGAAATAATTAACAATTCTGTTTATATACTTATTAAGGATTAATAATTGTTTAATATAAGAATAATTTACGAAAAAGTTTTACGGATTTAAACGGATTTATAACATTACCTTTGCTGTTCTTTCTTTCCGATTCAGTTAATGGCGCCAATAGACCGTGCGAACCCTAGCGTTTAAATTTAATATTACGAGGAAAAAAAATTGCGTCTTTTGCAGCCGTAACGGAAATTAACGTTGCCAACTTTAATTTTTTTTTTTTTTTTTTTTTTTTTTTTTTTTGGCTGGAGTGCGTCTAAAATAGCTAAAATAATCTGACTTACTTTTGTCTTGTAAAGTAAAATTATAGCTATAAAAATAAATATTCTAATAAGAACTGATATTATTTATATAACCAAATCGCTGTGTTCATTCAAGAGTCTCTGCCTTGGCGGTAAACTTTGGAATTGAGAAGAGGGTAATACAGTTTGTTACGGCGTGGCTCGGACAAAAAATAACAGCAAACATTAAAAATATTAGATTCTTTCGAACTTCTAACCCTTCTATATACATTATATTTGATTTATATAACTACCAATGTTATCTTTTAGACGGTCGGATGGTCTAGCGGTTAAGGTGACAGCCTATCGCTCAAGGTAACAGCCTACCGCTCTGGGGACCCGGAATCGAATCCGAACGGGTCATATAATTCCCAGGAATTTTTCGGGGGTAGTCCCTCATCACCTGGTCGCCCCATTGTGGGCCTACCCGAACCCATAATGGGCCTTCTAAAAGAGGCCTTCTTAGTGCCCACAGGGCAGAAAGAGTTTTAAAAAAAGAAAAAATGTTATCTTATGTAAGGGTTTAAAACACCAAGACCCTAATGTTACGCATTTCAAAAATTCTTTAAATTTTGTACAGCAGAATAATGAATAATTTTGAAAATGTGTTAGATTGTTCACTTGTACGATAAACCCTGACGTAAAATAACCTCGTAGTTATATCAATTAAATACTACAGTATTAACAAATATTAAAACGAAAACCATATAAAGAGTTAGCTTATTTCAGCTTACTATTGTCACGTTTATCGCAATAAGAAATGGCACAATTTCATTGGTCAAGTAGACACCAATTGAAAATATGATATCATAATTTTTTCTAATGTTAACTCCAAGAAACTGTACCATTCACAGCTGAGTAGCAAATGATCATCTGACAACGAATGAAACTTCGCAAAAAACGGACCAAATATTTAAACTTGGCACCCTCGAAAACCATTTAAATCAAAATTTTGTGAAGACCGGTAACCTCGTATTTTGGATTTTCCAATTTCAATGCCATCATACCGCTGGTCCGATGGAAAGATGGGACCGTTGCGGAAGGGGTTGAAGTAATTCGAGCAAAAGTAATCTATCGAGCTCGAATTAATCTATGTACTGTACAGTAGTTATATAAATAATATACTATAGTATAACAAACATTAAAACAAAA
Organism: Centruroides vittatus; assembly: GCF_030686945.1. Lineage (NCBI taxonomy): Eukaryota > Metazoa > Arthropoda > Arachnida > Scorpiones > Buthidae > Centruroides > Centruroides vittatus. Next base: position 252,501 of record NW_027122582.1, read on the forward strand.
ATCATATTAAAGAGTCTGATTATTTTAGCCTACCAGTGTGATGTTTATCATGATACTCGGATGGTACAAAGTGGCACAATTTCATTGGTCAAGTAGACAGGAATTGAAAATATGATATCATATTTTTAATTAGAAGTTAGATAGATGAAAGTTGAAACCAGATATGGAAAGCTTAGGAGCAGGAAGCCCATAATATTTCCATATGGACTTCGGTTTGAACCGGAAGTCACGTTACTTCAATTCAAAATTTTCCCCTGAACAGAGTTAGATAGATAACCGGCGCGACTTTATTACTAACAGGAAAAGTATAATGTACTGTACAGGAACAAGACACCACTAAAAGAATTGAGAACATCTTGACAAAAAATTGTAGCCCGGAATTGTGACAATGTCACAATAAATAATCGCCTGTTAGACTTAGTTTGGTTTATTTGCTTATAGGCAATGTGACACGTGAGCGATCTGCTGAGAGGAATGTATCCAGGAAGACTTTTATAAGAAGCTGGAAACCCTATTTAGGTGTTACTAACGTGAAGAAAACCCAGAAAACTTCACGTGGCCAGACCGTTGGCCATACCCGAACCCACGACTAACTAACTACCAGAGATTGGTGGTTTTATGCTCTCGGCTACTGGAAGGCACTTTTTAAAATTAAGAAAGTATCGTTCAGAAATGAAAAAACCCGAGTCGTTACGTGTGGAGAATTAAATACTTATAGATTTTTTTACAGGGTAACACTTTCTGTTGCGCGCAGGCAAGTGCTATATGCTACCGGTTGCAGTATTTATATAGCGCGTCTATTTCGCTCTATATCATTGTTTTGTTTAGGATTGCATCAAGTAATCCTCGGCACCCCGAGCACTGCTCGGGGTGCCGTGACATTTGATGATAGGGAAGCTGTGTTTCTGTAAGAAGCCGACTTACAGGGGCAATCAATTAATTGCGCGTCAGGGCCCGTTTGTATTCGTTTGTTCTATAAGCCAGTAAAAACCGTACACTTCTTTAAATGTATTTTTAATAGATTATCTGACGTACTTAATAAATAACAGAGGTAAATATATTGAACTTTCTTATTAGATTCAAAAAATCCCTATGCCCTCTAAATGCCAATTCTTGCTTTGAGAAAAAACATATAACATTCTATTAATCGTAATTATCTTGTTATAATTTTCAATATTTATTTTATATTGTCTACCAATGTTAAATTCTATTCCGCTTTGATTTCCAAATTGCTTCAATTTTACGAAAGAATCGTCATTCGTCATAAATTTTATCGTCAAAATGTCGAAATTTTTTGTTGACGTATTTATATTTAATTTAGGCATTGGTCTTTCTCTTTTAATAATGTTTTCTTTTTCATTACACGGTCTTGAGCCAAAGCTTTTTTAAAATAAATTTTTTAATCACTAGCCACGATATAAGGGCTAAAATTAAAATTATCAGAAAAACTTAATTGGTAAAACAAAATGTGTGATTAATATACATACCTAGTACAAAAAGTTCTTCAATTGTACGAATATACTTTTAAAGAAACTTATAATTAAATATAACTTAGTGAAGAAACGTACATAAAAATAACAAAATATTCTTTACTTTTTAAATCTTAAAACAATCCACTTTGTGAAATAGCTCCCTACGAGTGGCTAATGAATGGAAACAGAGACGTCCTGGTACGTGTGCGGCGCGTGCATGCACGCAGGTTGCCAAATCCCGAGGGTGCCGATACCGGTCAATGTCAAATGCCTCTTTTGTGGCATCACTAGTATACGTCAAAGGACGTGACAGGGCTGTTGTGGATTTTAAACGTTTCTCACCATAGCTGTAAAAATCTAAATATGTTAAACTTAACAGATTGTCCGTCGTTCGTTTTCTAACTAATTCACTTTAGGACCAAGTGTTCACGGAAATTTCCAAAATTTACAACTTTTCGGTCACTCTCATTGAACTGGAAAAATTTCTGTCTTTATTACATCTAATATTATGAAGAGATCAGACCCCACTGTACTCGGCAAGAGATTGGTTCAGTTAAGCTTCTGTTTAAGTAAAATTTCGGCTCTTTCATCGGGGTTTTATTTATGTTTCTAATTCCCTAATCGCTTAATTATTTAACTACTTCTTAAGTAGAATTAAGTCGAAACCGGTTACTTTGTACCTGAATATCTGTAGTCTTGGGAAAACAGTGGAAAGACAAATTTTTATGACAACGGATATATAAATCGTAAATTTAAGGAAAATAAATTCTAGAGCTTTTTTCTGTACCATTGTACGTCTCATTCATTAAATTTGGTTGTAAATGATGCTGCCAAAGTAACAGTTAATTTTTAACACTGTACTAGAATTGTACACGTTTTTTCTCCATCCCCTTACACATGGGACATACTAAATCGTAATATCACCGGTTTAACATTGAAATCCGTAAGTAATATAAGATGGGAGAGCAGAATAAACGCAGAATAAATATATCAAATATTTTAATGGATTTTTTTAAAACTCCTGTCAACTATACAGAACTATCATAAAAACATGCCAGTAAATTCCTATCGGTTGGGCTAAGTTATAAATCTAGTCCAAGGGTGGGCAACCTTTTTTGTAACATGGGCCAGAATAAATTTTACGTTTTTTCTGTGGGCTGTAGTAGTTAATTGCCCGATTTCGATTTCACACTATCCAAAAAAAATTACAAGAACATTTTGTTTTAGTCGTTGCGATTTTACTTTAACGCAATTTAAAACCAAAAATAGTGGACGAGAGAAATTTTTTTATCCCTTCAAGTGACGACCTGATGACCGAGTGGTCAAGGGTCAAACTTTCACGGACCAATGAAAGTTTGGCCTACCGTTCTGGGGCCCGAGATCAAATCCGGACGTGTCGAAAACTTCCTAGGAATTATTCGAGGATGGTCCGTTCGGATATGTCGGGCCCGTCCCTCAACACCCGGCCGCACATTGTAGGTCTGACCGAACCCATAATGGACTTGCTAAAAGAGGGCTTTGTGCCCACAGGGCGGAGAGGGTGTTAAAAAAAAAAAAAAACACTACAGAGTAACTGATTCGATTTTTTCATGCATATCTGTAATAACTTCTATAGTAAATATCTCTTTTTTGGGGGGTTTTCATTAAAAAGTTTCCTTATTATACGGAAGAGTAGTAGAAAAGACAATTTCACTTAACAACTCATTTGTCAGTTGAATAAAAAGAATTTGATAATGATAAAACTATGCAATTTTTTTTATAAAAGCTATGCATTCGCTATATGTTCGAGTTTCTGCGCATATTTTGAGCACAATAAATATTTTTAACATTTTCCACCCTGTGGGTACTAAAGAGGGTCTTTTTAGCAAGCACATTATGGGTTCACCAGGCTCAAAATAAGACGATCGGATAGTGAAGGACGGGGCTCGAAATATCCAGACGAATCAACTACGAAAAATTCCTGGACATTCGACCAGTCCGGATTCAATACCGGTCCTCCAGAGCGATAGGTTGGCACCTTATTGGCGGCGAATTTTGCCATAGCGGCTGCGTTTTGAAGTAAATTTTTTTTCAGAAATCAAAACTGCATATGCGGGGCAATATGTATACAAAATTTGATTGAGATATTTCTTTTCACTGAGACATGGGAGCCAACTCTACGGGACCAGAACCTATTCGGCCTCTATAATATTTTAAGTGTCTCCTTAAGAGATGAAAAATTACAAGACTTACTGGATTTCAAAAATCAATTTTTTAGAAGTTAGATAATATTTTATCATCAAACAAGTAAAACGGCAAGGCCGTATTTGGGACAAGATTATGTCTCCGAGACTCACTACTAAGCGGAATCATTTCGACGCTCACGGCAAATCTCGCTCTCATTCTCCAATCATCTTTGGTATTGCTGGTTTTGAGCACGATCGTTCAAACTTCGCCGACCACAGCCACGACCACGAGGTCATCCACGATGCATTTTCTGTGAAATTAACATATCTAATGTTGAAATTTCTCTCCGTTGCAACGGAGAAAACTTTAACCTGGGGCGTCGAATGGAGAAAACCCAGTTTTTATTTGGTCGAATAAAAAAAACCCAGGTTGAATTTTTGTCAATGCGAAAATTTCCCGTTTTTGAAAAAAATAATGGTGGCTATTGTATCGTTCGAAATTATGTTTTTATTTTGCACAAACGAAATTATTATATTTCGGAAGTTAGCGCTATCTATTTTCAAAACTGTTCCAATGATGAAACAACATATTTCCAGTCAATCGGTCCAGTCAAATGGTGACCAGAAATATGTGGCAGTGGCGTAGCGAACGTAACTGGCGCCCCTCTAGCCCCTCCAGAAACACATATAGCTTGTCTTGGAGACCATTTGGGTGCCCAGTGCATGATACACCTCCTTGCACCCCCTTCGCTACGCCACTGATACGTGGGGAATAACACGGGGCAGGTAAATGGGTTTTTTCAAAGATTCCTTTGTCAAAATTCGATTTCACAACATTCGTATTTTCAACTTCCCAACCAGCAATGCATGTGCAAATCTCGCACTACTGCCTGTTTATAGAGTGTGTCGCCATTTTGTATTTGGGCACCTAATACTCTGTGCCAAACTTCAACTCCTGACATGTACTCCTTCATACCTCGAAGCTGATAACACAATCTTACCTTCCGTCATAATTTTTACTGTTTTTCATCAAATACAAAGTGGTATGTTTTGTTATCAACAGTAATATGCATCTCCTGCATTGTCGCCATTTTTCATTCAAATGTCGTACCAATTATCCATAATTCATTGGAAAGTAGCAGTCAATATATCTGTTGAGTGCTGAGTGCGTTGAGTCAGCGCTGACAACAGCGATACCTCAACGTTGAAAAAAGGAACAAATTTTAATGAACATTGAGTCAGCGTTGAAAATTGGAATGTCCCGAGTGGGTGCGTTCGTTAATAGCAGTCGCTCTGCAGGAGTGCACTGATGTTTGTAGGCATTTAGGAACGACGGTGAAAGAAAGATGCACCCATACTACCAATAGTATTGTTAAAGAAGAATCTATGATTTTTTAGGGACCAAAGAAGGGTATCAATTGTAAAAATTAATCATAAAATGAATTATTTTGCCGACAGAGCATTCAAAGTAGCCACGAATAAAATTAGAATGCTAGCTACCACTGAAAAAAAATTTGGAGACACTGAGATGATGTCAATCGTAGCTTATTAAATACAAAATTTATTTTATTAAATTTTGTTTTATTAATGATTTTACTTATTATTAGCAATCAGTTTTTTGCAAATTTCATTTATTAAGTTTTTAGTTTACATATTTATTTTGTTAGGCTTATTTCATATTTATGTGTGTAGCATTTGTCTTCATTGATGAGATGGCAGACATCATGAATGAATACCTGAACTTACAGCTTCTGCGAAAACTGACATTATAAATAGTTACACATGCACATTGTGCAGAAAGACTTTAAAGAGTTCCGTTATTTAAAAGTGCATACAAACAATTGTCATCCAGATCACGTGAGCGAGTTAGTGAATCCAAAGAAGTTGCAAAAAGTGTTTAATTATCCTTGTCATTTATGTTCCAGGAAATTCAATAACATTCGCCGGCTATGTTATCATCATCTGAATGACCATGGTGAAATAATTGAAACACCTGATAATTCGAACATTTTGAACTGTGGTCTGTGTGGTGCTAGTTATTCCAAAAAACTTCTACTGGAACATTTTAACAGTGACCAACCACTGCCGAATTATCGGGCTAGAAAATGGCTATAGTAATACAGTATAGCATCGATTATCCGACCCCCGATCAACCGTCACATCGGTTAACCGACCGCGTTCTAGTCGGCAAATTCAAATGTCCGCTAGTGGTGTGCGCTACAATATTTGGCTATGTCTTGGCTACTTTAATATTATTTTTGTTAAATTTTTGCGTGTTTTAGCTGGCAACACTGGCTCAACCATGAAAGGAGGCCAGTATTTAAACGAGGCTGAATTTTTCTATTTTTATTTTGTGCAAAATAAAGAAAACTTTTAACGATGCAATAGCGACGATTATTATTTTTTAAAAAAATTTGTTAGGCAATCAGTTTTTTGCAAATTTCATTTATTAAGTTTTTAGTTTACATATTTATTTTGTTAGGCTTATTTCACATTTATGTGTGTAGCATTTGTCTTCATTGATGAGATGGCAGACATCATGAATGAATACCTGAACTTACAGCTTCTGCGAAAACTGACATTATAAATAGTTAACATCGATGAAAATTCAACGCGAAGAAGGTTAATAGCGATATACTAATATAGTATACTAATAATGTATTTTTTCATACTTTTCGGTTATCCGACCAACCCCAGTCCCCAATTGAGTCGGATAACCGATGCTCTACTGTATTAATAATTTCTAGCCCGATAATTCGGCAGTGGTTGGTCTTTATGTATAACGGGTTAGTTGTTGTTTATTTATATTTTAACAGTGTTCATGAATTAACAATACAAGAAGAAATAATGACATTTTCTTCAATAGACTTGTTTATAGCATGGAAAGAAGAGACTGAACAAAAGTCATACTAAATTTGTTAAAACTACAAAGGGTCCTGATTCAAGGTATGCAGGACAAGTCAAACTGTTTTTTTTCTTGTCAACGCTCTGGAATATATACACCCAAAATAATGGAATTAGACATCTTAATACCCAGGGTAGAGGCAAAATAAATGCTTACTGCCCAGCAGGAATGAAGATCATTCAAAAAGAAAATGGTGAATGTACTGTAAAATTCACAAAAACACATGTGGGTCATGACATAGACATGGGACATTTAACTTTAACAGCATCAGAACATTTTCTCACTAACAAGTAAAATAGCTGAAAAAATACCATTAAATGTCATTCTTGATTAAGTCAAAGATTCTCTCTCTGATTCTACACTTCAGAGACTACATCTGTTAACAAAAAAAGATTTCTACAACAATGAACAAACATATAATTTGCAAAAAGATGGTGCAAAACACCAAGATGATAGAATATCTGTAGATCAGTGGCGTAGCGTAGTGGGGGTGGTAGGGGCGGCAAAATTTCACAATAAATAATAATAATACCTAAATAAGGGGTTGGCGAAATTTTCCTCCGCCCCGGGCGGCTGACACCCATGCTACGCCACTGCTGTAGATGTTTGAGTAAATGAAATGAAAATTGATAATGACTCGTGTTTTATTTTATAAACCCCAAGGCATCTATTCACATAAAACAAAATTAGTAAAAGAAGACTTTGTTTTAATAATAATGAATGATATTCAGCAGCACATGTTGCAACAATTTAGTCAGCACTAAATTGTATATGCATAGATGGGACACATGGATGAACAGTTATGTCTTTTAACTAACCACATTATTGATAATTGATGACATAAGACAAGGATTTCCATGTGCCTTTCTTATTTCAAAAAGGACTGATCAATTTGTTTATGAGTTATTTTTTGAAAGCATTAAAGAAAAAGTTGGAATAATATCTCCAAAGGTTTTCATGTCTGACATGGTTGAAGCATTTTTCAATGCTTGGATTCAAGTTATGAATCATCCTCAGTTAAGACTCTTCTGCACCTGGCATGTAGATTGAGCATGGAGAAGAAATCTCAATAAAATTCTTATCACAGAAAAGCAAGCAGAAACTTACTTAAAATTACGAGTGTTATTCCAAGAAAGAGATCAAGATGCTTTTTATCTCTTGGCAGATAAGATCATGAAAAATCTTAAGACCCAGATACCATTGATTTTGCTACATATTTTGTAAATGTATACATGAAAAATCCCACCTTATGGGCTTACTGTCACAGGAAGTGGAGTGGTCTAAACACAAATGCCCATTTGGAAAGAATGCACAAGACTTTGAAATATATTTATGTGAGGCTCCGGATAGGTCCGAACCTCACTGAAATGCACATTAAAATCATTTATTTTTAGGAAAAAATTATCTTGTTCTTAGAAAAAAAAATTGATGTTAGAAATAGTTTTTCTTAATGAAAACGACGCAAACTTTTAAACAATAGAACAATGGAGAAACGCAGATCGTCTATCTCCGAATGGGAATCGAATTAAACTTCGATTTTGACCTCTCCTGTGACTCCGAAAGGTTTCGAATTGTCACCAGGTGACGAGGAGAGACCAATCGGAAAGTGGAAGCGAAGGAAAACGGATAAAACCTGAGAATTCAAGGACGAGACAGCTTCTTCTCCCGAAAGTTCCATGTGATGGATCTATTGTTGTGTGTGTGTCTCGTGCCCATCTTTGTCTCCATCTCCCGACCTTGGATCGACATATTTCCATCAATGGAAGTCAACCGCATCATCCTGGAGTTGTCGAGACGTCGAGGGAACTGGCCATTCGCGACCCAGGGACACTCCTTCAAAATGGAACTATCTTGGAAAGGAGAGGAAGACCCAGTGGCTGCTGCCGATGTAGAACTTCCAAGATCGCAGAAATCTTGTAAGCTTCTTTTGTGTCAAATAAACGGTTTCTTGTAACCGTAGAGTCTGTCTCAGTGCCGATCGCCCACATATGACCCTTTGCGACCGCTCGACCCTCTTGACATAGTCTGCACCCTGTCGGCAACCCTACATTTATTTACATGGCAAAAATGTCAAATGACTGGACTAGGCTATAAATGCTATCATGAAGTTTGTAAAACTTTTGACTGATTGATAGTACTTCACAAAGGCAAAGTTACTAGAAAATTAAGAGACTTAAGAAAGTGCCATAAACTGAGTGAAAATTTAAGTTTGCAGGTCCTTGAACAAGAAGATGGCTGGATTGTAGAATCTTCATCAAAGAGAGAACTTTACCATGTGGAAGAAATAACTAAGGGCTGCAAGTGCCAGATAGTGTGTGTTCCCTGTAAAGCATGTATTCATCATTTCACCTGTACATGTCTTGACTCAACAGTTCATTGGAACATGTGTAAACATATTCATACAGTTTGCATATATCTTCAGACTAAAGCACTGCAACCATTTCCAACAGAACATAAAGAAAATGAACAACACATCAACACAGAATTGCAATATGAATTATAAATTCATCAAGTACAGAAAAAAATGAACAAAGATTGATTATTTTTGAAGATAAAAGAAAGGAAAAGACATCATTGCCTGTAGACAAACTATACACACCATCAACTTCAACACCTTCAAGATTGCGAGAAAATGTTAGGAAAGCTCTTAAGAATCTTGAAGCAGGTCTGGAATCGATATCTGAGAGCCAACTAGAAGTAGTAATAAAGCTCTAAAATCTTTGGGTCCACAGCTTTCAGCTGTTGATGCAACAGACAAGTCTTCTTTTGTTTCAGCCCATTCAGTACCAGGTAACAAAACAATTGACCCTCAGAAAAGAACTCTCTTCAAGATAAAGATGTAAAAAGAAAATATCAGAAATTAAGTCCCAGCTTAGAGGAAATACAGAGAACTGCTGCTAAAATAATTGTGAATGCTAAAACATTAATGTAAGAAACTTTTATTCATTTTGTAAATTAAAATTCTATATATTTGATATTTCTATAATGTATCTTTCTTAAAACAACATTGATACCACACGAGAGTAAAGTAAACAAACATACCATAGAGCCTGTTACTGGTGTGCATCTTCTAATAAACAGACCATTACAAACGTTTTTGAACTCTCAGGTTCTTCTTCAGGTAACTAATAACTCCTGAACGAATGCAATTCAAATTAAAGATGCACACCAGTAACAGGCTCTATGGTATGTTTGTTTACTTTACTCCGGTGTAATATCAATGTTGTTTGATTAATTAGCCATGCTGGCTAATAGATACATTCGAATGCTCATAAGCCTAACTAAGGCAAGAGCCAGATATGACTTTCTGATGGAATGCAAAAAAGAAAAAGTGCTACCTTCCGTATTTGACTCCCACTGGGTAATGAATCACTACTTGCTAAAGTGCAGAGTATGTGCTTCAATAGAGCCATCCACACAACAAGGAAGCACATATACACCAATATCGCAGAACTAATCAGGATCAAGAACACACTTTTTGATAAGAGTCCCTACACCTTAGCCCAAGAGAACACTTGGCTTGTAGCCATATAGGAAAGACTAACAAACACTTTAAAGAAGCGCTACCAACGGAAACTCCAATAGATCATAAGGATGCAGACACCCTGGAAGCTGCAACAACCCTCATTCCCGTACCTTGTTTGGGACGACTTAAAGTTACCAACTTATGCAGTCAAAGTCTTGAGTTTAGGACTTAAGTTTGCACCCCTCCGACCACAGAAGACTTAAACCCTATCCCTGAATTGGAATCTCTACTGGTGGATTACCTGATATTGATAAAGAATACTACAGATGGAACGCCACTTCACATGCTTAAAAATCCACCCAACTGCAAGATATGAAACGCTTGAGATCTAATTTGGAGCGCACAAGAAGTTGGATGTACCACAACAATGTCACGTTGGTCAGAGCTGACAAGACTAAGTCTATCGTCCTCATGAAACGTGATACATACAATCGACTATTAGAGGAGCATGTAAACCGCAACCAATGTACCATTGCAAGTAACAAGGCTATTGACAGATTACAGGTGAGAGTTAAACACTTTGCCAGTACGAAGCTCGCCAAACGCCTTGAGTTAGAGAATATCACAATCGAATCTCCAGATACTCCTAGGATGTTTGCCTTTGTGAAAATCCATAAACCTGGACAACAGCTACAACCAGTTATAGATAAAGCCAGGGCACCAACCATTAAACTGGAGAAGCTCACACACAGGCTACTTTTACCCCACTTAGAAGGATACCCATATGCTCTGACCAACCCAGTAGACCTTGTATCCCTCCTCGAGGAAATATCAGTGCCTCCTGCCTTCATAATGGTTTTAGACTTTAAGTTACTGTACTTGTCTATTAGACTCCCATCAGCATTTTGCACCATCAGAGATGTACTTTTCAACATTGTTAATGATAGTACTATGCACCAACAGATACTAGAATTGGCACATCTACTATGTTATAAATTCCTTGTTCCAATTCAACAGCGTTACATACACTCAAGGGAGGTGTCCCGATGGGCAGCCCCAATGCAGATCATCTGTGTGAGATTGTGGTCAGGCAGTTAGAATCTAAGATCATCCCACAACATTTACCCAACAACGTATTATATAGAAAGGTACATACATCGATGATATTCTCATCCTATGAAGAGTAAAGCCAAACATATCAGCATTTGTCGATTCATTCAATGATAACCCATATGGCTTGACCCTAGAGATAGACCAAGCTCAGGCTTCTGAGGCACATTTCCTCAACATCAACATCAAGTTTGAACAAACAGCAATCCACGCGGAAGTATATCGTAAACCGGGGTCAGAACATCTATATATACTGGCAGGGTCGTGTGACCCTCCACATTATAAAATGGCAGCCTTTAATACCTTAATTAGGAGGGCCTACACACACTCGTCTTCTCAGATAGCTCTCAGAGCCGAGCTGAGGCTTATTGAACATGTAGCCAAAGAACATGGTTAACATGTTATCACACGTAAATTGATCCACAGATGGCACCGTTGCCAAAAACTAGACCCAACCCAGGTACCCAACAAAGTTCCACCCAGTATCATCCTGGTTACTTACAATCCGTACCTGAAATTGTTATACTCTGAGATAGTTAAGAAAAAAAATATTTGCATCATTTATAGAAAATGTGCTACAATATTTGACATTTTACAGAACGGAAAAGACACTCCCAACAAAGAATGACTCCTGGGTGTGTACGCCATCCCACTCATGGACCATAGATGGGACAGAAGCCTGGTCTCTGGTCTACATAGGATCCACCAAGCGCTCCCTAGAAGTGAGAATGAAAGAACATGCAGCGGATATTCTACACGTGAAGACCACCTCTGCTCTAGCCATCTATGCCTCAGACCTCGGCGTAGAACCAATGTTCAATCAAGCAAAGGTGATCCACACTACACAACACGTACACCATCTTAGCTGGCTAGATGCTATTTACATCTGCATGGCTACACTCAACGATGGTAATTGCATTAACAATAAGGATGAAATCACCCTGTCAACAGCCTGGCAGGCGCTCGTAGACAAAAACTTACAATAATCTACAGCTGTTAAAGGGGTGCAGCCTGAATAATGTTATCAATATCCATGCAATAGAGTTCTGACTGGTGTTCCAATTGAATTTAATTTGAATTGCATTCATTCAGGAGTTATTTATTACCTGAAGAAGAACCTGAGAGTTCAAAAACATTCATAACGTCTGTTTATTAGAAGATGCACACTGGTAACAGGCTCTATGGTATGTTTGTATTTTTCTTAACATGTTTTTAAATCTTTTGTATTTTAAAAGTTTGTGGTCATTTTAAAAAAAGTTGTTTTTTTATTTTTAGAATACAGATTATTTCTTGATTACAATCCCTGTTTTGGATAAAGTATTATCTGAAAAAAAGCATTTCTTACATTATCAGTTACATTACATATTTAATCAGTTTTATGATTTAGGACTCTTGGAACATCTTATAAAAAGCAAAGAATTGAACTGTTTTTATTAATAGCATACAGTGAATTAAGATTTATCTTTAATTAACGATATAAAATTCATTGATTTTAGAAGATTCAATGCCATTTGTTTTAAGTCTACAGACAGTCATAACTACCTCCTACTGAAAGATCTATTCAAGCAGTATTTTGAAGGATGCAGGACTTGCATCCAGTAACTAGCTTTTTGTGCCACATTGTTGTAATATGCGTGTGGTGATTTGTTTTGTATCTTCTGTCCTTCTGTTCGCATGTGATGTACCAACTGTCAAATTTGCTGTACCTGTTGGGTCGTGACTTAACATGGTTCACGACCAAGGTTCTGTAAGTTGTTTGTTTGCCACAAGAACATGGCATTATACCTGATGTTTCTATCTGAGTTTCGGAATCTTGCCTTTTATGAGCCAAAAGGCCACTCTGTACTTTACCCGACTGTGCCTCGCAGTGTCAGGAAAGAAATAAAGATTGTTAAGAAGAAGAAGAAAGTCACATTTCTTTACAGACTCAGTCTTCAGCTTTCTGCCTTCTAACATCAAAACTCTGGCATCAGCCACTATTCAGAAAGTGTTTAATCTAAAGATACAAAATTTTTTACATTACTCAATTCTAAATAGCAGCAAAGTGAAGTAAATGTTGTTTTTTTTAAAATACGTCTCTATTGACACTCATATCAAACTTTCTGAAAAAGAAAGTTTAATTTTTCTTCCAGGAAAACTGAAAACTGACACATAGTTCTTATTTTTTACTTTATTTAAACTACTTTCTGAACATATCATAGTTCTTAAACTATCCGACAGAGGGAGCCTCCATCAGAGTAAGTTGGAACGTGCCCAGTCACTAGACGCTTCTATGATTAGGCAATTCTATATGGCCGGCTTTTCGGTTATCTAGTGATCACCCACAAGTCTCTCGGAGTAAAAGGTGAATAGCTACAAAACTCCATATAAACCACCACCAAGAAAGAAAAGATTAAAAGAACAATATTGAATTGTTAAAGTTTCTTTTAATTCACATTAAAATAATTAACTATATATATTAGTCATTTATAATTTATAGTCTTTGGAACTGCTTGTCTGATTTTTCATTATTATTTATATTATGGCTCTAACATTGCTGTTTAATATCAGACATATTTATTGTACACACAGATTAAAAGGAAAACAAACTCTTTTCTTTTCCATGTATATATTTTACTAGCAAATGAGCCCAGCATTGCTTGGACAAACAAATTGGATGATTTGGTAAATATTGTACGTTTGGAAATTAAAGTTATTACTATCAACGGTAATCTTCAACAACCATAGTAATTGTTATATAAGACATACCCCTTATTGCTGCAAATCATTTTACTGCTTCTAACAAACATTTCCAACCTGATCAATTTTATGGAATGTTTAATCATTCTATAATCGAACCAATATGCAATATCAAATTCTAATTTAAAACGGTTTGAACATTTGGTTAAAAAATCGAAACATATAAAAATATTTATAACAATGTCTGAAATGTTATCAATTTAATAAATCTAAATATTCAATGAAGACTAAATGTAGTTAAAAACAAAGAATTGCATCTAAAATAGTACAATAGAAGCCGTTCTTTGGGTTAAGCTTTAATGCTCTCCCTCCCCATGGAAATTTTGAAAAATCCCATCTTAGTGTACATTTTCATGACATACCCTAACTGTGTACCAAATTTCACCACTTTCAGTTCAGTGGTTTGCTCTGGATGGTGATGAATCAATCACTCAGTCAGTCAGGACAAATAATTTTATATGTTTAGATTGTGGAATGCATTCTTCCAAAATGCATTCCACATGTCCAATATTAAATGACAGTTTGAAGCCATAATACAAGTAATTTTGATTTATAATTCACCAGGAAATTATTTTGCAGAATTTGGCAATTTCAATGATCCAATGAATAAAATATTGTTATATTTATGATCAACAACAAAATATAAGAAAGGATGATCTGCTTTGAATTCCGGTATTATTTCAAGGCTACATAACTTAATCCAGAACTGCGGTTGCTGCTGCTGCCTCTGTTCCTTCTTCATTTACATCTATAAATGCTTTATGTATCACCTCATCAACATATAAATCTCTCTTATTATTGATACCAGACAAATCTGCTTTGCTTGGATCAAATAAATCTGTTATACCCATTTTCGACAGTACAGCTTTTAAATTTATTGCACTTTCCAACTTGAATTTAGGTAAAAAGACACGTAATTTTTGTACGTTACTTTTAACTTCATTGCATAAACTATTGAATTTATCTGAATTCAGTTTATTCTCAATTTCTTTTAGTCCATCTATTTCAGATGGAAGAATGATTATCATACTTAATGCATCTTTCTCATAAGGTAACCGAAGTACGTGAGCTTGTAATTCCTCATCTTTCAGGTATCCAAATTTTCCTTTTTGATACATCATATCAGTATTAACAATTTTATCCTTTGTTACATAAAAAGGATGTGTTTTGGTTAAAGATGTGGAGAATTTCTTAGCCCAAAATCCTTTGAAATAAATAGCACTAATCAGTATAAGACGGGTTGATGGTTCAACATCACCAAGCAAATCATTAATTTTATTTTCTGTTACTGACGATACCCATGAATTTATGCTATTTTTTGCATTAATCGAATCATTTATGAAGTCTACAATTCCACAATCACTTTGAAATATTTTTTTAAGGCTGGACGTAAAATCTGATTCAATGGAATAATCTTTCTGTAAGTACATTCGATTTGCAATTTTCACAGTATCGGAATTTTTATTAAAGTGCAAAATAATTTCAGAATATTTAGAAAATGTCTCTTCGCTATCCTCCATAATTAGAACCTTCTTCATTTGTTCAGCAGTATTACTTTTCCCTCCCATTAGAGTCATACTCAAAGCAACAGTTACACTTAGAGGTGAAATTAATACATTTTCTTCTTCTGAAGATACAATTGTTTTATATAATTCAAATGTAAACTGCATAGTTGGATTCAAACTTGATTCTTCACTTATATTCATTTCTGAAAAATAAAAAGAGTATTTTAAGACATTTTTAATTATCAAACTATGTTTATTTGGAAAACAACAACTTTTGATAATCTACTCATTTAATTGTAACATTATTACATTAAAATTTTTACACTACTGTAATTTTTTAAATTCTTATTATTTCCACATTTCATTAGTGAATAATTTATGCAATTTAGACAAGGTAACAATATTTTTATTAAGTACCATATATATACAGCCACTTTTTTAAAAGTAATAATTCAAATAATATGGGAAATACTGCACCAAAAAATTTCAAGTTATCTGTATTTAAAATTAAACTAGTCCATCCCACATTCAAAATGAAGCAGTCTGTATACATACTGTATTCTACGTATGGCGGAAAACAAAAATGGTTTTTTATTACATATGGGAAAATAACACATTGTATTCAATAAATTTCAAATAGACTCCTGTGTGTTATTTAACTGTCTAGTTGAAAAAGAAAACTGCAAACATTTGTTGCAACAATTTTGAGAATAGAGAAAACATTAATGTTGTGTGTAAAACCTAATGTCAATGGATCAAAAGTGACTTCTTTCTGAAATTTCTTTGAATGATGTCTCATGGAAAGAATTCGAAGATTAGGATAACCGCTTAATTTAACTACGGTGTTTAAATAATGTTTAGTATAAATAAATCAATTCCATTCTAAATGTGAGACACTATTTCTATTATATTATTTATGTTACAAGAAGGATAGATGCATTCGAACTTTAGTGTTGGTGGCGGATTCTCAGAATCCCGTGGACAGATAGAACAACTAATAAAGCAGTCCTAGAGAAAATTCGACCACAGATCTGCTTGGAAGCAATGATTAACCTCAAGCGTGCAAAGTTCTTTGGTCACACTATTCGTGCTGACTCCCTGGAAAAACAGATCATGCTGGGAATGGTAGAGGGACATAGGAGAAGGGGAAGGCAATGTACCAGGTGGATAGACAACATCAAAGCAGACACCAGCCTGGAACTCAAATACCTGAAAGACTGGGCACTACACAGAACTTGCTGGAGGAAACTCGTCTATGAAGTCACCAATAGTCATACACGATTTGATGGTTAAAGAAGAAGATTTATGTTACAGCCAAAGCCCGAAATTGGCCAAAATGGAAAGTGTCCAGCCAAATCGGGAAATGGCCAATGTCCGATCTTTTCTTGTTTTTGGGATTTGGCCAGCCAGTTTGTAGGGTGGAGAAACAATGAAAAAATACAACAGTGTTTGGTGGCAGAGAAATCGACCTCCGAAAATCATCAACTCTGATTCCTGTTTATGTAGTCAGTCACTTTTTTTACTTGGCGGGGAGTCATGGCAATGACTCCAGATGGACTATATATTCATGCTGTTCTTCTCCTGAAAACTTTGTAGATTTCTATCTTTTCCAGGTTTTTTGGCCAAGGCAGTTTGTCCACATGGTGATTGTCCACAATCACATATGACAAGGTCCTCTGTTCCAGCTATAGTGATAGTCTAATTCCAGCTATAATAAATTATACTGGAATTAGACTATCAGACTAAATTATAAAAAAGTACCACCTTTCTAACAATCCAGCAGATTATTTAATACTGTAAAAATGTTTTCGACCGTCTTTAACGGCCTTCATCAGTTAAACGTATAATAATAAAAAGGACATTAAAGAAATATTGATAGAACATAAGGAAATTAAAATTATGAAAAATAATAAGTGCACTTGCGTAAAAAAAGTAATTTGTAAATAAAATAATCAACAAAATTGAAATAAAGAAGTGAATCGTGCCAAGTAATTGTTATTGTGCTATATCATACTTATAGAACAAATATAAAAAATACGACACGGTTTCAAAAAATGACAAAAAAATAATTTGCTGGATTGTTAGAAAGGTGGTACTTTTTATAATTTAGTCTGATGTAGTAAGTATAAAATTGTTTTTAGAAGAAATCCAACAATTTTCTCACTACTTAGAAATGAAAACGACCCCACGGAGAGAAAATGATGCCTCGGCTGAAACACCTAAAAAGGATAGGAATCTACAAAGCCTTTGGGAGAGAGTTAACTTCAAGGGGAGAAACTCAATTTCGTCTGCCTGGAGAGCATTATTTGAGTTCACCTAATTCAATGCATCGTATATGACATGCGCAACTTTGCGCGTTCGATCTGTAATTAAAAAAACACATTCTGTTCTGAGATTTTAATTTTTTGTTCATGTTCTATCATCAGTTAAACCTGTGTTTGTCGATTATATACGGAAGAAAATTCCATACGTTTCTACGTAATTAATTATGGTATATCTTAATTACCAAAAAACAATTGCTATTGAAACAAAAACATCTGAGATGTAAAAAAAATTGCACCAAATAAAAACTTATCACAATTTAGATGAGTCACTTTTTCTTAGGAGTTTTTCTTTGGTGAAGATAAGCTTGGCATTTTGAAGCGGTACCCACAAGACCTACAACATTTTTATCTGTATTATTGTTGTCTACAAATCGTTTCCAAGCGCCAAGCTTTTCTTTACCAAAGAAAAACTTTTAAAAAAATTTTGAATCGTCTAAATTGTCATAAGTTTTTACTTGATGCAATTTTTTTACATCTCAGATGTTTTTGTTTGAATTTTTATTCTGTGATTATTCATATCTTATTGTTATTCACTTTTTCTGAGACATTATACAACTGCCAAAACAAAATATCTGGTGAAATGCATCAATAATATTTGAAAGCAAAAATCTTTTATTATTAATCAAAAATAGTGAAATCTGCATTCAGTAAGACAGATGAAAATTCAGTTACAAGTTCCATCTTATGTCTATATCTGCATCCATTTATACAAGATATTTGATTAAAAAGAATAATTTTTTAATATCAAATTATTGAAATGAATAGTTATGATGTGAATCATGTTATTTTTTAATTTTAAGAAATTGTCATTTTAACTATTAATGAGAAATCAAAGATTTCAGACAATCTACAGCGGTAAGAAAAAATTTTTATCACAGCCATTTTTAAAACAAAATTAAAGTTTAAATATTGGATTTTAGAATTTATTAATTTTGAATGCTTCAATATATTCCTTATACAGATTTATATTAATACATGTACTTCATTATATATTAAACATCTTACAATTAAGTTTAGTACCATAATTAATATGGAAGAAAAATATTTTTCATTTGTGTGACATTTTCAAAAAAATACATAAATTCAATTCATCTTGAAACCGAACAATTTATATTTAAATCTAAGTTTAATAATATAGAATAAAATATTTAAAAATTACCAATTTAATAATAATCTGTAAATATAATTTTCAGATTTAAAAGTTAAAACAAAGTTGAAAAGAGCCTTTTTAGCAATTTTTATAAAATTAACTTTTACACTAATTACTTTTATAAGCTTATATATATTTATAGAAATTACATACTATATAATGTATTAAATAAATATATGACACTTAATTTATACAGACATTATACTACACAATTATATATACCATACGCTGAGTAATATTAATGTTTATTTGTTTATTGATATTTTCATAACAATAGAAAATATAAAAGCAATTTAAGTCATTTTTGCAATTTCCGCTTTCATAACAGGAAAAATACAAAATTAATTACAGAATCTGTAAAAAATTATTTATACAAAAACACTTTTTTCTATAATAATTTATATTTCAAAGAAAACAGCAGAAATGTTTAAAAACTTTTAAATAAACTTTATATTATATACTTTTGAATATAATTTCTGATTATGACAGTTATATTTTATATTAAATACAAAATGTTTACTAGAATCTGTACTTATTTGTACTCTTAAAAGCATTACAGTACCAGTAATCTTTCAATAAAATTACCATATTAATTGATTCATATACTTAAAATATAATACCTAGTGGGATAATTATTAGATCTAATAATGGTCTGAAATCTTTGAAGATTGTATATTTTACATATCTCCATTGAAATGTTTTCTTCCATTTTTAAAATCCTTTTAAGACCTTTACCAGAAATATATTTCATAAGTCATCCTACTACATTTCAAATGAGCTCATAAATGTTTCTATTGGATTAAATATGATGATTGAGGTGGTGTAATACAATAAGACATTATAGAACAAACACCTAGTTTCCCAAACAGTATGATTTGAGTCATAGTAGAAAGTTTTTCTGGTGTGACAAAGAGCCATTTTTCAGCACTTTCAAACAAATAATTTCTATCAATGTCTAATATAACCTTTAATAAATATTTCCATCAATAAATACTAATTAACCAATGCCAGATACAAATATGCATCCCAAAACTAAAACTGGTCTCTACCATATTTAACTTAGAATTGAGATAAAAATGAAGTATCTGATACCTAAGTTTCCTCCATATTACATTTCATTTCTCAGAGCCAAATATCTTCAATCCATTTTCATTGCTAAAAATCAATCGACTTCAGAAATAATATATCATTATTTTATATTCATTTGCAAACTTTATTATTTTTTTTTTGTTTAATACATAGATGCAATAATTTTTTCTAGTCTCTCTTCCAATATACTGTATTCTTCCTTTTTTATAGCCCTTCTAATTCTCTTTGGATTGAAATCTTTTCCTAATTTATTTTAATCAACAATATGCACTTATGTAGTAAATAAATTAGAATTAATCTTAACAGCTTTAAGGTTGGCTTGTTTTTCTAAATCAAAGTTTAGGTGATCTACCATTATACTGTAAATTTGTCTACTCTAATAACCTTAAATAGCTCCGTTGAAAGGGCACCGGGTGTATATAGAATTCCACTCCGGGATGACAGATTCGATAGGGATCTGGTGTATATCGGTTCTACGAAAAGATCCCTCGGGCAGCGCATCTGAGAGCATAAAACGGATATCGAGAAGAAAAAGACCAATATTGCCTTGGCTGTATATGCCAATGAAAACGGCATTACACCCGGGCTGCAGCAAGCGACCTTGATACGGAGAACCAGGCAGGCACACCACCTTAAGTATTTGGAGGTGCTAGAGATCTTTAAAGAGGATTGCCTGGGCCTTTCTATCAACTTTAAAGATGAAAAGCAACTTTCGAAGGCGTGGCAAGCAATGTACGACCGGGCATTGGATGAGAGAGCACTCTCCCAGTTCCTGATTTTCTCCCATATTTTATATTAGCAGAATTCTTGTTAACAGTGCACTAGATAGTAGAGCAGTCCATTTACATGAGCATCATGTTGCCACACTTTTAGTGCAGCAGTCAGCATACAGGAGCTAAGGAACATTTATAAGGATCTATCTTTAGTCTTACAGTAGTATATCGTTACTCAAAGAACATGACAGCAGGGCTGTCTATATACTGTACACTATGGTATATGTTGTGGAGATTTGATAAAACTTTCATTGGTCAACTGTTTAATATTTAGGCAGTCAAAAGGGTTAATGTTACCCTGTATCGAGATGGCGGCTCGTCTCCGATCCCAGCAATCAGAAGACAGAGAACAGTGGGGACGCACGTTCTAATTATGGTATTTCATTTACCATAATTATTATGAATAGGTTAGGTTAGGTTAGAACGTGCGTCCCCACTGTTCTCTGTCTTCTGATTGCTGGGATCGGAGACGAGCCGCCATCTCGATACTTAGGGTAACATTAACCGTCAAAAGGTTTCCCACAGAATCATGACTGATTTCATTGAACACACAAGAAGGAATTATGTATTAAAAAGGTATTAAAATATAAGAACATGAAAACATTAGTCATGTCATACACCACATTTACCTGTTTACTTAGAATTCATTTCTGTGTACAGTATTGCATTTCATTGTGCTCTATTATTTACACACTTGCAGCAAAAAAGAATCGGTACTAAAGGGTGTAGGTCACTTCATTCATTGTCTTTAAGCTTATACAATCTCAGCAATCCAGCACCTCTGGGTAAGAAATGGCTAGACTAGCCAGAGTCTACCATAATCGATCTTATTACTTCGGATAAGGCAGCATTATCAAGCAATCTCAAAGGTGCTCTCTTAAACAGACTTAAATGCAGGGACCGATACAGAGGTGGGCAGTTACCAGGAAGGCAGATAATGGTATTAATAAGAATTTATAGAATAAAAAATTTAGAATAGCAAAGCAAATAACTGGATATAAACTTACCAGCGATGTTTCCTTTTATCGACACTAAATAAATGAGAAAGATAACTTTATACACGTTCATAAAGTACACGCCTACTAACTCGGATTGTTGTCATAATCTGTCGCCGGGATACTCGTTGTTGCCAGCAAATAGGATGTTGCAACGTAACAATAAAAGGAATTTTATCAGAAAAGTCGTTTTACGATTGGTTATCGTGCGTGACAAACTGAATAATTAAATTAAAGAATTAGTTTAAGAAAATAAAACGAAACTGTATACAATGAGCTGGGGTCTAGTCTGCACGAATGTGCAAGGGTTTTCCAGATAAATTTAATAATGAATGAGACTTTTAAGAAGTTTGTTTTAAAATATGAAAATTTAAAATACCAAATTTTGAATTTGAATTGTACTCGAATTGCCCGATTTCGATTTCACACTATCCAAAAAAAATTACAAGAACATTTTGTTTTAGTCGTTGCGATTTTACTTTAACGCAATTTAAAACCAAAAATAGTGGACGAGAGAAATTTTTTTATCCCTTCAAGTGACGACCTGATGACCGAGTGGTCAAGGGTCAAACTTTCACGGACCAATGAAAGTTTGGCCTACCGTTCTGGGGCCCGAGATCAAATCCGGACGTGTCGAAAACTTCCTAGGAATTATTCGAGGATGGTCCGTTCGGATATGTCGGGCCCGTCCCTCAACACCCGGCCGCTCCATTGTAGGTCTGACCGAACCCATAATGGACTTGCTAAAAGAGGGCTTTGTGCCCACAGGGCGGAGAGGGGTGTTAAAAAAAAAAAAAAACACTACAGAGTAACTGATTCGATTTTTTCATGCATATCTGTAATAACTTCTATAGTAAATATCTCTTTTTTGGGGGGTTTTCATTAAAAAGTTTCCTTATTATACGGAAGAGTAGTAGAAAAGACAATTTCACTTAACAACTCATTTGTCAGTTGAATAAAAAGAATTTGATAATGATAAAACTATGCAATTTTTTTTATAAAAGCTATGCATTCGCTATATGTTCGAGTTTCTGCGCATATTTTGAGCACAATAAATATTTTTAACATTTTCCACCCTGTGGGTACTAAAGAGGGTCTTTTTAGCAAGCACATTATGGGTTCACCAGGCTCAAAATAAGACGATCGGATAGTGAAGGACGGGGCTCGAAATATCCAGACGAATCAACTACGAAAAATTCCTGGACATTCGACCAGTCCGGATTCAATACCGGTCCTCCAGAGCGATAGGTTGGCACCTTATTGGCGGCGAATTTTGCCATAGCGGCTGCGTTTTGAAGTAAATTTTTTTTCAGAAATCAAAACTGCATATGCGGGGCAATATGTATACAAAATTTGATTGAGATATTTCTTTTCACTGAGACATGGGAGCCAACTCTACGGGACCAGAACCTATTCGGCCTCTATAATATTTTAAGTGTCTCCTTAAGAGATGAAAAATTACAAGACTTACTGGATTTCAAAAATCAATTTTTTAGAAGTTAGATAATATTTTATCATCAAACAAGTAAAACGGCAAGGCCGTATTTGGGACAAGATTATGTCTCCGAGACTCACTACTAAGCGGAATCATTTCGACGCTCACGGCAAATCTCGCTCTCATTCTCCAATCATCTTTGGTATTGCTGGTTTTGAGCACGATCGTTCAAACTTCGCCGACCACAGCCACGACCACGAGGTCATCCACGATGCATTTTCTGTGAAATTAACATATCTAATGTTGAAATTTCTCTCCGTTGCAACGGAGAAAACTTTAACCTGGGGCGTCGAATGGAGAAAACCCAGTTTTTATTTGGTCGAATAAAAAAAACCCAGGTTGAATTTTTGTCAATGCGAAAATTTCCCGTTTTTGAAAAAAATAATGGTGGCTATTGTATCGTTCGAAATTATGTTTTTATTTTGCACAAACGAAATTATTATATTTCGGAAGTTAGCGCTATCTATTTTCAAAACTGTTCCAATGATGAAACAACATATTTCCAGTCAATCGGTCCAGTCAAATGGTGACCAGAAATATGTGGCAGTGGCGTAGCGAACGTAACTGGCGCCCCTCTAGCCCCTCCAGAAACACATATAGCTTGTCTTGGAGACCATTTGGGTGCCCAGTGCATGATACACCTCCTTGCACCCCCTTCGCTACGCCACTGATACGTGGGGAATAACACGGGGCAGGTAAATGGGTTTTTTCAAAGATTCCTTTGTCAAAATTCGATTTCACAACATTCGTATTTTCAACTTCCCAACCAGCAATGCATGTGCAAATCTCGCACTACTGCCTGTTTATAGAGTGTGTCGCCATTTTGTATTTGGGCACCTAATACTCTGTGCCAAACTTCAACTCCTGACATGTACTCCTTCATACCTCGAAGCTGATAACACAATCTTACCTTCCGTCATAATTTTTACTGTTTTTCATCAAATACAAAGTGGTATGTTTTGTTATCAACAGTAATATGCATCTCCTGCATTGTCGCCATTTTTCATTCAAATGTCGCACCAATTATCCATAATTCATTGGAAAGTAGCAGTCAATATATCTGTTGAGTGCTGAGTGCGTTGAGTCAGCGCTGACAACAGCGATACCTCAACGTTGAAAAAAGGAACAAATTTTAATGAACATTGAGTCAGCGTTGAAAATTGGAATGTCCCGAGTGGGTGCGTTCGTTAATAGCAGTCGCTCTGCAGGAGTGCACTGATGTTTGTAGGCATTTAGGAACGACGGTGAAAGAAAGATGCACCCATACTACCAATAGTATTGTTAAAGAAGAATCTATGATTTTTTAGGGACCAAAGAAGGGTATCAATTGTAAAAATTAATCATAAAATGAATTATTTTGCCGACAGAGCATTCAAAGTAGCCACGAATAAAATTAGAATGCTAGCTACCACTGAAAAAAAATTTGGAGACACTGAGATGATGTCAATCGTAGCTTATTAAATACAAAATTTATTTTATTAAATTTTGTTTTATTAATGATTTTACTTATTATTAGCAATCAGTTTTTTGCAAATTTCATTTATTAAGTTTTTAGTTTACATATTTATTTTGTTAGGCTTATTTCATATTTATGTGTGTAGCATTTGTCTTCATTGATGAGATGGCAGACATCATGAATGAATACCTGAACTTACAGCTTCTGCGAAAACTGACATTATAAATAGTTACACATGCACATTGTGCAGAAAGACTTTAAAGAGTTCCGTTATTTAAAAGTGCATACAAACAATTGTCATCCAGATCACGTGAGCGAGTTAGTGAATCCAAAGAAGTTGCAAAAAGTGTTTAATTATCCTTGTCATTTATGTTCCAGGAAATTCAATAACATTCGCCGGCTATGTTATCATCATCTGAATGACCATGGTGAAATAATTGAAACACCTGATAATTCGAACATTTTGAACTGTGGTCTGTGTGGTGCTAGTTATTCCAAAAAACTTCTACTGGAACATTTTAACAGTGACCAACCACTGGCGAATTATCAGGCTAGAAAATGGCTAGAAAATGGGTATATTCACATGTCTTGACTCAACAGTTCATTGGAACATGTGTAAACATATTCATACAGTTTGCATATATCTTCAGACTAAAGAACTGCAACCATTTCCAACAGAACATAAAGAAAATGAACAACACATCAACACAGAATTGCAATATGAATTATAAATTCATCAAGTACAGAAAAAAATGAACAAAGATTGATTATTTTTGAAGATAAAAGAAAGGAAAAGACATCATTGCCTGTAGACAAACTATACACACCATCAACTTCAACACCTTCAAGATTGCGAGAAAATGTTAGGAAAGCTCTTAAGAATCTTGAAGCAGGTCTGGAATCGATATCTGAGAGCCAACTAGAAGTAGTAATAAAGCTCTAAAATCTTTGGGTCCACAGCTTTCAGCTGTTGATGCAACAGACAAGTCTTCTTTTGTTTCAGCCCATTCAGTACCAGGTAACAAAACAATTGACCCTCAGAAAAGAACTCTCTTCAAGATAAAGATGTAAAAAGAAAATATCAGAAATTAAGTCCCAGCTTAGAGGAAATACAGAGAACTGCTGCTAAAATAATTGTGAATGCTAAAACATTAATGTAAGAAACTTTTATTCATTTTGTAAATTAAAATTCTATATATTTGGTATTTCTATAATGTATCTTTCTTAAAACAACATTGATACCACACGAGAGTAAAGTAAACAAACATACCATAGAGCCTGTTACTGGTGTGCATCTTCTAATAAACAGACCATTACAAACGTTTTTGAACTCTCAGGTTCTTCTTCAGGTAACTAATAACTCCTGAACGAATGCAATTCAAATTAAAGATGCACACCAGTAACAGGCTCTATGGTATGTTTGTTTACTTTACTCCGGTGTAATATCAATGTTGTTTGATTAATTAGCCATGCTGGCTAATAGATACATTCGAATGCTCATAAGCCTAACTAAGGCAAGAGCCAGATATGACTTTCTGATGGAATGCAAAAAAGAAAAAGTGCTACCTTCCGTATTTGACTCCCACTGGGTAATGAATCACTACTTGCTAAAGTGCAGAGTATGTGCTTCAATAGAGCCATCCACACAACAAGGAAGCACATATACACCAATATCGCAGAACTAATCAGGATCAAGAACACACTTTTTGATAAGAGTCCCTACACCTTAGCCCAAGAGAACACTTGGCTTGTAGCCATATAGGAAAGACTAACAAACACTTTAAAGAAGCGCTACCAACGGAAACTCCAATAGATCATAAGGATGCAGACACCCTGGAAGCTGCAACAACCCTCATTCCCGTACCTTGTTTGGGACGACTTAAAGTTACCAACTTATGCAGTCAAAGTCTTGAGTTTAGGACTTAAGTTTGCACCCCTCCGACCACAGAAGACTTAAACCCTATCCCTGAATTGGAATCTCTACTGGTGGATTACCTGATATTGATAAAGAATACTACAGATGGAACGCCACTTCACATGCTTAAAAATCCACCCAACTGCAAGATATGAAACGCTTGAGATCTAATTTGGAGCACACAAGAAGTTGGATGTACCACAACAATGTCACGTTGGTCAGAGCTGACAAGACTAAGTCTATCGTCCTCATGAAACGTGATACATACAATCGACTATTAGAGGAACATGTAAACCGCAACCAATGTACCATTGCAAGTAACAAGGCTATTGACAGATTACAGGTGAGAGTTAAACACTTTGCCAGTACGAAGCTCGCCAAACGCCTTGAGTTAGAGAATATCACAATCGAATCTCCAGATACTCCTAGGATGTTCGCCTTTGTGAAAATCCATAAACCTGGACAACAGCTACAACCAGTTATAGATAAAGCCAGGGCACCAACCATTAAACTGGAGAAGCTCACACACAGGCTACTTTTACCCCACTTAGAAGGATACCCATATGCTCTGACCAACCCAGTAGACCTTGTATCCCTCCTCGAGGAAATATCAGTGCCTCCTGCCTTCATAATGGTTTTAGACTTTAAGTTACTGTACTCGTCTATTAGACTCCCATCAGCATTTTGCACCATCAGAGATGTACTTTTCAACATTGTTAATGATAGTACTATGCACCAACAGATACTAGAATTGGCACATCTACTATGTTATAAATTCCTTGTTCCAATTCAACAGCGTTACATACACTCAAGGGAGGTGTCCCGATGGGCAGCCCCAATGCAGATCATCTGTGTGAGATTGTGGTCAGGCAGTTAGAATCTAAGATCATCCCACAACATTTACCCAACAACGCATTATATAGAAAGGTACATACATCAATGATATTCTCATCCTATGAAGAGTAAAGCCAAACATCAGCATTTGTCGATTCATTCAATGATAACCCATATGGCTTGACCCTAGAGATAGACCAAGCTCAGGCTTCTGAGGCACATTTCCTCAACATCAACATCAAGTTCGAACAAACAGCAATCCACACGGAAGTATATCGTAAACCGGGGTCAGAACATCTATATATACTGGCAGGGTCGTGTGACCCTCCACATTATAAAATGGCAGCCTTTAATACCTTAATTAGGAGGGCCTACACACACTCGTCTTCTCAGATAGCTCTCAGAGCCGAGCTGAGGCTTATTGAACATGTAGCCAAAGAACATGGTTAACATGTTATCACACGTAAATTGATCCACAGATGGCACCGTTGCCAAAAACTAGACCCAACCCAGGTACCCAACAAAGTTCCACCCAGTATCATCCTGGTTACTTACAATCCGTACCTGAAATTGTTATACTCTGAGATAGTTAAGAAAAAAAATATTTGCATCATTTATAGAAAATGTGCTACAATATTTGACATTTTACAGAACGGAAAAGACACTCCCAACAAAGAATGACTCCTGGGTGTGTACGCCATCCCACTCATGGACCATAGATGGGACAGAAGCCTGGTCTCTGGTCTACATAGGATCCACCAAGCGCTCCCTAGAAGTGAGAATGAAAGAACATGCAGTGGATATTCTACACGTGAAGACCACCTCTGCTCTAGCCATCTATGCCTCAGACCTCGACGTAGAACCAATGTTCAATCAAGCAAAGGTGATCCACACTACACAACACGTACACCATCTTAGCTGGCTAGATGCTATTTACATCTGCATGGCTACACTCAACGATGGTAATTGCATTAACAATAAGGATGAAATCACCCTGTCAACAGCCTGGCAGGCGCTCGTAGACAAAAACTTACAATAATCTACAGCTGTTAAAGGGGTGCAGCCTGAATAATGTTATCAATATCCATGCAATAGAGTTCTGACTGGTGTTCCAATTGAATTTAATTTGAATTGCATTCATTCAGGAGTTATTTATTACCTAAAGAAGAACCTGAGAGTTCAAAAACATTCATAACATCTGTTTATTAGAAGATGCACACTGGTAACAGGCTCTATGGTATGTTTGTATTTTTCTTAACATGTTTTTAAATCTTTTGTATTTTAAAAGTTTGTGGTCATTTTAAAAAAAGTTGTTTTTTTATTTTTATAATACAGATTATCCAAAACAGGGATTGTAATCAAGAAATAAAGTATTATCTGAAAAAAAGCATTTCTTACATTATCAGTTACATTACATATTTAATCAGTTTTATGATTTAGGACTCTTGGAACATCTTATTAAAAGCAAAGAATTGAACTGTTTTTATTAATAGCATACAGTGAATTAAGATTTATCTTTAATTAACGATATAAAATTCATTGATTTTAGAAGATTCAATGCCATTTGTTTTAAGTCTACAGACAGTCATAACTACCTCCTACTGAAAGATCTATTCAAGCAGTATTTTGAAGGATGCAGGACTTGCATCCAGTAACTAGCTTTTTGTGCCACATTGTTGTAATATGCGTGTGGTGATTTGTTTTGTATCTTCTGTCCTTCTGTTCACATGTGATGTACCAACTGTCAAATTTGCTGTACCTGTTGGGTCGTGACTTAACATGGTTCACGACCAAGGTTCTGTAAGTTGTTTGTTTGCCACAAGAACATGGCATTATACCTGATGTTTCTATCTTAATTTCGGAATCTTGCCTTTTATAAGCCAAAAGGCCACTCTGTACTTTACCCGACTGTGCCTTGCAGTGTCAGGAAAGAAATAAAGATTGTTAAGAAGAAGAAGAAAGTCACATTTCTTTACAGACTCAGTCTTCAGCTTTCTGCCTTCTAACATCAAAACTCTGGCATCAGCCACTATTCAGAAAGTGTTTAATCTAAAGATACAAAATTTTTTACATTACTCAATTCTAAATAGCAGCAAAGTGAAGTAAATGTTGTTTTTTTTAAAATACGTCTCTATTGACACTCATATCAAACTTTCTGAAAAAGAAAGTTTAATTTTTCTTCCAGGAAAACTGAAAACTGACACATAGTTCTTATTTTTTACTTTATTTAAACTACTTTCTGAACATATCATAGTTCTTAAACTATCCGACAGAGGGAGCCTCCATCAGAGTAAGTTGGAACGTGCCCAGTCACTAGACGCTTCTATGATTAGGCAATTCTATATGGCCGGCTTTTCGGTTATCTAGTGATCACCCACAAGTCTCTCGGAGTAAAAGGTGAATAGCCACAAAACTCCATATGAACCACCACCAAGAAAGAAAAGATTAAAAGAACAATATCGAATTGTTAAAGTTTCTTTTAATTCATATTAAAATAATTAACTATATATATTAGTCATTTATAATTTATAGTCTTTGGAACTGCTTGTCTGATTTTTCATTATTATTTATATTATGGCTCTAACATTGCTGTTTAATATCAGACATATTTATTGTACACACAGATTAAAAGGAAAACAAACTCTTTTCTTTTCCATGTATATATTTTACTAGCAAATGAGCCCAGCATTGCTTGGACAAACAAATTGGATGATTTGGTAAATATTGTACGTTTGGAAATTAAAGTTATTACTATCAACGGTAATCTTCAACAACCATAGTAATTGTTATATAAGACATACCCCTTATTGCTGCGAATCATTTTACTGCTTCAAACAAACATTTCCAACCTGATCAATTTTATGGAATGTTTAATCATTCTATAATCGAACCAATATGCAATATCAAATTCTAATTTAAAACGGTTTGAACATTTGGTTAAAAAATCGAAACATATAAAAATATTTATAACAATGTCTGAAATGTTATCAATTTAATAAATCTAAGTATTCAATGAAGACTAAATGTAGTTAAAAACAAAGAATTGCATCTAAAATAGTACAATAGAAGCCGTTCTTTGGGTTAAGCTTTAATGCTCTCCCTCCCCATGGAAATTTTGAAAAATCCCATCTTAGTGTACATTTTCATGACATACCCTAACTGTGTACCAAATTTCACCACTTTCAGTTCAGTGGTTTGCTCTGGATGGTGATGAATCAATCACTCAGTCAGTCAGGACAAATAATTTTATATGTTTAGATTGTGGAATGCATTCTTCCAAAATGCATTCCACATGTCCAATATTAAATGACAGTTTGAAGCCATAATACAAGTAATTTTGATTTATAATTCACCAGGAAATTATTTTGCAGAATTTGGCAATTTCAATGATCCAATGAATAAAATATTGTTATATTTATGATCAACAACAAAGTATAAGAAAGGATGATCTGCTTTGAATTCCGGTATTTCATAATATTCCTGGCTACATAACTCATCGTCAACTGCGGTTGCTGCTGCTGCCTCTGTTCCTTCTTCATTTACATCTATAAATGCTTTATGTATCACCTCGTCAACATATAAATCTCTCTTATTATTGATACCAGACAAATCTGCTTTGCTTGGATCAAATAAATCTGTTATACCCATTTTCGACAGTACAGCTTTTAAATTTATTGCACTTTCCAATTTGAATTTCGGTAACCAGACATGTACATCGCCTACACAACTTTTAACTTCATTGCATAAACTATTGAATTTATCTGAACTCAGTTTATTCTCAATTTCTTGTAGTCCATCTATTTCAGATGGAAGAATGATTATCATACTTAATGCATCTTTCTCATAAGGTAACCGAAGTACGTGAGCTTGCAATTCCTCATCTTTCAGGTATCCAAATTTTCCTTTTTGATACATCATATCAGTATTAACAATTTTATCCTTTGTTACATAAAAAGGATGTGTTTTGGTTAAAGATGTGGAGAATTTCTTAGCCCAAAATCCTTTGAAATAAATAGCACTAATCAGTATAAGACGGGTTGATGGTTCAACATCACCAAGCAAATCATTAATTTTATTTTCTGTTACTGACGATACCCATGAATTTATGCTATTTTTTGCATTAATCGAATCATTTATGAAGTCTACAATTCCACAATCACTTTGAAATATTTTTTTAAGGCTGGACGTAAAATCTGATTCAATGGAATAATCTTTCTGTAAGTACATTCGATTTGCAATTTTCACAGTATCGGAATTTTTATTAAAGTGCAAAATAATTTCAGAATATTTAGAAAATGTCTCTTCGCTATCCTCCATAATTAGAACCTTCTTCATTTGTTCAGCAGTATTACTCCTCCCTCCCATTAGAGTCATACTCAAAGCAACAGTTACACTTAGAGGTGAAATTAATACATTTTCTTCTTCTGAAGATACAATTGTTTTATATAATTCAAATGTAAACTGCATAGTTGGATTCAAACTTGATTCTTCACTTATATTCATTTCTGAAAAATAAAAAGAGTATTTTAAGACATTTTTAATTATCAAACTATGTTTATTTGGAGAACAACTTTTGATAATATTACAATTAAATGAGTAGATTATTACATTAAAATTTTTAGACTACAGTAATTTCTTAATTAAATAATTCTAATTAATTGTTTCCACATTTCATTAGTGAATAATTTATGCAATTTAAACAAGGTAACAATATTTTTATTCAGTACCATATATGTACAGCCAATTTTTTAAAAATAATAATTCAAATACTGTGGGAAATACTGTACTAAAAAATTTCAAATTATCTGTTTTTAAAAATTAAACTATAGTCCCTCCCACATTCAAAATGAAGTAGATATACTGTATTTCAAATATACAAGGGAAAAAAGTTTAGTTTTTATTATATATAGAAAACAACATATAGATGATTCAATAATTTTCAAGTATACTATCTATTATTGAACAATCTAGTTGAAAAATAAAACTGCAAATATTTGTTGCAATAACTTTCGGAATAGGAAAAATACATATATAAAACCTTATGACAATGGATCAGAAGTAACTCATTTTTAAAATTCTTTGAATGATGAAGTGAGGTGTCATGCAAAGAATCCGAACATCCAGATGAATGCATACGTCTCAACTGTAATATTGAGTGATACATAGTATAGATAAATCAATTCCATTCTAAATGTGGGATACTATTTCTGGTATATTATTTATATACAGTTAAAATCAACTTCTCTTTTTAGTATAATTAGTCATTTCTGACTTTTATGTGCTGTTTGAGTTCACTTAAAGACAGGACTTTAAAACATGAAGACTTTGATTGTCCTGCATGAATTTAGTCTTCAAGTTAACATTACTCTTTTTTCAGCACAAAAATTTGACTTTTGGACTGGCGATCACTCAGCACAAATGTAAATGTGATTGAAGGGCGACCTTAGGGCGACTTAGTGTTCCAAATTTATGGCAGTGGAAAGCAATACAATATTCTCACTGAAGTGAATGCAATATTTGTTCACCTCAATGTCCAATCACTTCCTCATCCTTCAAACTGTACAGTACATGTGATCAATAGATGACTCCTATTCAAAAACTGTGCATTGTATAGTTTAAATGTATATTTATAACTTTATACTCTTGGAAACTGGCATTTACTTTTACACACATATATAAACATGAAATAATTCAATTGTGGAAAAAAAATTATTATTATTAGTAGCATAGGTTGCTGATGCTCAATAATACATTAAGATTTTCAAAAGAGAATTGCAGAACTATTAGATGTATGAATCTATAATACTGACAAAAGAACTCACTGATTTTTATTATTCAAAGCTTGTTGTTGTTTACTTTTTCTGAAACATTTCATGACTCCCAAAACAAGATAGCTGGTACAATACATAAAAGGATTTTTGATTTCAAATATCATTGATCATTAATCAAAAATCATGAGATCGGTATTCATTATGACAAATGAAAATTCAGTTTCAAGTTCAATCTTCTATATCTGCATCCATTTATACAAGATAATAAAAAGTAATTGAGTTTCAAAAAATTGTAGATCCGTGAGTCACGTGAATGTACAAAGGTCTATGAAGGGCAGTACACAAATAAATAACAACAATCAGTGGTGATATTCAGCGGGTTCGCGCAGGTTGCTCGAACCCGTTGTTAAAATTTTCAGTTTTCCGAACCTTGTTAAACACACGGAACATTTCTCAGTGGTTTTGTTTTTTTTTTAAAAATATATTAAAATATATGTATTATACTCTGTAATACTACTAAACTAGAGCCTTATACCCCGTTCGCACCGAGCATTTCAATCTAGATTGTGAGCAAGGTCGCGGACTATGTCTTGGTGCGATCTCTCTCGACTGTTTCAATCTCGACCGAAACTAGGTTTAATCGCAATCAATTCAAGAGAGTTCTTGAAACTAGCTCCAGTTATAAGAGAGATCCCAGAATTCCACGCACGCAAGAAAATAGAAGATGGCTGCGGAACAGTGTCGGGCTATGGACAGCGAAATATAAAGGATATTGTATTACGAGAGATGATGACATCTGTCTACTATGAGTAGTGCCATTCGGGGTGGAAAATTTCTCTGCCTAAAAAAAAAAATGTCGACAGCACTAATATACTATTGTTACCTGATCTTCGCCCAGGGCTCGTTACGTTCCAAATACGTCACTAGTTATTAGATATATCACAAGAAAAGGTATTGTTTTATTTCTAGTCAAAACTTCCATTTCGTTTGTCGAGTAATTGTCAGGGAAAAATTTTCTGCTAGCGAACTCTTTGTTAACTATTTCGAATATCACCACTGACAACAATTACTTATTTTTCACATAATTAGTAATACACAGGATTCTTTTTGGATTCTAACTTTGAGCATTACAAAATATCCAAAATCGGGGCAAGGAATCTAATAAATACGAGTCAAGGGAACCCGTTCACGACAAATAAGTAAAAGACAGACTTGTAATCTTACAACTAATACTTACACTAAATTATAAACTAAAAGAGGAAAGAAAGGTTAATAAAAAAGATTTTAGGATGATAGAAGAAGAGGTTATAAAGAATACCCGGGTTTTTTTGTCTGGTCTTGATACTCTTCTGGTGGAGAACCATTATAAATCCTGCTTCAAGATGATCTTTAATTGGATCTCTCCAATGATCCTCCTTATACAAGGGATGTTCGTCTTTCATCACGTTCGCATGGGTCCTTTTCTCTCCTTTGCAGGCCACCTTCGTCTCCCTTTGTCCTTCTAGACGACGAGCAGGAGCATACCTTTCACACGTCTGCCTTCACTAAGAGTCCGACCCAAGAATGTCCCTCTTATCCATTATAGTAGCCTCAGGGCCTTCACTTTCCATTGATAATGTGGTTCTTAGAAAGGGTTACTCCACCCACAGGAAAGGAATGTTAGTCAAAAATTCGAGAAAACAAAAGGAGAGAACAAAGAAAAAAGAAAACTTAAAACTAAACTTATATCTAAAATATATACAGTAATATGGCGTATTGCCACAGATCTATAAATTCCCATCATTGTCCGTCCATCTGTCTTTTCTAAATTTCAAAAAAAGTTATGGATGAAAGATGAGATCAGATATGGAAACCTTAGGGACAGGAGGCCCTGTTTAACTACATACACATGTCCTATGCAAACCAGAAGTCACATTATTTCAATTCAAAACTTCTTTCCCTGAAAGCAGTTAATCAATGACTGACACAACTCTGATGTTAAAGGAAAAGTATGATGTACAGGGGCAAGACACTAATAATTTGAGATGGAGTGCATGTATTGTAAATTATTTTAAAATATGATTAAAAAGTACAGCCCAGCATTGTGACAATATCACAATAAATAATTGGTCATTCCTTTTTAAATTAAATTAGAAATTTGTTCAAATTAATAATAATTATAAGAAACATTTATTTTATAAAATACTCATTTTAACTCCTAATGAAAAATCAGAGATTCTAAGCTTCACCTGTAGTTGTAATAACAAACTTTTTATCTCAGCTATTTTTTTAAAAATTTTTAAGTTCTAAAATTTTATATTTTAAATTTGAATAATTTAAATACTTCAATATATGCTTTACACAAAAATTAATTATATCAAAAACATTAAATATATATTAACATCTTAAAAATATACAGAAACAACAAATTTAGTACCACAATTAATATATAAGAAACTAGCAGATGAGCTCAAGGCAGAATATAACAGCAAAGATTAAAATTATTAGATTATTTTATACTTTCTATAAAATTATATTTTAAAAACACTTCAAACATTTTTTATACTTTATAAACTAAAGTGGACCTGCACTTAAAATGCATACACTTGCTCCTTATTTGATTACATGGTTAGAATGGGTAATATCAGTACCCTTATTATGAAGGAAATCATAAGACTTCTTAGTTAATAACTCAGAAACTGAGCCAGACCTTTCTATGATGAGACCCAAAATGCTTGGTTTTTGAGTTTTGTATTAGTATAAAATGTTTTTTGTCTACACATGAAGAACCATTCCTGAGGTAATGCCGTGTATTTTTGAGAGACCCTGTAAATCGGGGATGGACGACCCACAGCCTGCATTGCACAAAATATTAATAAATATATCAATTTTCCATCTTACAGAAGTATGAAGCAAAAATTCTATTCTTATTTTCTACAACTTGTGTATGTAAACAGTATAATAATCCAACATCTGGATTATATCGGGCTATTATATCACAATATGATCCAATTGTTGTTGGCTTATTATGTATATAAAGTTTGTAGATGTTGGTTTATATATGTGAACAGTTTTTTCTGCAATGAATTTAGTAAAAAGTAAAACAAGAAATCAGCTAACAGACTCACGTCAAAACTAATTTAAAACTAGCAGTAATTAATATGTTAATTTATAATCATATAGCCTATGAATAAATAATTTTGATTTATTATCTTTTTTTTTTCATTTTTCTGTTTTATGTGACCTGAATCTGTTCTGTAGTTTTCAATGTCGCCAACATAGAAAACGGTTGCCCATCCCTGCTGTAAATGACCTTTAATCAATATTTCCATCATAATCATCCAACCAACAGCAAAATTAATTGGGCAGACAATATGTTACAAATATCAATTAGAAATTACATCATTAGGACTAGAGATAGACATTAGGCTCTATCTCTTAATGAAAATAGCAACTATAATTTGATTTTAACTTCTTTAGAATAATCTGGAAGAAACGAATCGGCCCACAGCGGGAGTCTATCCTGCAACCTCCTCTTTGCCAGATTAATTTGGCTGTTGGTTAGATGATTTCGAGTTTCTTTGGATGTTTATATATAAATATTTCCATGAATAAATACTAAATATTCAATGCCAGATACAAATATGCATCCCAAAACAAAACTGGTCTCTACCATATTTCTCTTAGGTCTCAGATACTTCATTATCTCAATTCTAAGTTTCCTACATGTTACATTTCATTTCTCAGAGCCAAATATCTTCAATTCATTGTCATAGCTGAAAATCAATCAACTTCAGAAATAATATACCATTATTTTACATTCTTTTGCAAATTTTATTTTTTTTAATACAGTATTAAGATGCAGAACTTTTTCTAATCTCTCTTCCTTTCTTATAATTCTTTTAATTCTCTTTGGATTGAATTCTTTTCCTAACTTATTTTAATCAACAATATGCATTTATGTAGTAAATAAATTATAATTAATCTTAACAGCTTTAAGGTTGGCTTGTTTTTCTAAATCAGACTTTAGATGATCTACCATTATAGTGTAAATTATGTAATGATTTCAATTTTTTAACTTTTTTTATGGTAGAAAGAAAAGTGCTATATCATCTTCCAATTGGTTCAGAAATTTTTTAAAATATATTTTATCTTCTTTAAATGAAATTTTTCTGTTCAATTATTGCTTCTACTCCTTATTCCTACTCATTTTTAAAATTTTGATAAACTGATTTGAAGCCTGTCATACACTATTGTTTGTTACTATTGCAATTTCACCTAGTTATAGTAATTGATCATATCATAATTTGCACTTCTTAAAGAAATGTGAATGAGTATGTGATTACTTTTGTGTGGAACATTGAAGTTTAATTAAACTCTATTTTCAATTTAACTAAATGACTAATATTTCCAACTACAGTCAAGTCCACTTAACAGAATATTAGATAAGAGAGTACTCTTCCAGTTCCTGATTTTCTCCCATATTTTGTAATGATATTAGCAGAATTCCTGTTAACAGTGCACTAGATAGTAGAGCAGTCCATTTAAATGAGCATTATGTTGTGACATTTTTAGAGCATTATGTTGTGACATTTTTAGAGCAGTAGTCACAATATGGAAGCAAACAAACATTTATAAGGATCTATCTTTAATCTTACAGTATATCATCACCCAGGGAACACAACAGCAGGGTTTTCTACACTATGGTATATGTTGTGGAGATTCAATGAAACTTTCATTGGTCAATTGTTTAATATTTAGGTAGTCAAAAGGTTTCTCACAGAATCATAACCGATTTCATTGAACATACAAGAAGCAATTACATATTAAAAAGGTATTAATATATACAAACAAATAGCACGAATCACACGTATGCCTTCTCATCTCAAGTGGACAAGACAAAAAGTGATTAGCAACCACATTTTGGAGATCACGTGACCTTTAAGGCAGTACTTTACTTATTTCTTTTTATACTGTCCAATTAGAGAGCATTCACAAATTTTGGATAAAGGATGTTCACTTCTTTTCAGCTAGGCCATCTACTGCATTTCTGGGAAGTGAAAATAATTTGAGTATACTGTATTTATTATATGATAGAGCAGTAAAATTGGTGATATATACTGGTGGATCCAAGGAAGTTACAGAGGCTTAAGTTCTCTCCATTGACACAAAAATATTAAAAATGTACTTCTTTGAACTTCAAAAATTGTTTTTTGAAAACATTTACGGTGGTAAAAATTGTTTATTGGCGTGTGCAATACAGTCTTCGTGTACACGTTAATAAAAGGATGTTATTAATTATTTACATATTTTTAAGTTTTGAGTTAGCTCCTCCTCCTCTCTGCTATTAATGATATAAGAATGAAAAGAAATATGCAGGTACAGTGAAATTATGTGATACTGAATTTTAGCATTTCCAAGTGTTTTATAAGTTTAAGCAAAACAAGTCCCATTTATTCATTACTTTTAAGCTTATACACTCTCAGCAATGTGGCACCTGTCTGTGCCAGGAATGGCCAGCTTAGTGAGAGTCTACTGTACCATTAATATCACCAAGTGAGCTTGTTACTTCAGATAAGGGAGCATTACGCAGCAATTCCCACGGATGCTCTTAAATTGACTCAATTGTACGATTTAAATACGAAAACTAATAGATATCTTATAAGAATCTCAATTTCGATAAAAGACAGTTAAAACTGTATTAATATTCTATAGTCATTAATATATGTGTTTACAGAATAAACTTTTATCTGTGTATACAGTAAAATGGAGTAAATATATTTTCATCTGTGATTGTATATTATAGCTAGTCCATTTTTATCATACTATTACTTCATAAATAACATATTAAAACTAAGTTTCTAATCTGCAGACATATTTTCTTTACGATTCTTAAACACTTTAAAAATTACAAAGAAGATAATATTTTACATTAATTTTACTTTAAGGGTTGGTGAAGTAATTATTCTATCAATAACAACTGATAAAATAAAAAATTTAGAATATTAAAGCAAATGACGTGTTATTATAAACCAGTGTTCCCAATCTTTTTGGATTAGCGACTACTTTGAATTTAAATTAATAAGATTCCTGCGACACACGATAATTTTTACGATCGATTTAAAAAAAAACTGATAATAC
This sequence comes from Centruroides vittatus, assembly GCF_030686945.1. Taxonomy (NCBI): domain Eukaryota; kingdom Metazoa; phylum Arthropoda; class Arachnida; order Scorpiones; family Buthidae; genus Centruroides; species Centruroides vittatus. Next base: position 291,785 of record NW_027122582.1, read on the forward strand.
GAAACTTAAAAAAGTTACAAGAAAAAAGCGTAAACTTTACAAATTTAATATAAGAATAAAAAAGGCTATCTAGATTAATGCGTAAAAAGCGTCGGTTTTTGCGGAGTTCGTAGAAGATTCAGAGTTGGTATGGCGGCATCGCATAGAAGCACGCAACTTTTGTGAGAGGATTATGCGGATTGTGCAGTTTGCAACAATCGGCATTTTTGCGAATACCTCTTCCTCTTCGATCGGCATGTGGTAAAAAGATGAAAAATAAATAAAATTTCTTAAAATATTACTGAAAATTCTAAAAAATATTTGGAATTTACAATCTTACAACGACAAAGTCTACGTAATACTTACTTCTGGTCCTTGTACGAGATGTTTGTTGTTCGTGAAAGTTACGAGTTGTTTTAATCTGATTGAGGTCGAGTTTCGTCTGTACGGTTATATTGCCCCGTTAGTACAGTACGTGCGTATCTTCCTGAAGGGCGTTCCCAGTGGGCACTGCCCACTAGTATTGATAACGTTTCATATTAGACACGAACTCCCACGTTGCCAAGTGCCAATCAGCAGTTCCTCTAGAATGAAAACAATTCCCCCCTTTTTTTTTTTTTTTTTGTAACTCTTTCCGCCCAGTGGGCACTAAGAGGGCCTCTTATAGCAAGCCCATTATGAGTTCGGCCAGGCCCACAATGGGGTGGCCGGGTGGTGAGGGACGGGGACCGACATATCCGGACGGACCACCCCCCGAAAAATTCCTGGGGATATTTCGACCCGTCCGGCTTCGATCCCGGGTCCCCTGGGCGGCAGGCTGCCCCTAACCTTGACCGCTCGGCCATCCGGCCACAACAATTCCCCCTAGAAATCACCTAGTTATTTCTTTCTCTTACATTTTTATCCAGAATTTAAATGAAAATTTATGAATAGCTAAATGCATTTAAACTTAATTGTACCATTCGATCATATTTTATACACCGATTGTCGATTTGTCATTGCAACATGCCATGCGTTCTTACATTATAACAAAAAAAAAATATTTATATACTCACTGGCCACATGAATTTAATATTTTATTGGACCACCTTTAGCTCGAATTATATCATTTACTCGATTTGGCATACAAGATGCTGAAGTGCTTCTAAGTCCAATGCACGCCAGGCATTCACTAGACTTTCCTTTAGTCCGCGTAGATTTGACAGAATCAAACTTTGCTGGCGGATCTGTCGTTCTAACATGTCCTATGCGTTCTTGATGGGATTAAGATCTGGGCTTTGTGGTGACCAAGGTGGTTGGCGAAAGTCGACTTTCTGAATAATTCTTGCGCGATGGACAGTAGCGTTGTCATCAAAGAAAGAGCCGTCAAATGCAAGAAAAAAAGTGCAACATTGCAGGATGAACTTGATCGGCGACAATATTCAGGTTGGAAGTCCCCTGACCTTTCAGGAATATCAGCGGACCAGTTTCGTCCCAACAAAATATGCCTCATACCATGATGAACTCCCACCAGAACCTTGATAAGTTAATGAGACAAGCAGGGTCCATTGCTTCGTGGGGCTCCCTCCAAACTCTCTGTCTATTGTCGGTACAGAATATGGTATACGTAATTCGTCTGATCATATTACTTTTTTTCCAGTCCTCAGATGTTTAATCTCGGCACTCTTGGCACCACTGTAGACGAACTTTCCGGTTCTTCATAGAAATCAGTGGTTTTCGTATAGGCCTTAGACTGTTCATACCGATCTTTTTGTGAGGTTATCCGACTGTGGTGAGTCTTTTGGATGGCGTTTTGCGGTCAGCCCTTCCGAGTGGGCGAGGTAAGACACACTGAGATAGGGTTCACATTTACAATGCGTTTAATAACAGCGAAAAATGATTATACACAACTTACAAAGATGAGCCTCGGTGGAGCACTATTAAAGTCTTTTTCGGAGTCGTTCGGGCGCTGCTAAGTTCGTCGTTTCTCCCGATCCCGTAATTTCTCGCCTTTCGGGGGTAGTCCTACGTCCTCCTTCAGATGTGGCGGTTAGCTGGGGCTCGGTCGCTGAGTCGGTATCCTACGAGCGGAAGTTCAGTCACTGTCAGCAAGTCTTTCCTTCCCTTTATTGTATTTGGAACGTACGTTTTTCTTTCACATCACCACAACCGCGGCGAGCACTACCTGTCGTTCGCGCACCACCACCAAGACTGTCATCTTATCTTTTCTTACGCGTACCTCTCCTTACAAAACGCTTAAACCTGATCCCTCGACACGTTATCTTATTGGTCTCATCTCGTCACCTGTTACAATTTGAAACTCACCGGAGGACGCGGGAAAGGTCAGCCGCTAGTTCGAATTGGATCCCCTCTTGCTAGCTTTGCTTCGACTGTAGACCCATTATTTCACTTACTTTCTCAGCTTACACCTCTTTAAAGAAAACACTTCTATTGTTCTGTCGCGCGGTATATTTTCTTTGCCGCCCCCGCAACTGGAACTTTGACGCATTCCGAGGTCGCGCCCCCCACTGGGTGACGATTCGGACCTTGCTCGGGTCCCCACATTTTCAGTTGTATACGCATGGTTTGGGTAGATATGGGTCAAGGACGGGATTCGTTAAATTCTTCCGTGCTGCACAGAGGAAGTCCTTTTTTTCATACTAGCCTTTTCAGACGACGTCGGTCGCTTTCCTGGTTAACTGTTTTGGAGCCACAGTTACTTCTTTTAGACATCGACTGTGAGTTATTTTTTTATCGATTGAACACTCGGAATATCTCACCTTTGGAAAAACCAGTCAGCTTTACAATTCTTGATATCGTGGCTCAGCAAGACGCACCCACAATCAGCCCTTTTTGAAACTCCGTCAAGTCCTTCGCTTTTCCTATTTTTATAAACTTAATGACCATACTGACCAACAGAATTCTTAAATAGGAGTTTATGAACACATAGTACCTCATATGACTCACATGTTTTGCGTATAAGCTACAAAATTACATTTACTTAATATGCATGAGGGTTTCTAATTCATTGGCCAGTGAGTGTAGAAGTAAATGTTCAACTCGGCTGATGTAAAAAGACATTCAATACGAAAAGGCGAAAAAATAATAATAAAATAAACAAGCGATTTTAATAGTGTTACAGGAATAACGACACATTTAATAGAGGCAAGTATAACAAGTTTACTAAGAGAATGGTGTTAAAAATACACACTGAAAAGGCTCACAACTCATAACTCACGTAGCTCACTAAGGCTTACTTATTAAATACATTCAAATAAAAGACGTCAATAACAAAACGCAAGTCAGGCCTCGATGTTAATTTAGAACTCGGGTCAAAGCCTCGTGGATAAAAAATACAATGGGCTAGGACGTGCCAGTCATAACGTCCAGTCTAAAATATTAATCATCACCAACTGCAAAACAAAGAGCTAACTCACGCTGGTTCACACCTTACGTATAAAGTAAACTGAAACAGCATTGCATGTGCGGTTAGCCGACTGTGTGTGTTTGTCAGGATCGTCGCGCGGTCATGACTATCGTGTGGGAGTGGAAAAAGCTCTTTGAAACAGGCTTTCCATCTTTTAACCCGTTTATTATATTACAAAAAGTTTCTTACAACGTTTTGCAAAGTTCCGTCGTAACACAGCTCGAGGAGAGAGTTAAAAGTTCCAACAAGAGTCCGACGTACAGTACAGTAGGAAGTTCTTCCTTCTGTCCCTTGATGACGACGTTGCGATCGACGGCCTAGCGACACAGTTTCGGGCGAGTCTCGGGAGAAGGGTGAATCTGGGCGAAGTATGACGTCGCGGGAGAGCGACGATAAGTCCCAGGAGTCAACAAAACTGTCGCTGCTGATCTGCAGGATCGCAAAAATTCCTGAAGTGGAGCACCAAGAACCAAGAACGTCACATCCTTGAATCGCGCGTATTAATCAGTTTTACCCCCAAAGCCGTCTTTTGATTAGTTTCCTATCGTCACCTGATGACAATTCGAAACCTGTTGGAGGGCGCGGGAGAGGTCAACGTCGTAACTAAACCCGACTCTTCTCTAACCACGTTTTCCTCGACTTTAGTCGTTTCTACACGATTCATTCTTTGTTTCAATATTTTACAAAAAAAAAAAAAAAAAAAAAAAAGCTTTGTTCAATCTAGACCTTTAATTCTTCCTAATCGTGCCTGAAAAGGAGATCTTTAATTTCTCGATTGATAGTCCACTTTCGGACCTCTAAATCGACTTCTGTCCGGGGTCTCACAAGTATGAGGGGGATTTGTCTCATACAATACTAATATCTTTCATATTACACCTCTGTAAAGCGTTTAAGATTTTTAATAGTGTCGTCATCTTGATTTTTTATGTAGTGGGACATGTTTTGGTTAAAGAAATTTAGCGCTTCTTGAATAGACTTAAATGATACCAAGACAAATGAGATTTTTTCAAAAAATATCTTTCAAATAATATGCCTTGCACTGTTTCCAGTAACTTTTTGTTTCCTAACTTGTTTTTCATCATATTATACACGGGAAAAACGTTTTCTACCGTCGCATTTGACACCAGCAATGATAAAATTGCAAAGGCTACTTTTGAAATACGGTAGACACTCGTTAATTCGAACTCAAATTGGGCTTCCTTAAACAGTTCAAATTAAGAAGAGACCATTTCTGGATGCTACAGAATAAGATAATAATTTTAACATATTAACATTGATTTCTAGCAAGTGAGATGTGAAATGTCAGGCAGAGTTGCTATTTTTTTAATTTTTTTTAACTCTTCCCGCCCTGTGGGCACTAACAGAGACTATTTAAGCAAGCCCATTATGGGTTCGGCCAGGCCCACAATGGAGCGACCAGGTGGTGAGGGAAGGAGCGCGATATACCAGACGGCCCACCCCCGAAAAATTCCTGGGAATTTTTTGACTCGTCGGGATCCGAACCCGGGTCCCCCAGAGCGGTAGGTTGCCACCTTGACCGCTCGGCCATCCAGCCGCGGCAGAGTCGCTATAACAGCAAAAGTCATACATTTTTACATCATACGCAAACTGCACATTTTGCAAGATGGGAAAACAAGAAACTTACTTCAAAACATAACACAAAATCGGCAAGAAAGTTGTCTCACATTAAATTCATAACTATAATAAAATTTTGGGTAATTTTAATTTTTCTAATAAACTGGATATTGAAATATATACTATACAGTATTTATTTATGTATTTAAGTTTCATTGTTCTAACATTGGAACAGTTTTATTTAAAAAAATCCTTTCTAACTTTTGATTTCCTATCCATTTCTAATTTATCAGTTAAAGATATTTTTCTTTTTAAAGAATATTTTCTCTCTTATGATTTCTAAGCCATCAATTGCGTGGAATTTTGGTATTATGGAGTAAGCCAGTGGAGCGATAAACTTTTTAAATCTTTTTAATGCAGTACTAAAATAATACATAGTTGTGTAGGGTGTTTTTATTATTGTATGCATTCAACTTTCGTCATATTGAATATTAATCGCTTGTGCCAGTAAATATAGGTGGCGTATGAGTCGACCAAAATGGCTGCCACAAAGGGTATAACGTGCTTGACAACGTACGAGAGTTACTTGTGTGTTGTCTTTTTAATAACTTTTCTCTCTGTAGTCAAAACGTTTTATTCGCATTTGTATCCGACATTAATCCTAGTTGATTTCGTAGTTGTTTAAGTCACGATGATTATTACACTTTGTGACATTTTAGAATATGTGGCTGATCGAAAAAGATGTCTTACAGAAGGAGAGGAAATACTAAAACTGATAACTTCACATCTATCCAGCTCTTTCTCAGCAAACAATTCACTTCAGTTTCACCACAGCTAATTTTGCTGAGCTTAAAATTCTTTTATACAAATGTTTTCACTCTATCTAATATAGGCCATCGTCAAGTTTAATATTATAAACGTTCCAAAATGGAACGTACCGTTTTCGAATATTTTACATATTTAAAATTCAAAAAATAATTTAACTTTAAAATAAATTGAAAGAAATGTATATATTAAATAAATAAATAAACAAATAAAACATAGAAAACAAAGCTAAGTAGAAAGAAATGATTTAAGGGTTTTTAAGTGCCATTCTTTTTTCTATTATATATTTCCACGCTGTTGGAAGCGCATTAGCATCCACAGTGTGAGGCTCTGGATAGGTCCGAACCGCACTGAAATTCGCGTAAAAATCATTTATTTTTAGGAAAAATTTATTTTTTTTTACAGGAAAAAAATAGAAGTTAGAAATAGTTTTTCTTAAAGAAAACGACGCGAACTTTTAAACAATAGAACAATGGGGAAACGTAGATCGTCTATCTCCGAGTGGGAATCGAATTAAACTTCGATTTTGACCTCTCCCGCGCCCCCGAAAGGTTTCGAATTGTCACCAGGTGACGAGGAGAGACCAATCGGAAAGCGGAATCGGAGGAAAACAGATAAAACCTGAGGATTCAAGGACGCGAGGGCTTCTTCTCCCGAAAGTTCCAAGTGACGGATCTATTGTTGTGTGTGTGTCTCGTGCCCATCTTCGTCTCCGTCTCCTGACCTCGGATCGACATCTTTCCATCAACGGAAGTCGACCGCATCGTCCTGGAGTCGCGGAGTCGTCGAGGGAACTGGCCATTCGCGGCCCAGGGACACTACTTCAAAATGGGACTATATCGGAAAGGAAAGGAAGACCCAGAGGCTACTGCCGACCAGTGGCGTGCCGTGACATTTGATGACAGGGAAGCTGTGTTTCTGTAAGAAGCCGACTTCCAGGGGCAATCAGTTAATTGCGCGTCAGTGATGGTCTAGGGCAGTGGTTCTTAACCTTTTTATACTCGCGGCCCACCAAATATTTCATAATTTTTTGTGACCCCCATTTTTTAATAATAATTTATATTTGATAATTTGATAATTTATCTATAATAAATTGATTTTTTTATTATTGCTTTATTTTTATATAATAAATGTAAATCATAACTTTATTATTTCATTATCTATTTAAATAACATTCAAACTTCACAATTAAACATGAAAACTCATTAATTTTTAACAGAAAATAAAATAAGAAACATGTCGATAAATCGATCCAATGTCGATGCTAAAACTAAACTAAAACTAAAACGCCCACTTGTCGTAAGGATTTTGCATATCTTTTGCAAAAATATTTAAATTTTCAAAGCCTACTATTTTTCCTAATTATTTTTAAAATTCCAAGCATTAATAGTTTCTTAAAATTGCTTTGGAATAAAAGAAGTAAATACTGCGGTGTAAGTAGCATATTTACATTTATTTCTTCTGTACTAACAAAGTTGTATGTAGGAAGAAATACAAAATAAATAAATAAAAACTAAATAGAAAAACTTTATCTTTCTTATTTCACTTTTCAATACGATATTCGGATTATACATCAATTTTCTTTTTATTATATTCTGAAGGAAATTTTGCATAATTTGGCGGCCCCCGGCAAACTTATGGACCCCCAGGGGCCGCGGCCCCCCTGTTAAGAATCACTGGTCTAGGGTCCATTCGTATTCATTTGTTCGATAAGCCAGTAAAAACTGTAGACTTCTCTAAATGTATTTTTAATATCACAATTACATTCTGAATCGCTAGCCACGATATAAGGGCTAAAATTAAAAATAACTTATAAAAACTTACTCGGTGAAATAAAATGTGCGGTGGATATACATACCTGGTACAATGTATTGTTCGATTGTATTAATATACTTTTAAAAAAAATTATAATTAAAATATAGCTTTGTAAAGAAACGTACATAAAAATAACATAAAATATTCTTTACTTTTTAAATCTTAAAACAATCCACTTAGTCAAATATCTTGATACGAGTAGCTAATGGATGGAACTAGTGACGGTCCAGGTAGGTGTGTAGTGAGTGTGTGTGTACCAAATCCCGAGGGTGCCGATACCGGTCAATGTCAAATGTCTCTTTTGTCGCATCACTAGTATATCTCAAAGGACGCCACAGGGCTGTTGTAAATTTTAAACGTTTCTCACCGTAGCTGTAAAAATCTAACTATGTTAAACTTAATAGTCATTCGTTTTCTAACTAATTCGTTTTACGGCCGGATGGCCGAGCGGTAAAGGTGGCAGCCTACCGCTCTGGGGGACCCGGGATCGAATCCGAACGGGTCGAATAATCCCAGGAATTTTTCGGGGGTGGTCCGTTCGGATATGTCGGGCCCGTCCCTCACCACCCGGTCGCCCCATTGTGGCCTGGCCGAACCCATAATGGGCCTACTAAAAGAGGCCCTCTTGGTGCCCACAGGGCGGAAAGAGTTAAAAAAAAAAAAAACAATACAAACTAATTCGTTTTAATACCAGGTGTACACGGAAATCAGTTTTCCACTGTACTGAGCGAGTGATTGGTTCTGTTAAGCTTTTGTTGAAGTAAAATTCTGGCTCTTTCAACAGGTTTTTATTTATGTCCCCATTCCCTAATCTCTTAATTATTTAGTCACTTCTTAAGTAGAAATAAGTCGAAACCAGTTACTCTGTACCTGAATATCTGTAGTCTTGGGAAAACAGTGGAAAGACAAATTTTTATGACAATGGATATATAAATCGTAAATTTAAGGAAAATAAATTCTAAAGCTTTTTTTTTTGTACCATTGTATGTACTGTACGTCTCATTCATTAAATTTGGTTGTAAATGATGCAGCCAAAGTAACAGTTAATTTTTAACACTGTACTAGAATTGTACACGTTTTTTCTGCATCCCCTTACAGATGGGACATACTAAATCGTAATATCACCGGTTTAACATCGAAATCCGTAAGTAATATAAGATGGGAGAGCGGAATAAACGCAGAATAAATATATCAAATATTTTAATGGAGTTTTTTAAAACTCCTGTCAACTATACAGAACTATCATAAAACCGTGCCAGTAAACTCCTATCGGTTGGGTTGTTATAAATCTAGTCTAGAGTGGGCAACCCTTTTTATAACATGGGCCAGAATAAATTTTACGTTTTTTTTCCGCGCCGTAGTAGTTAATTGACGCCTTCTTGTGACTCGTAATTTTTTTAGTCTGCAAATATGAAATAAATAAATAAAAAGTTAATTACTACATTTATTTCTCTTATCGTTTTCGAAAATTACAAAGAATTGGAAAAATAATTAATTAATAGTTATTTTTCCAATTTAATAATCTATTAAAGATCTCGCGGGCCGGATAGAAACTCTTCGCCAGCCGTAGCTGGCCCGCGGGTTGCCCGCCGTTGATCTAGTCTGCTTATGATTCACATAATCGGGCGAGGGTGGCCGAATATCTAGCAGGCGGCTAACAGCCCACAACCGCTCCGGGATATAAAGTCGCGTACTCTTTACGCGTGTGTCGCTTCTACCAGCTAAACCGTGACGTTGGTGCTCTGTAAAGCGCATGCGCCAATGCCTATAATCTGGCTGCTTGGAAGTTGACAGGCAGGCGGCTAACAGCTCAGAACCGGTCCGGGTTATAAAGTTGGACTCCGTACGCGTGTGTCGCTTCTACCAGCTAAACCGGGTGAGGTTGGTGCTCTGTAAACCGCATGTGCTAATGCCTATATAATCTGGCTGATTAGAAACTGACCCAGTTTTGACATTCCTTCCGCCACCGAATTATTCGAATATACAATAGCAATCTTATCGTTTTTTTTTTCACATGTAGTATAGAAATTTGTAAAAGATACATAATGCAGTTATAATAAAATATTAATTTTAATTAACCCTTCGTCACGCGCCTAGTGCCGATTCGGCACCAATCGATTTTTAATTAGTTCGTGTAAAAATTCTAATTGTCCGAAAAATCTGAAAAAATTATTACCTGTCTAATTTTTCTTCAATTTTATGATGCGCTATTCATTTTTTGCTTAAAGCGTTCCGTTATTTTTAATTAATTATTGGTGCCAAATCGGCACTATGGCGCGCGTTATCTCGGATTTCAATTTTCAAATTTCCCGCCAGTTGTTGTTACTAAAAATAGCCGCAGCGGTGGCGCGCGCGCGCGCTTCTTTGTTTATAATGGCGTTATTTTAAAGTGAATTACTTCTAATAAACTGAAATTTGATCAGAAATAATTTAAATTTTTCCATTGGTATTTTTAAATGTTTTTATAAAGTTTTATGACATCATCACATTTTTCTAAGTGAAAGTAAACAATTTGTTAGCCATTTTACTATCAGCTGATAGAAAGGGGAGTTTTTGAAAACAAAGTAATAAAGCGATTAGTAGTTTCTTCTTTTTGACAGTTGAGGACTAGCGAGTCTATTATTTTTGCTAGAAAAAACAAGCTTTACTACTCTGAGGTTAAAAATAATACAATTTCGTGAAATTTAATAAATCTGATGTCAATAAATAAAATTATTTATAGTGAGTTGATGTTTTTTAAGTTTAATTTTTGCATTTACAAATCAAATTACAGAAAATATAATAAAAATTTCATTTTTTATTACACCAACGAGTATTTTATTCTGTTAGATAGTAGAGAAATCGAGGATGTAATGACATTTTTATGACCATCACGCGATTGTTTTTTCTTCTCCCCGGCCATGCTGTTTTTGCGTTTTATATAAATTTTGTCGTTGATACAAGCGTCCAAGTCGAAGTTCAATCTTTCTATTTGACATTTAACACCTATGATCAAGTCACACCTGCGACTTACGTTGTTTATTTCGTACCTTCACGACATATTGATGTTACACAGTCCTTTTTCTAGAGAAATTTTTCTATTTCTCTTACGTTTTGCGAGGTATTTGGACCCTGTCTGGAATCTCACATGTACAATAGTACACATTTCAATAGACGATATAAAAAATCGCTTGTAAAATACATATGAACTATGCACATAAAAATGTAGCATCGAAAATGTTAAGTTTTATAAAATACATTTTTTCCCCTATATTTTGTCTTTCATGAATTGGAATATTCTTTTATTGCTGTTGGTTTAATACTTATAGATCATATGGGTTTTATGAGGGTTTTTTTTTTTTGTTTGCCGTCTTTTCAAATATGTATTATTGTTCTAAGAATGTAAATAAACTTTCAAATAAATGGTATAACTCTAGTACCTGTCTTCAGATGAATCCAGAAATGGAATGTTTTAAAATTTTCAATTTTTGCCGTAAAAACACTGAATGATAGGTAAAATAATAATTATAATTACTTAAATAAATAAAAATTTTATTGGAACTACTGTCATAAAACTTCGTAAGATGATACCAAACTACAAATAAATAAAATAAATCAATCTCCTGTCAAATTGTATTTTTTTAAATTAAAACTTCGATTCCCAAACAAGGTTAGGCTTGGTCTAGGGCAGTAATTATTGAGTCACGTGACAGAAAAGGGAGCTTACAAAAAATTTACCAAATAAGGAACCCTATTCACATATTTCCATATTTGGTAAATTTTAGTCCTCTCCCTTCTCTGTCACGTGACTTTTTACTCTGATACTATATAAGTGCAGTTTTTTCGCATTAGCTCGTCATTGTTTTTGTTGCTGTTTTTGGTTTCGAGTATAGTTCTTCTTTTTTACGATTGTGTTAAAACAGCGCTATGGATAAAAGTAATTTTTACTTGCTTTCATCTTCGGAGATAACAGAGATGATTGAAGATGATGATGATGTTTTTTCTTCGGAGGAAGAGGATGATATTTTGGAGCAGCGAAAATCGGACTCTGAATCTGAACAATCTTGTTCAGACCTAGACGAGGTTAGTACTTCTGGTTCATTTTTTATGGGTAAAGACCGTGTAACTAGGTGGAATAAGGAAATGCCCCTTCAAACTCAGAGGAGAGAGAAAGAAAATATTATAACTCATTTGCCTGGCCCAAATGGAAGAGCAAAGTTCGTCAAAACACCTTCGGAATGCTGGAAGTTATTTTTTGATGACGATATATTAAATCATATTGTCGAAAATACAAATAAGTATATAGAGAGAATAAAAGAAAAATTTAGCCGCGAGCGTGATGCCATCTCAACAAATATTTGTGAAATAAAAGCTTTTATAGGAATATTGTTTGCATGTGCGGTGATGAAATTAAATACAGTAAATTTGCGAGATATTTGGACCTCCGATGGTTTCGGAATAGAAATTATAAAACCTGTGATGTCAGAGAAAAGATTTAGTTTTCTAATAAGAGCGTTAAGATTTGACGATAAAGCTACTAGAAATGATCGTCGTAATACTGACAAACTCGCTGCGGTGCGAGATTTTTTTGAGAAATTTGTTACTAATTGCCAAAAGAATTATTACCCATCGGAATATTTAACTATAGACGAGATGTTGGAGGCATTTAAGGGCAGATGCCAATTCCGGCAATATATTCCAAGCAAGCCGTCAAAATATGGGATAAAAATTTTTGCCTTGACAGATTCAAGGACTTTTTATAGTAGCAACTTAGAAGTATATGCGGGAATGCAACCGCAGGGCCAATATTTCACAAGTAATTCTCCTAAAGATGTTGTGTTAAGATTATGTAAACCCGTAGCAGGCTCTGGAAGGAATATAACATTTGATAATTGGTTTACGAGTTACGAACTTGCATTAAAATTATTAGACATAAAGCTGACGTCAGTCGGTACTTTAAAAAAAAATAAAAGAGAAATACCGCCAGAGTTCATTACTTCGAGAAACAGAACTGTATTCAGTAGCATGTTTGGATTCCAAAAAAAGTGTACTTTAGTTTCATATTCTCCCAAAAGAAATAAAGTAACTCTCTTACTATCAACTTTACACCACAACAATAGCATTGATTCTTCAACCGAGGAAAAAAACAAACCCGAAATCGTAACGTTTTACAATCTTACAAAGGGAGGCGTCGACGTTGTTGATAAACTGGCGTCACGTTATAATTGCGCAAGATACTGCCGACGCTGGCCCCTTGTTATTTTTTATAGTTTGCTAAATATTTCGGCCGTAAATTCTCATGTCATTTATTATCTGAATAATAAACTTCCACAAAATCAACGCAGAAGACACTTCATGAAACTGCTATCGATCGAACTAATGACTCCGCAATTAAAATTACGTGCACAAAAAGAAAATTTACCCAGAAACATTAGAACGGCAGCCCTTCAATTCTCTAAATTGCAACATGAAACATCAGAATCGGAATCAGAATCAACAACAGCATCAACAGGGACATCACCGGCATCAACATCAGTAGCATCCACATCTGCGGCATCCACATCTGCAGCATCAACATCACGGAAGCGATCATCCTGTTCTGATTGCGGTTATAAAAAAGGCAGAAAGACGACAAATAAATGTTTTCGATGTAATAAATACATTTGTGGTGAGCACTCACATAATTTATGTAAGTCATGTATAGAAAGTTCAGAAAGAACAATAGAATTAGAAAGTTAATACTATATGAACGTATTCATTTTTTATATTACCTATTTTTCTGTATTTCTTTTATTTTCTGGGTTAGGCATAAGGGGTTGCTTTCAGTGACTTGCAAACAGGACCTTTTGAATATTGTCCAACAAATGAACGATATTTATAGATATATATATCAATAAAAATTGTTTATTTGTTGAATACTGCATCTAAAAAATCCTGTTTGCAAGTCACTGAAAGCAACCCCTTATGCCTAACCCAGAAAATAAAAAATTAACTTTTTTTGCATACGTTAATTATAATTCTTGCAATACAAGATGTACATAAAATTTTAGCATTGTATAATGTAAAATGTATAAACGAATAATAGAAATGAATATTTAAATGTATAAATAAATAATATATAATATAATTTTATCTGTATTACCAATTTATGCTGTTTATCTTAATTATTATTTATATAACTCTTGTATTGAAAGTAGAATAGATGTAAGCAAGAGACGAGATAATTGACATCTAGGCGTTAAGTGTCGCCTGGATGTCAATTTTCTCGTCTCTTGCTTATTCAGAGATCGGCGTGAAGTCCACCATCGTCAGGATTATTATAGATCTAATAGAATAGATGTAAAAAACATTTTGGTATAGTATAAACATTTTTTTCTATTATATTTTTGTTCCGTTTTTTTTATTTTTTAAATACACTCAGTAATTAATATATATTATTCCTATATAGATTTATTAATTATAATAAACATACACTATTTAATATTATATGAAAATAACACTTTTTAATTAACATCTGAAATGAAGAAGTAATTGAATCGAGTCCCATCGCCATCTTTAATAACGCGCGACAGTAATTAATTGATTCTGAGCGCTTCGCGTTGCATCAATTTAAATAATTTATAAAAATTAAAATTATAAATATGTTTATAAAATAATTGACGATATCTGTTCGTAATAGTATTGTAAAACACACTGTACTTATAGTTTAGCATTTCTGATAAATTTTAATAAATATCTGAATTTTCGTATATTTTATATATAAAAATCGAAGAAAAAAACATAAATTTGTAAAACTTAATAAAAAAAATATCTACAACTTCATAACACATATAAGTATGAGAATCCATCAAAAAAAGATAGTTAATAATAATTAAAATTGAGAAAAAAAATAAAACTTTCAAGGTAAGGTAATTTCTGTGGTAAAATGTGAGGTAAGCGATCACGTGACGCCCGTCTCCCCATCTTCTGTAACCAAAACGGACGAGGTTGAAATAAAAGCCTAATCACCAGTAGAACTAAAAACAAACATCGGCGCGTGCCTAGAGCAATAAACTTGAACAGGAGCGAAGATGAAACACGACACTTTGTAATTTATGCTAATTACCTTCTAATATTAAAAAATTAAAATCATCAATAAATTATGATGAAATTAAAACTTTTTTGACTGAATTCGATTACAAACATATTAGTAAACTGGATTAAAGTAAAAATACCCGTTTTCCGATGTTAAATTTTTATTAATTAATTTTTTAAATTGGTGCCGAATTGACCGAGCGCGCGTGATTTCGATTTGACTGAGCGCGCGCGTGACGAAGGGTTAATTCAAAGTACGTTAAAATATGAAAATTTATATTTTATAAAATACAAGGGAAGGTCATTGGAAGGTGGAATCGGCGCTTCCATCGCTTCCAATGACGGCACGCCACTGGAAAAAGGGCTTCTTAGCACACATAGGGAGGAAATAAACACATTGAAATATTTCATTCGAAAACAATGCAGTTGATACGCGGATGGCAGAGTGGTTAAGGTAACAATCTATCGCGCTGGGGATCAGGAATTAAATCCAGACAAGTCGAAAAATCGCAGGAATTTTTTAGGAATATGCCGGGACCCACGTCTCACTACTGGGTCGTTCGAATGTAGACCTGCCGAAATCCATAATGGGATTTCTGCAGAAAAATACTTTTTTACTGCACACAAGCAGGAAGGAGAAAAAAAGTAAAACGCTAATTTATATGCTCTTAGATTATTTAAGAATTAAGCTGAAATCATATTTACCATATTTTTCTACATAAATTTTCAAATTTATGCTTAAAATATGAAGACATTTTAACACATTTAAGTAAAATTTACTCTTTTTTTTTTTTTGTAACTTTTTCCGCCCAGTGGGCACTAAGAGGGCCTCTTATAGCAAGTCCATTATGGGTTCGGTCAGGCCCACAATGAGGCGGCCGGGTGGTGAGGGACGGGGACCGACATATCCGGACGGACCACCCCCGAAAAATTCCTGGAGATTTCTCGACCCGTCCGGATTCGATCCCGGGTCCCCCAGGGCGGTAGGCTGCTAACCTTGACCGCTCAGCCATCCGGCCGCGGTAAAATTTACTCATAAATATATACTATTTGCCATAAAAGTATTATTATTATTACTCTATTTTCGAATTATAAATTACATAAGCATTCTGGATCGAAGCCAATTTGGTAAATATATACGTTTAAACAAAATTTGAATTATCCAATAATAAGCAAGAAATAGTATCACGTGACTAAATAGCACCCACCGATTGGTGTTGTCGGCCGGTACGATGCATTTTAATAAAATGTTTAGCAAAACAAAAATACGGAAACAAAAGACTTATTTATCAAAAATTCGAAATATTTCATTAATTTCAACCCAAAGAGATAATTAATTAGAATATAATTTAGGTCTTGTAATAATATTGTTTCCGTTATTTGGGCGTGGCTTAATGACGTAAAGCGTTGAAATTGATGAGTCCATCTTGGCACATTGTGAAAATTGTAAACAACGTTTAAAGGGACATAAATTGTAATTTGAATACTTCGTTTTAGAAGTAAATATTTACATTTAATTCAGAAATGTGCAAAGGATGACATAATACTGGTGAAGAATAAAAACATATTTTTTTATTCTTTTAGTTCCTTGTTTTTTTAGGTATTTTTTGATTTTAAGTTTTTAATTCATTTTAAAAAATGGTGAAAGATTTGATGCCAAAACTACAAGAGGTGAATTATTATTGTTATTATTATTTTGTTTGTTTTATTTTTTTAATTGAGTTTTTATATTTATTTCACTGTAGATTAATTTATATTAATTTTTTGAGGTTAATGTTACCGTAGGTGCCAAGATGGTGGATCGTCTCTGATTCCAGCAAGGAAACTGTAGGATGCACGTTCCAACCTAACCTAACCTAATAAATTACCATAATTATTAGCAACCAAATTATTAGAATAGGTTAAGTTAGGTTAGGTTAGAACGTGCGTCCCACAGTTTCCTTGCAGGAATCAGAGACGATCCGCCATCTTGGCACCTAGGGTAACATATTAACATTTTTCGATAACACATTTAATTTCAATTATTTAAATATAATTTTATTGATTTTTGCAATTCATAAACATGCTTTATGTAAATGTGCTTTGTTCACTATAATAAAAACAGAAATGTTTACAAATCTTTCAATGAAAATAGTAAATAAATAAAAGTTATTGTAGAAAACACTTTGTTCAAATAAATTATAAGTTATTTTAAAACAATGAATTAATTAATTTATTTATGTTTACGTAGAAGTAGTTTAAAAGTGTAAGGTTTTATCTCTGATATCCTGCTTGGGTAGTAGCAATCTCTAAGCAAACCAATAAATGATTGGTCTAGGAATAACTCTTAGCAAGATATTCTTCTCCAAAGATATTTCTTGAACTTAATTAGTAGAGATGTAATCTATTACGTGTATATATATATATATATATACAAATACACTCACTACAGCCGTAAATGAATGGATAGTGAGTGTATTTGCTTATATTATCAGGTTTCGTTGATTGTATATATATCCAAATGCTCTTTAGGAAGAATATTACATTTTGTATATTATATATATTTAGTAAATTAATAATTTTCTACAATATACAAAGTCTATAAAGTCTCCAAACAATTTGTTTTCAGGTAATTATATAAATGCACTAAATTCAAATAGTAATTAAAAAAAATAGTGATCACAAAGTATCTATGCTTATTAGTCAGAAGTTTCCTGTATTCTTTCTATTCTCTATATGAACTTTAATTTTTCTTATATTTTTCTGACCATAATCATCATCAATACTAATGGTTGGAAGTCATTAAAACAGTTTTCTGATAACTGCCTTTTAGGTCTTCAATTGTTGTAAGGCAGAGTTGATAAATTTACTTTTTCACAAGACTTCAAAGCAACTTGATATGTCATTTAGATATGGTCTGGTTTCCCATGTCCAATTATGTCAGATTATATCCAATCTAGTATCCACTGAATTTGTTGAGATATTCTCTAACTTAGAGAACCATGATATAATCTCATGCATAAGAGTTTGTCACCACTATAGCAATGGTGTCATTCAGCCAGTTTGGTTGAACCAGTTGAAAAATGTGCAAAATATTATTTTATATAATTCATTTACAATTAAGTATTTTTTTTTGTCTCCATGTGTCAGTTCACATAAATAATAATCCACAATTATTACCAAATATTCTGCAAATCTTATGGTAGGAAGGTAGTAGACAGTGGTGTAGCAAACACAACTGGCGCCCGGAGCGCGACACTTTATTGGTGCCCCCTCCTTCTCCAGAAACACATAGTTTGTCTTGGAGACCATTTGGGCGCCCCTCTGTGAATGGCACCCGGGGCATGATACACCCCCTTGCTCCCCTCGCTATGCCACTGGTAGTAGAAGCATAGTAACCACTATGGTTCTGTTGTAATGAGAAATTATTGATTATTGTGTGAATTAATCAAAATAAATAACTTCAACATTAGTTCCCATATTTTTTAATAAAAACTGTCTTATGGTTGATATCCTAAGACAGTTTTTGTTAAAAAGTATTATATATTTAGTGTGTCATTGTTAGAACTAGGACATCTAGGCACTAAAATTCATATAAATAGTTAACTTACATGATTTTTATAATTGTTGATATAAATTTGTGCCTAAGTGTCCTGAATTATTTATTATTAGTCACTACTAATAACAATTTATATTAAATGCTCATGCTGAAAAGAATATATTCTTTTCAAACCAAGTAAAAGCACTGGAAATAATAAAAACAAAATAATGGAAAATGTGGAAAAGATGTAAGATGTTATTACAGTTAAACATTCAGATGCTTATAGAAGCATTTTGTTCACTGAGAACTATAAGTTTGATTACCAGGAGCTATGATAATACAAACTGTTATGGACAACATAAATAGTAGATTGTAAAACAATGAAGGAATCCCTGTCATCTTCAGTTTAGTATCATTTTTTTAATTTATTGAACCCGTTAGCGTATGTAGGAATATTTTACTGTCTATTGGTTAGGAGGAGGAAGAAATGTAGATTATCTACCAAAATTATTGAAATCTTCCATCTCCAAAAATGAGCATATCAAAAGAGGAGCTTATGGTGCTGCACCCCTTGATCAGATTTGTTACTTTAAAATAAAAATAAACATAAATATAGTAATGCATATTGCATGGCTTCAATTATGTAAGATTAAGAATATCAAGTACTTCTTTGAGAAAAGACTTAGGACATGTTCTTTGGTCCTCCAAATCTGCCTTGAACAGCACTTATATTCTCAGAATCCTGGATACACCATGTTGAAAAATGATACGAGGATTAATAGAAAGCAAAGAGATTCTCAACCAACATATTCCAGATACAATTAAGTAAGGAAAATTTTGAAAATCATTTTAGTTAGTTTTATAGAAGTTCAGAATGTCCTTATAATTACTATAACAAAGAAAACATTGGGAAATGCCTTGCTAATTGAAAATATTCACCATTTTATGACCATTAATCTTTCTGGGAAACCTTTAATAGGTTCAGATATGATATATTGATAAAGCTGTGGTCAAAATTTGTTTCTTTTGGAAAACAAACCAGTGGTACCATTCTAATTTGCTATGTACCAATGTGATCCAGTACTAATAAAATTTTAGAATGTTTCTGTCAATTATACTTTTTATTTAAATACAAAACATATCTGATTTTCATTACTTTCAAAACAATTTTAAATTACAATATTTATATAGTTAACAGATAATGATTTTATGAAAATTTCAAATAAATAGATCAATAATATTAACACTGTTTGTTCAAATGGAAATTAGTTTTATATATCATTAATAATGCAGAGACATATCTATATCAAAAAACTTTCTCACTCATGAAACTCAAACAAAATTCTTCTTTGAATACTATAGCAAGTGAAGCAAAATCTATGTCACATTGCTTCTGATTTACATATTTTTGTCACAGAAAAGAATTTTGTTCAAATAATATCAAGAGATAAAAGCAGGAGTAATAACAGTGGCGTAGCAAGGGGGTGCAAGAGAGTGTATCATGCACCGGGCGCCACTTGCAGAGGGGCACCCAAATGGTCTCCAAGACAAACTATATGTGTTTCTGGAGGGGAGAGGGGGACGCCAATAAAGTGTCGTGCCCCAGGTGCCAGTTATGTTCGCTACGCCACTGGGTAATAAGCAATTACCATGATATGAAATTCTATCTGAATTGCTTCAGATGATTTTATAATAATTTTTAAAAGTAATGACTAGATTCATCACACCAAAATATTATCTAATTAAAGAACAAGATAACTACCATCTATCAGTGTTAAATGATTTTTATTAATGCTAGCTAATGTCCTTTTGTCGAAAAAGGAATTTTCTTAGCAACAAATTTTCAAAATATACAATGACCTATTATTAATAACAGAACATAATTAGTTTTATTTTAATAACCATGTCTATCTTCAGAAACAAGGTATACCCTTGAGTTAACCACTTTCATTAGAAATATTGAATTTAGTATTTTCTCAGACCATCTCATAACCTATTTTCTGTTGCTATACACCAGGTACTGTACATAGGTGATATTCTTTTAGCATAGGATGGAACAACTGACAAATTGTCACAATTTGTACAGCTTTTTTCATCAGTATACTCTTCTATTAGTTTTACCACAGAAAGTGAAAAAAGCAACAAGATTAATTTCTGGTTCTACTAATTTAGAGAACTCCCATAGGCATTAGCTATGGTGTGTATCATAAATTCAATTTATGCCCTTACATAATACCTGCCAAATTGTTCCAATCACTTTCATCACTTCACTTATTCACTTCCATTTTCACAATATTTAATATGCAAGAAATTACAGGTTACCGCAACAGCAACCTCAAAGCAGGATACATGACTGCAAAATTTATACATACCTGGGTATGCATTCCCACCTGCAGCATTAATTACAAAGAAAGAGGAGCTTACATTTATAACACCATCCATTCCATACCTAAGGACCATCTCATTACCCATTGCCAAAAATTTAGAAAATGTGGACTATTTTCTCAATTAAACCTCAAATAACTTATGTAGACTCCTCTGCAACAACAGAGATGTATTCATGCTAGAAAAATCAAATGTTTATTTGGTTTTGTTACGACAGTTGAATAATGGCGCATACTTTTTTACATTAGAGCCATGATAAGAACATCAGAATGATCTCTAATAATAAGTGCTTTACAGAACTTTCTAGAAGTATAATGGAACAAAATTGTGTGCCTATATGGAATGAGATTCTACTTCTTGTACATTGTGTTAACAAAAATATTACTTTCATCTTGTAAGTTTTATTTATTGAAAAACAGACCCTATAATAAATTCATGTTGGAACTCCTAAAAGTTTGGGTATTACTCTTCAAAAATTTGGACTTACAACATGTCACCATGACTATAATTATAAGTTCATTAACATCGTTAGGTATAATACATGTTTATTTGCTGTTGATATTGTCTTGTAAAATGTATTTCCATTTTTTTTTCAATATATCTGCTACCAGTGTATTTGTTTTTAGAGCTAACATCTTTCTGTGGACATGCTATTCTCATGCCTAAGTTTGTTTTTAATATAACTTTGCACTTTTCAAAAATTTTGTATTTATATTGTATTAAATTTTATTCTAATGTTCCTAAATTTTGTTCTTTTCTTCACCTGAAGATGACACACAAAACATTGAAAGTGCTTGTGATGATGTAATAAGTAATAAAAATCATTTAATGCTGATAGACATTTGTTCTTTAATTGGATTGTAATAATGTATATAATTATTTACTGTGATCAGTTAAGAGGAAATTCTCTTAATTATAAATTTTTGGTATAATTTATCAAAAAATTAATTGTTTATATATATACGAGGCGTGTTTTTAAAGTAAGTAACGTTTTGAAATATAAAAAAAACAAGCAAACATTTTTAACAAAACTTTTATTTATGTGAAAGCCCATGTTTTACACTACTTTTCTACATAATTCCCATTAATATTGAGACACTTATCATATTGTGGGACCAGCTTTTGTATTCCATCCTCAAAGAATGTTGCCGCCTGATGAGACAACCACTGCAGAACTGTTGTTTTGACTTGGTCGTGATTGTTATGGCGCTGCCCTGCCAGATGTCTGTTCTCTTTCACTAGAGTGAAAGAGAACAGACATCTGGCAGGGCAGCGCCATAACCACGTCTGTTCTCTTTCACTAGAGTGAAAGAGAACAGACGATTCACGATTGAAAAAGTGGACTGTAGACAGTCCACTTTTTCAATCAAATCGTCGATAATGACTGAAGGTCGCCCACTTCGTTCCTCATCATGAATGTTTGTGCGGCCATTACTAAAGGTCCTAACCCATTTTCGTACCATTCCATCACTCATAACGCTTTCACCATAAACTTCACTGATTTGGCGATGAATTTCAGTCACTTTTGAGCCTTTAGCACTGAGAAAATGAATAACGGCACGCACTTCGCAGTCGGCAGGATTCTCAATGAGCGGCAGCATTTCAATAATACGCAAACAACAGTAAACACAGTCGACTGGCTCTGTAATGGCATTTGTGGCTTCCCAACAGATGTAGGTACACAGCGCGCATGCACTAAGTGCCGACTGCAGCGCTCCAGCGGCGTTATATTAAAACGGTACTTACTTTAAAAACATGCCTCGTATATACAGGTATCATTCATGTAACGTGGTAGTTATGTTCCAAAAAAGTGTCAAGTTATGTGAACCCATGCTATACAAAACAAAAAACTAGTGCAAAACATAGGGTTAGGTTTCAAAAGTTAACAAAAGTGTACAGTAATACCCTGAGTTATGTAACATGCGACTTATGTAAATTTGCAGTTACATAAAATGTAAATCTCAAAAATTGGAAAAAAGTCTGAGTAGAGTAACATGTAATTTTACAAAGAATTATTTTATTTCAAGCATTCATTCATTCATTCATTTTCTTTCTCTCTTTTCCTTTCTTTCTTTCGCACTGTACCGATTTATTACTTTATTGCTCTGCTAATCCTTTACTTTTCGGTCTAATTGTAAGCACATATGCAAGAATACCAGGCACTCTTCCTTGTAAACAATTCTTTTATACAAAAAAATAATAAATAATATATATACAGTACACATATAATAATAAACAAAGTATTGAGTTATTAATTACGTAGTTACGCTTAAGCAATTTTCAAATTCGACTTGCATATAGTTTGAGTTATGTAAAAGTCTATGGTCCACATTACATACGTAACTTGGAGTATTACTGTACTATTCTTTTTCTTTACTAAGAGAAATATATTTATTAAAGTTATCAATAATTTATTTCCAATTTTTCATTCAATAATTAACTAACAATCACAAGTACTGTATTATGCATTAATATTAATATCAGTTAAATAAGGTGTTTTCTTTTTTACAAAATATTGTCATCTTCTGAGCTTCTTTGTTGATCTTGATTAGAAATATCGGCAACATTTCCATATTTTTTATTTTTATTGTAGAAAATTTTTAATGGATGATTGAAATAAAAATATGTTATTAATCAAAAATTTGATCTAGCAGGCAGCATTTGTTCAGTCGAGTGAGTACCGAGTGACTTTTTTCTGGAATTTGCGTTTGAATACCGAATTGTTCAAATCGGAACAGTTCGATACCAAGATACCACCATAATTCATTCGTCATTTTTACAAATGATTGCTTACCTACAGTTAAAGCTTAATAACATCTAAAAACGTTTAAATAAATTTTACTAAATACAAAGATTAATCTATAAAAAGCAAAACACAATAACACTCTTAAACACTAAAGTCTGAAAACAATGAAGATGACACCCAGTTGATAGGAAAGCTAGGACAAGGAAGAAAAAAAATTGCACCATCAGTTTTCATTAAAGTAAACCTGACTAAAGGCACAAAAAAAAAACGTTAAAAATTTCAATATTGTAAAATTCATGGGCAAATTTGAGACAATATGCATGAATTTTGGGTCTGAAAGCTCTTGGGAACTAATACTTGTTACTATGTTTCACTCCAATAAAGTAACTTTTGGTATGTTGGAGCATTAATGAATGTTCAAAATATTATGTAGTAAATATTTTTATATTCTATAAATGATTTAAGATTTCCAAAATTAGGTGAATATAAAGATATATGTATATATAACAGTCTTTAATTCTGAACAACTCCAAAAGAACATTCGTTTATATGAATTTGGAATTAGAATATTTTTTTTAAAGTTGCAGAATGACTTTTTTTACTTAATGCAAAACAATGCTAAGTTCTTTAAAAAATATAATAAATAATAATCTGCTTAATTGGAATTCACTTTAATAATAAAATGTTTCTCAAGTACTTTAGGGCAACCAAAGCCATCATACCTATAAGGAATGAGACTTCGTTTCTTGTATAGTATATGGATAGTGTGAGAGTCACGCAAATGTACAATAGTCCACGAAAGGCAGTACACGAATAAATAACGACAATTATTTATTTTTTATTTGATTAGTAATACACAGGATTCTTTGTGGATTCCAACTCTGAGCATTACAAAATATCCAAAATCAGAGCAAGGGGTCAAGT
This sequence comes from Centruroides vittatus, assembly GCF_030686945.1. Lineage (NCBI taxonomy): Eukaryota > Metazoa > Arthropoda > Arachnida > Scorpiones > Buthidae > Centruroides > Centruroides vittatus. Next base: position 316,013 of record NW_027122582.1, read on the forward strand.
AAATACAAATCAAGGGAATCTGTTTGCGACAAATAAGTAAAAGACAAAGTTGTAATCTTACAACTAATACTTACACTAAATTATAAACTAAAAGAGGAAGGAAAGGTTTAACAAAAAAGGTTTTAGTATGATAGAAAAGGAGGTTATAAAAAATACCTGGGTTTTTTGTCTGGTCTTGATGCTCTTCTGATGGGGAACTACTATAAATCCTGTTTCCCAATGATCTTTAATTAGATGTCTTCAATGATCCTCCTTATACAAGGGATGTTCGTCTCTCTCTCCTCACGTTAACCGGGTCTTTTCTCTCTTTTGCAGGCCATCTTTGTCTCCCTTTATCCTTCTAGACGACGAGCAGGAGCGTACCTTTCACACGTCTGCCTTCACCGAGAGTCCGACCCAAGAATTTACCTTCTTATTTGTTATAGTAGCCTCAGGGCCTTCACTTCCCATTGTTAATGTTGTTCTTAGAAAGGGTTACCCCACTCACAGGAAAGGAATGTTAGTCAAAAATTCGAGAAAAAAAAGGGGAGAACAAAGAAGAAAGAAAACTTAAAACTAAACTTATATCTAAAATATATACAGTAATATGGCGTATCGCCATAATAGAAAAGTTACTTTTATCTAGTTTTTTAATAAATAAAACCTCGAGATTTTATTTATTGAAAAACTAGAACCATGAAACAAATCCATGCTAGAACTCCCAAGAATTTGGGTATTACTTTTCAAAAATTTACACATTTAACATGTCACCATGATAACTTGTTATTAAAATGAATAAAGTATATTATTATTTGACTCATTTACATTGTTTTTAGTGTTTTTCATTTTTTAAAAATAATTATTTTAAGTAATAGTGAATAGTTAATATTAAGTAACAGGAATTGTTATGAAGAATATCCATATAATTCCATGTTAATATGTAATTATGTTAATCCATGTTAATCTTCCACATTATAAAAGTAGAACGATTTATTATTATTATTAAGGAGGAATTATTATGCTTATAATTGTTGCACATACGTATGCATGTATGTATATAGCAGTACATAAATATATGCGGAAAAACGAATATTTACAACTGTATTTTCTTTAAACTCAGAAGAATTGAATACAATGTTCTTCAGTAGAACAAAAATAGTAGAATATTTTCGTAAAATCATTATTTATAGTTAGATGTATTATATTCATTTTTTCTTTAAGTAAAAAAAAATATCATTTGAAATCATTTGCCAATCATATCAGATGATATAAATTGATGTCAATTGGCAGGAAGTAATATAAAATAACAAATAACGAGACTCCCGCAATCATCCATTTTATATAAGTTATAAGAGAAATTATTGGAAGTATTAAATTAGAGAAATGACACAAATCGTCAAATGCTTATGTAAATTTAACTACTCTTCTTTTTCAATGAATTTTGGTAGATGAGCTGAACTTGTGGAAACATTATTAATTAAACATTTAAATTTCAGTAAGATTGCTATTTTAATTAATTGGAACTTTCAATTTGATTTTGAGCTTTTAAGTGTTTGAATTCAGTAACGATAATTGATTTAGTATATTTAAATTAAAAAGTAACAATTTAACAACAGTACTGTAGAATCTTGGTGTAATGACAGATATTGCTGTCAGTCGTTTAATGTTTTATCAAAATTAGCTTTTCCCTAAACAAATAAAACTTTTCTTATTGTAATTAGAATTTTCGTTTTCTTGTTATCTTCAGGTAAACATCATGAAAAGAGATCTTAAATATGTCTACCAGCCTCAACATGTGGCTGATAAGGTGCAATTGTTATAAATCTTAACCAGCATTTTAACTTATTAATGAGAAACATTAATAAGTTAAAATGTACAGAGGTCCTGTTTTCTTGTATAAAATGCTTTTCAAGCCAGATCAGCTCATCATCAGATACCTTCTTAAATTCATTAAATTGAACAACCAAATCAACAGAACTTCCAGTATAACATTCTACAGTCCAAAGCAAATTTCCGGTTGAAAATTTCAAAATTAAAAAAAATTTCTCGCAGAACATTACGGATTTATGCTTTCAAACATTGGAACAATTTATATAACTAATTTTTAAATCTTACAAACTTTTAAATTTTGAACTCCGTTATAACTTATGATGATCATTAATTGGTCTTTGAATTAACTTATTGCAGAGTTTTTCAAAACTGTAGTCATTGCACAATACAAAGCACAACTTTATATAATGATATGGTAATGTTAACACATCTTAATGGTTAAGAGAGTTTTTTATACACTCTGCATTCATTCAAAATTCATTTGCATTTCTTTATCTGGCTTCTTGGAGTCTATTAGCATCCTGCTCCTTGGGTCAAGTCCCAGTTCCTCCCATCTTTCGTTAATGATGAGATCTCCCTCTTTGGCCATTGTGAGTTCTTGGAGCATCCCTTTTCTTTGGCATTATAATCCTGGCCTCACCCCAGTGTAATTAGGTCTTATTATTAATATAAATGTATTCTGTTAATGTTATATTAACCAGTTGATATTGTTTCATGTCATTTTGTCACTTGAACTCATTGTTAATCGAGAATAAATCATTATTTCAAAATATTTATATTAGAAAAAATAGTTTTAATTAGAATAAGTTTTACTGTGCTAATGTAATTTTGAACTGATACTATTTACAATTTCAGTATCTTAAACGACAAGATCAAACTTCACACAATGTGGATGGATTACAAGAATCTTTAATAACAAATTTTTTAACTAAAGTAAGATATATTTTCTTTAAATAAATTTTAATTTAATCAATTTATATTTATATAATGAAAAATAATGATAATTTAATTAATATTTTTATTTATTCAAAATTTTAGGCTGAACAAATACATTCGGCAATTGAAGAATTTGAAAGTAAAGTAAAAAGCATTCAGTTAGAATATCGTTCTGTATTATTTAATCCATTTGCAGATGAAGGTATTTTTTTTTTTTTCATTTTAATCCATTGATACTAAATGTATTAAACTGCTTTTCATAATGATAAACTCTCTTAAATTGTAAAATATATTAGTCTTTAGTGTTTATTTATCCGTAAATTTTAAAACAGAAATACCTACCGAGTCTGACAGATTTGATGGTTTATTTATAAAACTCAAATCTACTATTTCCAAATTTTTCACAAATTCTGAAAAATTACTTTATTGAATTCTCAAACATAATAACTTACATTCACATCCAAATCAAATATATTACCAAAAAACACTTCTCAAAATCAGACAGACAGTCTTATGTCATTCTGATATTAGTCGAATCTGATAAATTCAATTCTTTAACCAAAAATTTCTCATAGAAACTGCACTTATCACTTTTTCGGAAGTATTTTTTGTTAATATGTCACCTTGAAATGGATTTTATCATGGTATACAAAGGTATATGCTATATATATGCATTAAATTGAATTGCTCTGCTCAGTGATAGCTGTTCAAATTTACTCACGAGATATCTCCTAGATATTCGAGATTCTTTACATGCTACAGTTACTGTATTGTGTTATACATTGTTCTCAGAATCTATATAGTTATATTTGCCATTTTGTTTTGAATATTCTTAAAAACTCAGGCATTTGCATTTTTAAATAAACTGCAATTTTGTAATACGAAATTATTTGATAAGATTATAGATAATGCCAAGTTGTCTCATTGCTAGTTGTTCTAATAACAAAAGTAGAAATGGAAATGAAATAAAATATTTTTGATTTTCAAAAAATAAGGATATGAGCAAACTTGTTATTTTTTAAATTTCACATAAATAAAATCTTGTGTACTTTTACTAATAACTACTTTTGTCATCACTAAGCACCAGAACTTTATGCATTTGTATTGAAGATAGGTAAAATGCATATTTAAACTAATCTATATCTATATATATAATCGAGACGAGTTGATAATGATAATAATTATCAGCGCAGAGCCCAAACGGTTAAGAGTTGAAAGTTGAAATTTGGTACACAGTTAGGGTACGTCACGAGAACGCATGCTAAGAAGGGATTTTTCAAAATTCCTCCCCACGGGGGAGAGGGACAGGATTAAGTCTTAACACTTTCATCAACAATGGAAGTGTTAAGTAACAATGGAAGTGTCAACAATGGAAGCATTAAGAATAGAAGAGTCAACAATGGAAGTGTTATGCAACAATGGAAATGTTAAGAGCACAAATGGTTAGGAGTTGAAATTTAGTACATAGTTATTTTGGCCAACTGAATAAAGGATGAAAATTTGCCCAGTGTTTTAAATCAACTGTCACTGCATTGTGTCTACGCAAGAAAAAAACAATGGAAGTGTTACTTAACAATGAAATTGTTAAGAGAAAGTGATGTGCAGATGCAGTTTTTTTCATTTTTGCGGGAAATTGAACATATTTTTAGATCCATGTAAAAATTCTCTAATTAGTCTGGAAACAGGGAGACCCAATTCTTGCATTCTGTGAAAACGGGTAAGGTTGACTATAACGTAATAATCTTAATCTTCGCTATCGTTACTTTTGCCCAAGCAACGCCGGGCCTACCTGCTAGTTTTTTATAAATGCACATTTTTAAATTTTGATGAATAAATGCATAATTGATACCTTCTTTCCACTACAGTTTACTTTAAAAATATGTTGAAAAAATTATCAATTTAATTTCACTGGGATTTTACTCCATAAAATTCAAGCACATATTAGACACAGGCATCCCTTTTTATTGAAAATGTCCAAGCCCTGTATGATAAGAGCAAATGAAATTAAAGCCTTTGTGTACTAAACTGAAGTGTTAGCAAGCAAATTTTTACAGATTATCCTTCTACTGGTTGTTTTCTATCAGCTGATTAAATTTCATCACCTTACATTCAGTAAAATTTTATTCTTTAATATCAAACACAAAGAAGACATTCATTAAATATCCAGCTCTTAAATTTTTTAAACAATGTGAATCTGATTTCAGATTGACTTCCAAGGCAGTGGTTACTCGCTTAGGGTATATGGATAGAAGTTGCCATTTATTACATGGACCACTGAAAAGGTAAAATTAATTCTCAATAAAATGGATTGTGAGAAAGCAATGGTTGTTGCCATTGCAAAAGAATAGTTAATGGATTACAAAATGTTAATGGATTAAATTTGTTAATCCATTAACATTTTGTAGAACTGTCAGCACCTGCTAGTTTCTACCTATTTCGGTTACCAGTTTGGAAACTACAGATCTTCCATTAAGCAAAGCAATTTAAATTGTGAATAAAGTATGTAACATACTACTGAAAAAACAAAAGTAGCCCATCTGAAAGATTTACAAAAAGCTACAGGACAAAAATCCAGGATTTTTGGAGCATCAAGTATATCCAGCATTCTACAAGGAAATAGAGAATGTATTTCTGATCTAACAACTGACTAACAATAAAGTTAAATAAGCACCAAATACACCGACTTGCATGGAAAGAAGTTTCTCTAAATATAAATCTATATTTTTTGAGGAAAGGCAAAGGTTCAATTTTGTAAATGTATTTAGTGGTACTTCAACTATTAACTGTTGAGGAATAATGTTCAGTATCAATAAATGATTTTAAGTTGTTGTTTTATTAAATCATAATTTAAAAATGCATATTTCAAGCATTTAAAGTGCATAAATGTATGCATATTTCAGCAATTTATAAATTCATAAAGATCTGGTCCTTAATCATCACAATTTGCTTTGTAGTATTTTCATAAAGACTAAAAGTTGTAAATGTATTTTATTTTTCAGTCTATAGCATTGTATTATTATGGCTACAAGTGATATATCAATTTTATCAATTTATGCATTTGTTAAAAATGGATTAGCACAATTAATATATATGGATGTAGAATTATTTTCTTTACAGAAAGTCTGAAATGGTATAGACTCCATTATAGACAACAGGTTCAACAAAGAATGGTTATACATAGGAGCCATTGCACATTCTCTGGATGCACATATTAAGGAGCATTTGTATTCCTTCAAAAAGGACCTACCATCTACTGCTGTGTTTGCTCTAAAAATGACATAAAAGTATCTCTTGATGAAGACCTCATACTTCATCCTGTCACAGACCAAGCCTTTTAAAACATCTTGAGAAATTAGAAATGTATAAATTTTATAAGGCTTCCACTAGAAGTGCAGCCATAAATTATAGAGATGTCGAGACCTTACCTACAGCTTGGGAATCAGTATTTTGGATGAACTTTGTCAATTCAGATGCCTTTGAATTTTGATCCAAATGACACAGCAGTTTTAAACATGGAATTTCAATGGGAATACCATTGTCTCCTATGGAAAACTGAACATCTACTGTACTTTGTTGTTAATTTTTCTTGGTATCTTACCCACCATAACTAGCCTTTTATGCGCCCGGTGCGAGCTTTGTAACTACGCCCCAAAACTTGGTCCAGGTCATTTCTGCACCCCACCCAGAGTCTGCGCCCTGTGCCTGGGAACCGCCAGCACCGCCATAGTTATGGCACTGATCTTACCATCAAGATAAATTAATAAAACTTTTCAGATATATAGATCGGACATTTTACTCTTCAATGGTATATTATTATTTTTTTCTCAGTTTGTAACAGTCTCCATTAGGGGGTGCAAAAATTCAAACAATTCTTGTTTTGATTGTTTCACACAGTAAATGTCCATATAAAAATCTATAAAAAAAATTAATGGATATAGCCCTTATGTAATTGTATCACATAATTTTTATTTGATCAAAATTGGCAAAGTCTTTTCTGAGATATCTGAGAAAAACCACAGAAAGTTTTTAAATTTTTGCATCGCAGCACATGTGAGTTCAAAGCTGAAATTTGGTGTAGAATAATTTGACCCACCAAAAAAGTTTTGGCCAGTTGCAGATTTAGGCAGTAATACTCTTTGGAATGAGATTATACAGTTTTCAATATATAGAACAATTAAAGATTATTATTTTTTAAAACAAGTATTTAATCTTAAATTATATTTTATGAATAGAAACTAAAAAGACATTGGAGCAACATGCTGCTGAATTATACAGAAATGCAAACAGAATATCTACAGACTTAAAAGGTAAGCAGAAATAATCAAATTTTGATATAATACTTATACTTTATCATCCCACCATTGCTCCCTTGTCCTATTTAAGTAAGATCTGGTTTTGTTATTTTAGCCATCAATCCATTCTATTGTTAATGTATCCCTCCTATATTCCTAATTCTAACATATTTTTCTAGTAACTAACATTCAAGATTTTTTGGACTGTTTGTATTGTCTTAGATATAAGTTCCCAATTTTCCTTATTAACACAGTCATTTTTTCACAATATGATCTAACCATTCAAGTTCATTTTTCTTCAATTTATCTTATGTATTATTTACATCTGATTTATTTGTAATCAGTCTATTTTTGATTTTATTTCTTATTGTTATTCTGCTCATCCATACATTTTACATAATGAAATTTATTTAATACAATTTAATTAACTTTCTTACCTTTACATTGTGGAAAATATTTGTATTAAAAGGATTTACTTCATACTATTCATAATATAAAGAGATTCTTATATTCTCACACTGATGGACTGATTCTTTATTTTGTGACTATTAATCAATAATAGCGAGGTTGAGGCCCGAAGTTTTAAACACGAAAATGTGTACATCGGACGTTCAGCGCCGCTTTCCTGTAAGCCTAGAAGTTTGACAATGGCGTTTGGAAAGTAAGTGGAATCATGCTCGACATTCCAAACGCCATTGTCAAACTTCTAGGTTTACAGGAAAACGGCGTTCAACGTCCGACGTACACGTTTTTGCGTTTAAAACTTCGGCCTCAAACTCACTAATAAGAAGTCTCAAAATTCTTATAATTATTATGTATTTTTATAATGTAGGTATGATTAGAGATATTAAGACCAGATGTGCTGAAACTGCCAGTGAAGCAGATATCAGAGTGTATGAAACACAGGTAAATATTATTTAATAGAAGTAGAATTAATTATATATTGAAAATAATAACCATTGGTGTTAAGTGGGGCAGATAAATAAAATAAAATTAATTTTACTTTATTTGTTTGCTTTACTAAATGTTAATAAAATCAGAATTTGCTTAAATGCCATCCAGTGTTTTTGTATTATCATCTTTTAACAATAGCTAGTGTATAATTGAAATAAGAAATTCCAGCAATTTAAACTATTGTATCTTGCACAAATAACAATTAAAACAATCAATGTTTAATATTTGAAACACTGGTTAAGTCTGATAATGATTGCATACTCTCAGCTATATGTTGAAGCTGATAGAGTGAAAAGCATAATATATGATATTAGTAGTAAAATAAAGAATTGAAGGAATGGACATAAGATTGCAATTGCTCATCTCATACAAAACATCTTTCACTAAACTACAGATCATAACTTTTAATGGCATAAATCTACAGTATTGGCTATTGTATCTAAATGCTAAACTTTTAAGGTAATAAGTAGGCTACTCTTTACTCAAAGAAAGTACTTTGGTCTAAAGTACAGTTAGGTCATAATCATGCGCTAATGTTAATAATTACATGGACTTTAGAATTAAATTTAACAATTTAGAATATTCTGGAAGAAAAAATGATTTAAAGTAGTTCTTTAAAAATCTATAAATATCTCAAATAATAAGGCAAACAAATTGCTGTACTGAATCAGGCTCCTTTACTGCTATTATTAATAATTAAATTCTAAGAAATTTGGTATTAGAGTAGGCTTATGTGCCATCTCTTATTAAATTTGATAAGAGATGGCACATAATGCCTATTACTTAGAATTTAATTATTTATAATAATGGTACAGTAGCTTGATTTGCCCATCAGTGGCCAAATGGTTCTGCCGCTAAACACTGGGAGTTTGGTCGCAGATTCGTGCCACGCTTGGACGGGCTGGCCACTTGGAGTTTTCTGGGTTTTCTCCACATTTGTAACACCTGAATAGGGGCCAGTTTTCCTTACAAGACCTCCCGGAAGGCATTTTCCCTTGCATAACACCATGCACCAGAGAAGGCAATGGTGAACCACTCTGGTTGTAACTTCCCCCAGGATACACCTTGGTGCCTTAACTAACCACTTATTAACCTGCGTCAGGTGCTCGCCGACGTCAGGATTTCTGATATGGCACGCAGAGAGAGATCCTGATTTAATTGATTTAATACTGTAATTGTTTGACCTAGTAGTACTTAAAGGTTCAACTTCTGCTTACTATGTTGATATTTTACTAGTTATATTACATGGACCTCTATCTGATTTTCACTTCAGTCATCAGTTCTTCTAATATATATCATTTATGCTTCATTTACAAGAACTTACAGTTAAAACTTTAATCACATTGATTTTCTATTAAAAGTCTATAATAAAAAAGTTTGTGTAGAAAAAAAATTTTATTGTGCGAAACAAACGAATCTTTAATGCACAGTAGTAGTTTAAAGGAAAACAAACAGTTAAATAATGCAACTGAAAATATTTTTTCTCTGCAAATTAATTGTCTTTGAAAATATTAAACAATTTGCAGAGATAAAATGAAAAACTAACAAATGCAAGAATTCAAAATTATGCAGAACAGGATACTGATGATCAAAACTCTTCAATGCCTTTTGTTTTGATAACTATGTAGAAAATTAGACTTTGAAAAAATACAATATTTTAGATTTTACTATGTCAATGAATTTATATATAAATATGGAAATTTTTTATTACTGTTTCAGAGAAATAAAATATGGTAGATATTAATTGTAAATAAATTCATTTCAGTACACTACTCTCCGTTCAAGATTTGTTTCAGCAATGGAAGAATATATGAAGTGTCAAGTGGAATATAAAGATGGATGGAAAGAGAGAATTCGCAGACAATTTATGATTGGTAAGAAATCTATTTTTTATATACAATAAAACTTCACTTCGTGGCCATCCCCGAAATTCCCTTGTAAATTGAATAAGTTTTAATATAAATCAGACTCCATCTTGACGCCACTGGCCAAGGCCATCAAGACGGAGTCTGATTTATATTAAAACTAAAGCAAGTGGCCGAAATAGGAGTGATATTCAATGTGATATTCATCCCTGTTTCATGACCAATAGAATAAGAAAATCCAATGTTCGCTACAGTGGCATAGTGAACATAACTAGTGCCCAGAGCATGACACTTTATTGGTGGCCTCCTCCCCCTTCAGAAACAGATATAGTTTGTCTTGGAGACCAGAGGGGCGCCCGAGGGTGTATCATGCTCCTGGCACCCCTCTGCGAGTGGCACCTGGGGCATGATACACCCCCTTGCCCCTCCCTCACTACGCCACTGTGTTTCTAAATTCAATTCATTATTTACAGCACTTTAAATAGAATTAAGCAGTTTGCTGAATTTGCTCCCACAAATGGCAATATACACTAGACAAATAAATTTAATTTGTCTAGTGTAAATAAAGATTATTTTATCTCCTGAATTTAATAAGAAAAACAAAAATTATATATTTGTTCAATAATTTTGTACAAAATTTGGTTGTATTTTGTAAAAATATAACTGCAAATCAATGATGATCGTCTACGTTAGTCCCCAAATGTGAGCTCGAAATGTGTAGTAATACTTGTATCAACTGAATAAAGATGAGAAAAAGCCAAGTTTTTAAGTAGTAGCACATTTTTGTGTTTGAGATCCAAAAATAATAATTTACATTGTCAAATTATTAGTAATAAGTAATCATTATTTATTGTAAAATTAAAAATATAAAAGTAAATGTTTGCTTTTCTGTTATGTCTAGCTGGTCAAGTAATCACAGAAGAAGAAATTGAAGAGATGTTAGATAGACCAGAAAGTTTCAGAGTTGGGGTAAGAACTGTTTAAATATATTGTATAATCATAGAAATATACAAAAGACTAATTTGAGACAAATCATCGTAATGAAAAAAATTCTTTTGACAAAGAGATGAATGTATGATGTTTGCATCCAGAATATCATAAAGAAAATTGATCTTTTGTGAAAAATGCCATATTTATTTATTTGTTGTTATAGTATTTTTTGGCTATTTTCACAAAATACTTGCAAAAATTACAAAAAATACTAATCTAACGTTTTTTTAGAATATAAATTTAATGATATGCTCAATGTTCTGTAGATAAGCATTTATTTAATGTATCATATGTTAATATGATCTCATTGAGTTAAATGGTGGATTCTTTGGTGATTAGAATTGATGATGAAATAATTGAAACACTGAAGACTTAGTTGTTCCTATAATAGTAGATTTGTGGTCATTTGAAAAATTTGGCTAAAAAGAATTTATACATATTCAATATGATTTGAGATGTAATGTAATAGAATTTCCGTTATTTTATTGCTTTAACTGACCAGTTTTTCAAAAAAGCATTAAATTAATTGAAAAACCATCTGGATAATAGCTTATTTATCCAGATTATAGTGATTAATATAAATGTGTACACTCTATTTCAATTATAGTAATCAAGGTAAGTGTGTATCATGCTCAGTTTTTGTAAGTCTGATTCATAGCATCATCAACTTCTCACACTATTACTAGTAGGTTCTACTTTTGTTTGATCATCCATTGTTATGGTATCTTTTAATTGTTTACTCTCAGAGAAGCTTAAAATGATATCATTATACATCACTATACAACATAACAACAACATTGATTATCACAGATTTATAACAAATTTATATTGTCTTTATGACATTATAACTACATCATTATTGGGGTATCATTATGGGGATATAACGTTTCTAATTATATCAGACCTTAGTATTGTGATTCAGTCAAGAAAACAGCATGTGTCTGCATGTATGCACAAAAACAATCATATGATATCATATATATATATACACACAGCAATGATATTCGAAATATTTAACAAAGGGTTCTCTAATAGAAAAGTTTTCCTTAACAATTTTTTTTCACTCAAATGGTGCATTACCAAATGAGTATGACTCGCACACATCTAACAACTAACTGGCTACCCCTGGAACCGGCTTATCCTCTGAGCAGTTTTCTCGGAAACTATGAACGGTCTAAGGCTCTAATTTAGTAGTGTTACAGAGTATAATATGTATATTTTAATATATTTTTTAAAAGAAACAAAACCACTGAGAAATGTTACGTGTGTTTAACAAGGTTCAGAAAACTTTGAAAATTTTAACAATGGGTTCGGCCGAACCTGTGCGAACCCGCTGAATATCACCACTGTATATACATATATATGTGTGTGTTTGTGTATAGAACAGGAAACAGAACTATGTGGAATAGCTGTTTTGCTCTGGGTCAAAGACATTAAAAACAGAAGGCTCATCCTCATTGAAAAATGATCCATGAACAATGAGGGCTCTTGCCTGTACACAAAAGATAAATAGACATTCTTGGTCTGGAGACTGAAGCAGATGATGGACAGCTCCAAGCTGAAATTCAAAAGTGACTGAAGGGCTTACATAATTTCTTAAGTGCTATATACATAGCACTTAAGAAACTAAAATCTTTAATATCCAACATAGAATTAACACCAAAAAAAAATGCTTTTTGCTGATTTAATTAGCAATCATATGACAAAAGACTGAAAGAAACTACAAGATTAAATTATAATACGTGCTAAACTGTTATAATACACTAATAATAATAATAATATATTATTCTGTGTTCATTAGAATAAATTAAAAATTCATTTACTTCACATTAAATGTTAATATTCAAGTTTTAAGAATTACAAAATAATAAGTCATTTTAATTACATTGACATATTTTGCTCTTCCTAAAAGGATTCTAATTAAATTTACATTGTACTATAACATTGCTTATTTGGTTTAAGTCTTCTAACAAAACATGTAATACTCATCAATGACATAAAACTGAAAAACTATGGAATAAATTCTATTCCAGTGATATAGAATCACCAGTAAGTGCTTTTGAGTATCAAAAAACTCGTCATTAGGAAGATCATGTCTTTAATGGAACACTGTTGTGTCTACGTATATAACAAATCTGTTACTGTTGGATTTGTTACATTCAGTCTGTGTGCAGCCATGTTTTATTTAGATACTAGCATCCTAACAAGAAATTTTTTCAATCCTCAAAACATTTGAACATCAGTTTATTATGTTATATTAATTATAGAGTGAATTCTAGAGTTGTCTATAATATTTTAATAGAATTATTACTAATAATAGATGCAGCCGAGTCATGATTTATGCAATTTTGAAATAATATAATATTCTTATAAATAATAAACTAATTTTATGGTGCATTATAGAAATTAAAGTAACATAATCTGTGTCAACATGGAGTAAAAAAAAATTTAGACTTAATTATTAATTCAATAAATAAAAATATTATCTTATAGGTAAACTAAATATCATACAGCATTTTTTAGTGCATTATACTGATAATCTTACAGGCAATTTTTTCAACAAAAATAATTTTTTTCTCATAGAAAGTGAAAAACAGTACTATTTTGATACATAAATGAATAAACAGAATAACTACACAGTTCAGAAACCAAAGGAACTTTGATAATTGTCAAAAATATTTCATTTATTAGACTATTTTCAACGTACACACATTTGATAGAATAGAATGATATGAAACATAATTAAAATACAATAAAATTTTCCATTTTAGATTATAGATTTATGTTCATATATTAAAAGTTTTTGATTTTTGAACTAGTCAGTTAACTTGTTTTATGAGAAAAAATAAGAATAAATCTAATATAAATTTTATCATTATGAGATTAATAATAATAATTTTACTCTGTCTTCGTAAAAAAAAAGTCAAATACTCACGACATCCTCTACTGATATATTTCACAGATCCCATCACCAAATTTTAATCATTTTCTTAAGATAGTCATCTTAAGAAAATGAAGTTAAGACTTACGTAGTGTTAGTACATAGATAGAGTGACTAAGAGTGTACTTAGTCACTCTATCTATTAGGTGTTCTTACTGAAAACTTGCTGAATTTTCACATTTCAAATTACATTTTTACAATATGATAAATGACATATAAGAATCCTATTTTATTTATTATTAATTTTAATTTTTATATTTAGTTTGTAGTAGACACGTCGAAAGCGAAACAGACTTTGTCAGATATTGAAGCACGAAATGCAGAAATAGAGAAGGTTGAAAAGAGCATACAAGAAATGCACAATATGTTTGTTGACTTTAGTATATTAGTTCAACAGCAAGTATGTATATTTTTTCACCTTTTTATTTTTAGATATATATATATATTTCTAAAGATATGCTACAACTTGAACGTGCCAAAAAGTTTATAAAGTTTAAGATTACCAGATTATCATAACATGCCAAATATGAAAAATAAACTTTATTATAACATAGAAATTTGACTTGTGTACTTAGTTAACCTCTACGTGTACATCTCTGATGGCGCATAACACATTTAGAAACTTGTGGAAATCTGCATGTACAGAGGTCAGAGCCACTACTTATGATTCTATTACCATTCATTATAATCTCTATAATTCTAAGTCTTAAGACTAGAAGGAGTTCTGTTAAAGTATGGGAAACAACCATCAAACACCAAAACTCCAGTTTGAAAACATGTAATCCAGTTACTAAGTTGTTTTATGTTAGTTTAAGATACCATGTTGTTAATAGTTATAAACTGTAACGTATCGTAAAAAGGTTTTGTGTTAAGTTAAAGTTGAAGCATATCTTCTTGGGTTTACTTGGATGTATAATTTAAAAAAATATATAGATAAAATTTTCAATAGTAGCATTCAATTTAAAAATATGTGTACTTTTTAACTTTAAAAATTATTGATCAGATTGCTGAAGTGATTATATTTTTATTATAAAAGAGATGCGTTAATTTATATATTAGTCTTTTCATTTGTTTAATTCCATTTTGGAAATTAACATTTTGTAAACTTATTTAAAAGGGTAAAGTAATTGATAGAATAGAAAGCAGAATTATCCGAAGTAAAACTGCTGTCGAGAAAGGCAACACACGTTTACAAAAAGCTAGAAAATTCAAAAAAAGATGCAGAAGAGTAAGTATTGAATCCATTTTCAGAAAAGTATTTGAACCTAATTCTTCATAATGTTTCTAAACTTTATGTTCCATTAAAGTAAATGTATTATTTACCAGTGGCGTGCCGTGACATTTGATGATAGGGAAGCTGTGTTTCTGTAAGAAGCCGACTTACAGGGGCAATCAATTAATTGCGCATCGGGGCCCATTCGTATCCGTTTGTTCTATAAGCCAGTAAAAACCGTACACTTCTTTAAATGTATTTTTAATAGATTATCTGACGTACTTAATAAATAACAGAGGTAAATATATTGAACTTTCTTATTAGATTCAATAAATTCCCTATGCCCTCTAAATGCCAATTCTTGCTTTGAGAAAAAACATATAACATCTATTAATCGTAATTATCTTGTTATAATTTTCAATATTTATTTTATATTGTCTACCAATGTTAAATTCTATTCCGCTTTGATTTCCAAATTGCTTCAATTTTACGAAAGAATCGTCATTCGTCATAAATTTTATCGTCAAAATGTCGAAATTTTTTTGTTGACGTATTTATATTTAATTTAGGCATTGGTCTTTCTCTTTTAATAATGTTTTCTTTTTATTACACGGTCTTGAGCCAAAGCTTTTTTAAAATAAATTTTTTAATCACTAGCCACGATATAAGGGCTAAAATTAAAATTATCAGAAAAACTTAATTGGTAAAACAAAATGTGTGATTAATATACATACCTAGTACAAAAAGTTCTTCAATTGTACGAATATACTTTTAAAGAAACTTATAATTAAATATAACTTAGTGAAGAAACGTACATAAAAATAACAAAATATTCTTTACTTTTTAAATCTTAAAACAATCCACTTTGTGAAATAGCTCCCTACGAGTGGCTAATGAATGGAAACAGAGACGTCCTGGTACGTGTGCGGCGCGTGCATGCACGCAGGTTGCCAAATCCCGAGGGTGCCGATACCGGTCAATGTCAAATGCCTCTTTTGTGGCATCACTAGTATACGTCAAAGGACGTGACAGGGCTGTTGTAGATTTTAAACGTTTCTCACCATAGCTGTAAAAATCTAAATATGTTAAACTTAACAGATTGTCCGTCGTTCGTTTTCTAACTAATTCACTTTAGGACCAAGTGTTCACGGAAATTTCCAAAATTTACAACTTTTTGGTCACTCTCATTGAACTGGAAAAATTTCTGTCTTTATTACATCTAATATTATGAAGAGATCAGATCCCACTGTACTCGGCAAGAGATTGGTTCGGTTAAGCTACTGTTTAAGTAAAATTTCGGCTCTTTCAGCAGGGTTTTATTTATGTTTCTAATTCCCTAATCGCTTAATTATTTAACTACTTCTTAAGCAGAAATAAGTCGAAACTAGTTACTTTGTACTTGGATATCTGTAGTCTTGGGAAAGAAGTGGAAAGAAATTGTTATGACAACGGATATATAAATCGTAAATTTAAGGAAAAGAAATTCTAGAGCTTTTTTTGTACCATTGTACGTCTCATTCATTAAATTTGGTTGTAAATGATGCTGCCAAAGTAACAGTTAATTTTTTAACACTGTACTAGAATTGTACACGTTTTTTCTCCATCCCCTTACACATGGGACATACTAAATCGTAATATCACCGGTTTAACATTGAAATCCGTAAGTAATATAAGATGGGAGAGCAGAATAAACGCAGAATAAATATATCAAATATTTTAATGGATTTTTTTAAAACTCCTGTCAACTATACAGAACTATCATAAAAACATGCCAGTAAATTCCTATCGGTTGGGCTAAGTTATAAATCTAGTCCAAGGGTGGGCAACCTTTTTTGTAACATGGGCCAGAATAAATTTTACATTTTTTCCGTGGGCTGTAGTAGTTAATTGACGCCTTCTTGTGACTTGTAATTTTTTTAGTCTGCAAATATGAAATAAATAAATAAAAAGTTAATTACTACATTTATTTCTCTTATCATTTTCGAAAATTACAAAGAATTGGAAAAATAACTATTAATTAGTTATTTTTCCAATTTAATAATCTATTAAAGATCTCACAGCCCAGATAGAAACTTTTCGCAAGCCATAGCTGGCCCGTGGGCCAGGGGTTGCCCGCTGTTGATCTAGTCTACTCGTGATTCACATAATCGGGCGAGGGTGGCAAAATATCTAGGAGGCAGGCGGCTAACAGCCCACAACCGGTCCGGGATATAAAATTAGAAGCTTTATGTGTGAAGCATTCTCCAGCTAAACCGGGTGACGTTGGTGCTCTGTAAAGCGCATGCGCCAATGCCTATAATCTGGCTGCTTGGAAGTTGACAGGCAGGCGGCTAACAGCTCAGAACCGGTCCGGGATATAAAATTAGATGCTTTATGCGTGTGTTGCTTTTACTGGCTAAACCGGGTGAGGTTGGTGCTCTGTAAACTGCATGTGCCAATACCTATATAATCTGGCTGATTGGAAACTGACCCGGTTTCGACATTCCTTCCGCCACTGAATTATTCGAATATACAATAGCAATCTTATTGTTTTTTTCACATGTAGTATAGAAATTTGTAAAAGATACATAATGCAGTTATAATAAAATATTAATTTTAATTAATGCAAAGTATGTTAAAATATGAAAATTTATATTTTATAAAATACAAGGGAAGGTCATTGGAAAGTGGAATCGGCGCTTCCATCACTTCCAATGACGGCACGCCACTGTTATTTACCTCTCTTGATTTTGGTTTTATTCATATACGGCAATGTGTCAAGGGGATGTCTTTTATGAAAAACTGGCCCCTATTTAGATGTTACTAACACGAAGAAAACACAGAAAACTTCACATAGCAAGCCCATTGACTAGGTGCAAACCCTGACTAATTACCAATATTCAGTGTTCAGCTACTAATTTCAAGAGAGCTTTACCTCTCTTGAAATTGTCAACTGCATTAGCATTATTTTCAAATGTTCACAATGTAATTTAAGGAATCATTCTACTCAAATTTGCTATATTCGATCTGATGATAATCAGAATTAAAGTAGAGTGACTCCTTAAATTACATATGTATTCAAACATTTGCTATTATTTACATAATTTTAAATTTGTGGAATCTGCTATATGTTAAGTGAACTACTACATTATTTATTGGGCTGTAACAAGGCTAATTTAATGATTTAATAATTAATAAAGTAATTTGGCTATAAGTAAGTGTGGTAGGTCACCATCTACTGATAAATTTAATAATTAGAAATGAATTTAATTTTTTAATTGAAGCAGAGCATTAGTGAAGCCTCTTCTATGTGCCTTACAGAATTGTGTTCATTCTCAAAATCTGTTCAATCGATTTTGATAAAAACATTTTGCCATTTTCCATTAATTACCATGAAGAATCCAGATCGTAATCGTGACTTTGTTTTTGAGATATAAGGTCATTGCTGTGTGCACGTAACAAAGCAATATTGCATGAATCGCACAACTTGCAATGTTCCATGATTGCTAGCACTTCTTCTATGACCTTTGCTATAGAATCTAGTTTATTCTCAAAATTTAATGGGCTGATTTTGATAGAACTTTGCTATTTTCCATTAATTGTAGTGAGGAATCCAAAAATGTAATGAGGGTCCATTTAAATATAAAAAACAGGAGTCTATGAGTATTTTCAATATACACAGATATTAAAGTGACAATGTCCATGCTCTCTGATGCAACTGAGCATGCCTAATGGAATTTAAGCCTAGAGGTCAAAAATAAAAACAGCATTGCATGTTCCTAACAGAAAATAGGTGTGAAAAATGAACTGAACACAAGAACAAGCAATCAATGGAGATTGCTTTGTTATGAGGTATAAGGATTGCCTCTTCTGTACCTAACAAGTGCAAGGATTGTTTCTTTCTTTCTGGCTCCGCCTCAATTCTATCATGATATAACAAAGTTGTGCAATGTCCTAGTTTAAATTTAGAATAATCTGGAAGAAAAAAAATGGCCTGGAGTGGGACTTGAACCCACAACTCCTGCTTACCATGCAGATGAATTGTCAGTTACCCTGTTCAAACGCCCATCTAGATATCATATGCCAAACGAACTGTCTGATAAATAATCTGGCAGTTTGTTTGGTGTATCTAACACAATTGGGTCTTTATAAGATATGTAGAGATGTATGTTCTGTAGAAATGTTAGTTAATAAATAAATACTAGGAAATATAATCTATTTGATCGATTATTGAGCCCTGTTCTGGTGCTATTTGTTATGCAGTTGGTTACAATTGTGCTCTTTATGACTAAAGATACCCATAGTATTGACAAAAGATGAGAGATGACATCCATACTTACCATAATTGAAGCACATAATCTAATACTTAGATTAACAATTACTGATGTAAGTTAGATTAATGTAATTACATGCATGTGAAGTTATGCATTTGATTACATTGAATTAATGTTTGTTTTAATTAACTTTTATTATTCTTAATATTAATATTGTAATAATTAAATATAGATTTATTACAAAAAATTAAAAACTTCTTTTAATAATATAAAAGAGGAGGATGAAAAAGTTACTATGGTTAATTTATATATATAATAGCACATTCTGAATTTGTCATCAAGCACATCACATTCCTATGCCACTTTCTGTGCAATTGTTGAAGAACATTATAATAATCAATTTTAATGAGATTCTGAGAACACAGAGGGCCAATCAAATTTCTAGAATGCAAGATTCTGTATAAAATACAAATAAAAATTTTGAAATTGGTTTTGTAGATGTGTTACTGTTTTATATTATTTTATTAATATAAAGTGGTAATATATCTAAGCAGTACTGTTAAATTATATTCTTAACAATTGTTACATTACGTTTCATCATTATAAGATAAGCATTCTCACTTACACTGGCTGTCTTCCTAAAATCAGCACTAGTGTCAATTCCTTCCAAAATGGCCACACTTCAAGGATAATTTTGTAAGTGTATAGGGCTGCACAGACTTATTTTAATAGCTGAAATGTAACAGTTATTTAAATATAAATTAAAACTTTTTTTTTTTGAAGTCCTGACTTATTATTTTGTAGAAATATTACAGCATGGATTAATTATTTTATTGAATAAGCTTTATGAAATATTCCAATTTCAGTAGTTAATGTATTAGCCCATAAGATTTTATTGCCCTCACCTGAGGGCACTTGCATTTGCTTTCAAAATATCATTATGAAATAATGTCTATAGAAGTTTAAAAGTTTAGTGATTTGCTTTTTGACCTATGTTACAATATGAATTTACAAGCACTAAGTTTTGGCTCTATTCATAAAGTTTGTGTTAAAATTTTAGTACTTCCATAATCATATTTCCAAGAAATAATAATGTACTTGCCTTGTTTTTGAATGCCATTCTTCAATTCCTCTAGCAAAACATTAAAAACACAAGATCTTAAATGACAAAGGCATCTGATATGATGTTTAAGCCTTGAAGATAGGTTTGCAAAACTCTTATGCTATGACACTAGCAATCAGCTTAAGTATATACGGTATATGATTTTGTTATTTAAAATTGTTTTGAAATAACCAGTACTTTTACTTTTGACATATTTCTAAAGATTAGATAATTCGAATTAGATAAGGTTTATTCCTTGATTATATAAATTCTGTAATCTCCCTTTTACCGATAACCCTGATTTTGCTTGGTCTACCCAACCTCTGATTGTTTGAAATACTTCGACCGCATACTTTGTTACAAATATTTTAATGGTCAAATCTCAAATTATTGGCTAGGTCTATACATACCTGCCACAAAAACTCGCAATACTTCCTGTTTTTTAACCTCTTTTTATCGCCATAGATCCTTTTTTTATTGCTTAGCCCCAAATTTATTTCCAGTAGAACAGTATTTATATCACAATTTTAATTTTTTTTTTAAACTAAGTGTAAATCCATTCTTTATAATATATAACAAACATAAATGTATTTTTCTTCCCTCTGCATGTTATTTTTTACCTTGTTATTTATTAATGTTTAATATTTTATTGGGGTTTTTTCTTTTTGTTTAATTGGGGGTGGAAACCAACCATCTCAGACGTTTCCTAATGTAGATAAATAAATAAAGTCTGCATTTGTGTCCATTGTGGGTTTGATCATATCTACAGTACGCTGGCTGTGTGATAAGGGATGGACTTTACGTATTCAGGCCAAACCACAAAAAGTTATTCTGAGAATTTGACTCAAGCTCAAACTAGATTTCTAAGAGTACAGGCTAATGATAATTTTTGATACGTATAACAAATATTGTACCATTTGCTACACGAGTACATTTTGAATTTACAAGTTAAATTCTAAAATAATAGTGAGGTTGAGGCCGAAGTTTTAAATGCAAAAACGTGTACTTCGGACATTCAGTGCTGCTTTCCTGTAAGCCTAGAAGTTTGACAATGGCATTTGGAATGTCGAGCATGATTCCACTGACTTTCCGAACACCATTGTCAAACTTCTAGGCTTGCAGGAAAGCGGCACCAAACGTACGACGTACACGTTTTTGCGTTTAAAACTTCAGCCTCAAGCTTGCTAAAAGCAAATTATTATTTTTACAGGAAATATTTTTAACTAGATACTAATTAGTAATCAATCTGGACGACTTATTAATATGTCAAAAGATTTAACATTAACCTAGCAATGGTTTCAAATTGCCATTCTGTACTTCACTGATAGATTCATACCACTGAAAGTCAACAATTCGGATGTGTTATCCAACAGTTTCTCTTATCTTTCGGCGATTTGAATTGTTAATTTACATCCCGACAGAAAAGTAATCTAAAGTTTGCTTTGCTTAACATAAACATATATGATTACCAAAGTAACTTTTTTAAACCTCTCCATGTTACTAACATAAAAACTAACAATAACTTTCTTTCTTTTTTTCCCAAACAGAATTTGATTATTGCAATTGTGATCATTATGATAATCTTGGCAATAGT
The DNA here is from genome assembly GCF_030686945.1 of Centruroides vittatus. Classification (NCBI taxonomy): domain Eukaryota; kingdom Metazoa; phylum Arthropoda; class Arachnida; order Scorpiones; family Buthidae; genus Centruroides; species Centruroides vittatus. The sequence goes on from NW_027122582.1 coordinate 337,962, forward strand.
TCTGGCACTCATATTTGCTGTTTGATTTATGTAGTAACAAAGCCGCTAATAGTTAAAGAAATATAATGAACATTACAGTTAGAATAGAATGCTTTGATACAAGTTAACATAAAGTATATTATTAGTTAATATGATTTACATAGCCAATAATTAATTCTGGATCTTTGCATGTTTTAAATATTTTTTATAAATGAAATTTTTATATTCAAAACTACCAGAATTTAAATTAGAAATATTATGTATAACATTATAGGAGTAAATTTATAATCCGACATTTTTCTGTGCGTTAAGACATTATTTTACGGGATGGTTGAAGATTCTGCTTAATTTTTCAAGCACTAAGAGGCCAAGTTCCTTACCAGTTTGGTCAGAACCAAATGGGATAGCATACAGTATGGTACAGGATCCTGTTAGTGTTAATTTTCTGTGCCCATGATGAGCTCAACTAGATCCACAGTGGGACAAATGGGTGAGAGAGACAACATCCTACACATACATAAGAAACCACCTACAAAATTTTCTGAGATTCCAACCCGGATTTGAACGTGTGTTGTTCGGAACAGCAGGCCGATACCTTTACTCCCTTGGCTCTCCGGCCAACACAACACAAAAACAGTTCTTCCAGCCTAAAATCGGAACTGCGAAACTAGTCATTTATTCACAAAAAATGAATAAATAGTCGAGCGAAGCTTTAATTTTTAATCAGTCGTAAAATAGAAATTGGAAAAAGAAACCAAGTTTCTTAAATTATGATTCAGAATTAACGTAAATTCTTGATTACAATTTTAGAAAGAATGCATTTTTATAAGCTAGAATAACTTGCATTTATTTATTTATTGTGAAGATAAAGATCCAAATCAGGAATGAAAGTGAACTTCTTAACACAAATTATTTTATAGCAGTCTTTTAAAAAACTACTATTTTCAGTATTACAAATCCTTTATCACATATGACAGTTTCAAATAGTTGCTATTGTGAAATGTATTTTTCTATAATATATTGTTAATATTGTATATTTTTGTAAAAGTTTGAAAATAAATGTACCATTTACATGTTATGTTTTTTGATTTTTAACATACTTATAAGTCAGTTTTTGGTATAAGAACTCTATGAAGTTCAGTATGAAGAGGACGAGAGGTGCAATGATGTTTCTGCACTTTGTTGAGTTGCTCATCTTCAGATCATTAGGTTGCCCTAGGTTCTCTATTTAGCCATCGTGTGGATGTCTAACCAACGTGATACAATGTGCACCTTCTTTCATCAAGCCATGCAGATGAAAAGCCACTAGAGCAGTGGTGGTTTGTGTGGCAATGAATCTCTTCTAGGAATGCAAGATGCAAGACTTCTGTGAAGCACCTTTTTAATAAAGGAACTATTGTAGTTTATGACAGTCAAAATTAGTGGCCAATCTTGTTGCATTTGCTTGCGATACATAATTCAGTGGGTTGTGGCACACTTGCAATTTATGACTCCGAGTATTTGAAGGAAAGCTCTTTCCAAATTCGTCTAATATTGGCAATCCATTCATTTGTATTCATTCGGTCCACTTTCTCCAGTTTGTCTTTTGTCAGAAACCACACATTTTCAACATAGACATAGGTATTTACAAAGAATTTCCTATTACCAACTGTTTCATCATTGATTAATCTGCAAGTGAATTTAGTGTATTTTAGCCAAATTTATTTAGTGTTAGTTTTAGAAAATTCACTTTCATCATTCATTTTCTTAAATATTTACTTGTGTGTATCTTAGCCCGAATTTAGGCAAAAGTCTTGAGGTAATCCAACAAATTTTTTCGTGGGAAAACATGTGACGTTAGAGGAATAGGATAGAAGATCAAATTTCTTTTAACAATTTTTAATTTTGTCTACACTGTGATTTCAGAACAGCACAAGTTTTGTTTGTGCGACCATTACAGGTCACTTGGGGAGGGAGAGATTTGGGAACCAGTAAATTAAAATGCCTCCAAGCATAAATAGCAGAGTTCATCAGTCCCAAAAGAAATGTTCCACATACAAATTCAGTAGAATAGGGTTATTATCTGAAAGTGGAAATAACTTTGAATCACTGGAGAGAAGTGAATAAAACTAGGTGGTGAGAGTTCTTTCTTGTTTCTGTCAGGAAACAATTCAGTGGGAGATGAGGAGTTCACCAAATTAGCGAGGATGGAAACTCATTTTAGTTGGCTTGAACTCGAACTATCTGGGTTGATTCAGAGGGAGATCCAGACTTGAATGCAATTTTCTTGTCTGGAAGTGTCTTCACAACTTTTGAAAAAGTTGTGAAGACACTTCCAGACAAGAAAATTGCACCTCTGAATCAACTGTCCACTGACAGATTTGTAATCTCTTTTTGATGGATCCTTAACTCTTGTAAATTTTTGATGATAGTTTATCGGGAAACTGATCATCATCATCTTCCCAGTTTTCTGTCATCTGTATGTCTAATTACATTTATTGTTTCTACATGATTAACAAACAACAAAAACCCTTTTAAATGCAGTTTTTTATTTGAATTTCTAACATTTTCAGTCAGTTGATTGACCTTCTTCAGGAAAGTCAAATTGAATAATTCCATTTTGAAAAAGTCAAGAATTCTCCGAATTAATTCATTGTAAGTGTTAAGATTCATATAAGTCCATTATAGAGTAAAAATGCAGATTAAAATATATTAAGAACATACTATTTGAATTGAAATGATTTTGGGCTTTAATTTTACATTACTATCTCCTAATAAATGATGATATAATATAACTAAGAACCAGCATCACAAATGACTCCATCTATTATTAAAAGAAATAGTGATAAGTTTAAGTGCCGGAAATGTAGTAACGAGACAAACTTAATAAACATTTTGTCGATTAAAAAAAACTAATTTCTGATGTCAAAAAATATTGATTTAATGTTGACAATATGCTACATCAATGACAAATGTCTATAAAAACATAGAAGACAGCAACATAAACTACCTTAAAAATGTAATGATGCTTATTTGTTAAGTCCAGCAGTTTCCAAACTACCAAGATCTATGGACCCCTTTAAAAACCAGGAAATTTTTGTATACATATATATTGGAAATCCTCATTAGAAATTCAAGGGACAAAGTAATCACGACTTTGAATTATTGATTTACATACAGGGTGGTTATAATTAAAGTTGCTTTACTCAGACCTGTTTAGAGCCCGTTCTCGTGGACGTATTTTGATGAAACTTGCTATATATGTTATATAGATCATGGGAAAAAGGAAAATGCAAAAAAATATTTAATTCGAATTTTTACCACTAAGTAAAAAAATGGCGCATGAACAAGAAATACAAAATGGAAACACACAAAAGGTTTTTATTCACAGCATTTGTTCAATGTGCAATCCATTTGCATGTTCAAAACACCTTACACAATGCTGTAAGGCATTTTGAACATGTGACTGATGCAAATGGATTGCATTGTAAGGCGTTTTGAACATGCAATTGATGGAAATGGATTGCACATTGAACAAATGTTGTGAATAAAAACATTTTGTGTTTCCATTGTGTTTCTTGTTCTTCGTGCGCCATGTTTTTACCTAGTGGCAAAAATTCGAACTAAATATTTTTTTTGCATTTTCCTTTTCCCCCATAGTCCATATAACATATATACCAAGTTTCATCAAAATATATCCACAAGAACAGACTCTAGACAGGTCTGAGTAGGGCTACTTTAATTATAACCAACCTGTATTTCCATACAATATGCCAAATGTCATGTAACACTATGGAATACAACTATGTATACAGAACGCTATTTATGTTAATCAATTAATAATATAAACTGCAGGTAAACAGTACATGTCTGGTGAGAACCTCACAGGTTGCCAGATAGGCTACATTTCAAGGAATTCTGCTTTAGTTCTTATAAAACTTAACTTATTTTTAAAGTTGCCCAAATCTAGTAGCCTTAGAGCTGTATCTCAACCTGCTACTTATAGCCCAATCTTGCAATTCTGAAACCAAGCCGTATTTTATGAGACGAGAAAAATGAGTGGTCCACAGGTAAGGTAATGCTCTACTATAAAAACAAAGTCATGTTGACTAGATGAGAGTTAGTCTGTTGTTCTCTTATAGCATGTAAACACTTTGATCTAAAGGAATGAGTTAACATACTTATATCGCAGTTCAGACTGAATTTTCACTTTGAATGTTGTTTGAACCAAATTCTTTAACATATAAATCTCTATCCCTGGTGGGACAAATAGTACGGTTATGACCTAATGGAATTTTGAATTATTCAAGTTCAAATTAACAAGGATTTCCTGTATATGTATGAACACAGTTTTTTTGAAATACTTAAAGAAGTGTTAAATAATGCACAGATCCAAAAAATGACAGCACTGCACTAAAGGTTTACTTTTTTATATTAATGAGCTTTCTGATGAAGCCATGCTACATTACAATCTTTGTAATGCTCTCAATTTCATGCAATTCATTGTCTGTGTGGGAAACAATTAACAATGCAATGCATTGTTTCCACATAGACAATGTATTGCATAAACGTTTACCAAAGTCGTCAAGCCAATTTCTATTAGCTGAGTGCAAACAATTCACACATACAGAAGCATAAACATGAATTAATGGTGGGAATTGGAGAAACACAGTGAACAAAGTAACTTGTATTTATACTAATTGTGTCAAAAATTAGTAGTTTTACATTGAAAACTTTGAAAACTCATCAATATGTTTTTAGGAAAATAAATGCATATTACTAGATATCTTCGAATGTATTACGGACCTCTGGATCCAGTCTGCAGACCTCTGGGGTCTAAAGAAATAATAGTTTTGAACATCAGATTAACACAGTATGTTTGTTGTTCATATGATGATGAGATGAGTTTATCCATTTCTATTAAGGGGAGGTTACAACATGGTCCTTGAGGATTTTGATAATACAAGGGCAGTTTTTTTCCCAAGCTCCAATGGTCCATAAAACAAAGACAAGTGTAAATAACAAAATGAATTTATTACCAAAAGTTAGGTACAAACATGGTTACTTTTCAACATAATCGCCATGAACATTGAGGCATTTGTGGACGAGCTTTTCCATCCCCTTGTCATAAAATGTTGCCGTCGATGATTTGAGATGGACCCTATTGTTGTTTTGAAGATCGTCATTAGTCTCAAACCTCTGCCCTTCTAGCCACTTTTTCTGTTCAGGAAAGAGGTGGAAGTCTCTCGGCACTAAATCGGGGCTATACGCTGGGTGTTTAAAGGTGGTGAAGACTTCCACCCAGCTTGGAACTTTTTAATGTATGAAGGTTCCACCTGTTTCCTGAACTGAAAATGTGGCTAGAAGGGCAGAGGTTTGAGACTAATGATGATCTTCAAAACACAACATTAGGGCCCATCTCAAATCATCGGCGGCAACATTCTATGACAAAGGGATGGAAAAGCTCATCCACAGATATGACAAATGCCTCAATCTTCATGGTGATTATGTTGAAAAGTAACCATGTTTGTACCTAACTTTTGAGAATAAATTCACTTTGTTATTTACACTTGTCTTTGTTTTATGGACCATCAGAGCTTGAAAAAAAAAGTATTATGTGCATGGATAAGCCTCAGTACAAACTTTTAAAGAAGCAAGCTTCCACCCTTTGTTCTGTAAACATTTTCAAGAAAATCAAAGTTAAAAAATCCCAAGCAACTTACAATTAAGTTTCACAGAACCTTTCACCAAAGAACGTGGGCCTGGCTTAATTTGTTAGATTGCTTGGTCACATCTGGAAGTTGTTTTTCCAATCAATGTAATTTTTAAATAAAATAATCATAAATCACTGATTTTCAGTTTTAAAACAAACCAAACTATAAAATGATTAATTATTATTCTTACCTTATAACTTTATTTTTTAATATGAAAGGGGAATCTATGGTATAAACAATGAAAAAAAGCAGAGGAAGTGACATTGAATGATGATTGAATTGTCGTATGTGACACAGTAAACAATGTGATATTGGTAGTTAATTATAACTAATTTTTTGAATTTATTTAATTGTTTAAAATGTCAAATTATTCCTCCATTCACAGAAAGTTCATTTGTCCAGATGCAAACCAACAAATCTCAGATAGAAGTTGGGCATGCTGCTGCTAAACCAATGTGTTGATAAAATTTCTGCAAAACTTAAAATCCCAAGCAATTTATGAACAAGTTTATTATTTCAAAAAGTGTTTGAGAAGCATACTTTCTCCCTTTGCTCGAGAGAAGTTTACACGAACAATATTATTTAAGTCTCGAAAGACAACCCACGTCATAGAAAGTCACAGAGGAAACAGCTCAACTCATGCGTTGAGCTGTTTCCTCTGTGTCTCTCTAACGAGAGTTTCATCCAAAGTTCTGTCGACTGTTTTACGTTGTCAAACCATTCTTCTTTTAACCAATTTCTTTTACTCTTGCTCGAATAGCCATTTTATTTTACAACCCCTTTTACATATAATCCCATAAAGGGGTGGTCTGCTGTCCTTGGAAACAGTGCTTCAAATTTAAGCAATTTTAATTCAACACAATATCTTTCTTTCATTATAAATTATAAAGTGCATGCAGAAAGATTTGATCTAAAACAAAGTAAACTTTTATGCAACAAAACTAAAAATTTTATTTGAGAAAGACTTACATTTCTAATCACAACTATACAATATATATATATATATATATTTTATAATAAATAGACAAAAAATAAAAATTTTAATACATGTTCACTCTAAACTTTCCTAATATATTCACAATAACAATTCAAAACAAAAAAAAGATGCATATAAACCTTTGATAAAATATATTCAAGAATTTTTGTATAATTAATACACAAATCATTTGCATAAATACACAATATATCAACTGTAATGACGACGATTTCCATAATTCATCATAGGCTATCGTCCAAATTTATCGCCATTACCTTACATAAATTAGAATTTTAAATAATTTATAGATTTAACAGTAGTATAAAAATGATCATAAACATTATACAAAGTATGTAAAAGTTCATAACAAAAAATCTCCTAACTTATATTTGAAAGGTAATGTATAAATAATTATGGTTATTAAGGTTCTAAGGTCATTTCGTTAATTTTAGAGTTGCTTAGTTACCGTAGAGGATTTAACTCGACTAAAAATATGCTATGATGTCTCGTCACAATAATGATAAACAACCTTGAGATTTATGTAATGTTATAAGTTAAAATTATATATATATATTATGAATGTATAAAGTCTCAGTAATTAAATATCAATATAGCAGATATCAAAATTATTATAAATTTGTTATTGGCACTGTTAATATATTAATTAAATTCTTAGATATAAGAATAAGTAATCATAAAAAATGTATTTTTAAATTTGTTCCTGACAAATTTGTTCCTGACAGTATATACAGCTATATATTATTAAAAATGAATTTTATGGTCACAAAAAAACATATTTGCGTTAAGAATTGCCCATGTTTTTACTGCTTAGAGTTTTGCTTTTTTATAATAAGCTACGATTAATTTAACTCATTTATTTGAAGAAAATAACACATGACTATTGGAGTTCAATTTTCTCTTCTATTAATGTTCCTTCTCTGTGGGAATTAAGAGGCTGCTTTTATGTCTGCAATAGGATAGTGGAATGGGGCCTAGCACCCGTGAAAATTTCCATGTATCTCTCCAAGCAGTGGGTTATACACCTTGATCAATTTGGCCGTGCAGCCATTATCAGTGTTAATAGTAACTTTTGTAAAATGTGGAAGAAAGTTTTATTTAAATAGTTTTAAATCATATTAGTAATCTATTTAGTTCAGCTAATCTATTTGCTTTTTTATAATTACAGAAGCTAAAATTTCCTATTTTCTTTTTATTTTGTATGCAAACAAATTAGTACAGACACATGGAGCAGATATTGGCACAGTCTATATAGTTTAACAGTCACCTTATATCTATTGTGCTTTTATAGTCGTAGAATCGGTGTTGGCAGTAGAAAAATTCATCCTGCCCCCAAGGATTTGATTCTTTGATATATCATAACTGCCTTAAAAGACTGGGTTTACATCAAAAAATAGAGATAAAGGCCTAAATTCAGTCTGTTTTTGCATTTTAACTTGTAAAAGTTTCCTGTATTTTAAATGTAAACATGTAAAAATCAAAAATTTAGTTTGTTCTATGATATGTGCAATTTACTCATATTGAGGCTATACTGTTATGAGTATTTTCAGTTTGTTTAGGTAGACTTTCATAGCCTCTCAATTGTAAATAGTAATGAAAAGTAACAGCTACATTTTGTTAAACGTCATTTGAATTCATATAATTTCTGTAACTAAATCTTATATGGGCACTAGTACCAGCATCATACGTATTATCAATAGTAAATTGCACGTATATATAGTATTTTTAATTAGGAACGTGTATAGCTTAAAACTTAAAAACATATTTGCATAAGCTTTTAACAAAATTAAACTAATAATATATTGCATTTTTATAAAAATGCAAGATGTGTTCTCTTGTACACGAAGTCGTCAATTTAATGAATCTCAATCTGGCAAATCTCAAATCTGAAAATGGACAGATACAATTGCAAAAGTTGACTTAAACAGTGATAATACACGAGAAAAAACTGCCTATAAAATTTTAAAAACCAATTTGAAAAGATAAATTTTTAAAATACAAAGAAAATTATCTTGCATGTATTATTTTGCACATAATGAAACAGTAGCAATGGCTAGGGACTCAAAATTCGCACCATTATTTTTGCATGTAACTGAAGTAATACAATATTGTATATACTGCACAAATCAGTTGCAATGTAGTCGATTCTGTTAAAGTTAAATTATTGAATACCTGCCATTTTGGTGTTAAAACACCGTCGGGAAAAAGTCAGTAAAGGAATGGAAGCTCTGTCTGTTTTGCAGCTGCAGAAATTTAGACATCTTTACTGCTTATTATAACCAAATTAGCACTAGAATTTTTATGTTGGTCGGCAAGGTCATTCACATTATGTATTGTAAAGATGTGACGATCATTTATGTTTTGAGCATTGATTGAGAAATGCCAAATTTAAATCATTAAGAAGTTGCACAATACCTTATTTTGCTCTCGAAACACTTTTATCCAATTGTGCCTGTCCAAAATATACACACTTGTTTTAGACTTAGACTTAGTCTGAACAACAATCGACAGTCATTGAGAATAGACCATGTGATACATCACGCACCAATAATAGGCATTTTTAGCTAAATTACTCAATGGTCATATCAATTCAAATGAAATTGGCTGATGATAAGCATTTAATTTATAGTACTCTGACAGAGTTTCCGTTCATTATTAACTTTACCTGGCATTGTTCAAAATTTAATTTGCTGGATTTTAATAGGAATATATTATAATTGTTTGGAGGGAGTATGTTGTTGTAACTGCTATTTGTGGAATTATTTTATTATTAACAGCAACTTCAAATAAGGACAAAGTATGTTTCAATATAAATAACAATGACAATAATCTCTATCAAGAATAAAAATTTATGTATAAAATGGACATTGGAGCAATTTAAAAAATTATAGAAAATACTGTAAATTGGAACTTTTCTGTGGAGCTTGTAAAAATATGTTTAAAGTGGTAGACATTTAGCTTTTCATCCTTTCTTTCTAAGAATATGATAAATTAAGGATTTACTACTTTAGAAATGAATACAATGTAGAAAACATCAGCTTTAATTTTCATTTAAACAAAACCTTTTAACTAATGCAGTCAAATAATTTATCTATTTATATTAATTATTGTCCTAAAATTTTTTTGATGTAACAACTTATTTCTGTTATAAAATGTAACTTTTTTGTCTTTATAACAATCTAAAATTTGTAAAGTAAGGAAGTTATTCATTATACTTTACAACTTAACAACTTCATAAATATATTTGAAATAAATAAATAAATATACAGTAATGTTTTAAATGTTAGAATCTAAAGAAAGTTTCACAAATATTTCATATTTGGAAACATAATTGGTTATTTTAGATATAAAGTTTTAGAAAAATTAATATGTGTAATTACAAAACGTATCTGGTTAGGCAGCAATATTTTTGTCATATATCTCATAACTAAAATAATTTTTAAAGCAATTTCTGAGCAACATATAAAATGTAAATTTTGGCATCTTTGAGAGGAAACATTATACGTATCCGGGACATATAACCGAATCGTCTATGTCCGATCCGAGCGGAGGAACTGCTTTGCTAAGTAGAGTTAAATTATACTGACCCTCTTTGGATAATTTTCCTTCCGGAGCATGTAATGCATGCCTCTTGAATAGGGGAGAAAAAAAAAATTAATAAAAGTTGTGATATGTAATAATTGTTGAATATAATTTTAAGAAAGTTACCTTTATAAATGATATCACTGTTTCAGGATTTACGTGATTCATAGAGAGTCGACATCCCCAAGAAAGTAGTGTCAGGGGCTATAAAAAAAAAATGCAGTATAGATGATGATGATTCTAAGAATAAATTTAAAAATTGTCTATTAAAAATAGCAATACTTAAACTAGATAAATTCTGGAGGAACATTTTTTCAATTAAAATTCAGATTTGTTGTTTCGACAAATTATTAATTTATTATAACCTTATTAATAATAAATTGATTTATTATTATAAAATTCCGCATAGCAAATAATGAATCTTAAATATATAATTGATTTGAAATATCTCATTATATTAAATAATTAATATCAGAAATTATTTAAAAAATAATTTTAGTTATTTATTTATTCCAGGAAATGCAATCAATTTTATGATACTTCTCGAGTTGTGTAATGAACTTATGAAGTATTATAAAAACTTCATGAGTTTATTCATTTTAATAAACTAAAAATTGTGAAATTCAGCTATTCAATAAGTAGAGATTAGTTCTGTTCATGCTTTAAAATACTAGTGTGCAAAAATTTTATACATATTGCTACGTTATAATTAATTAAATGAAGCCAGAATATTTAAATTCTTATTTTGCAATAATTTCTTTAAATTTATAGGAAGTCAAATAATTGGTTGTTTTAGATATAAAGCAATTACATGTTCCATTTTTCTGCTGAACCCTGGTTCAGCAGAAAAATGGACAATTATAAATAGACAATAAATACTCAAAAGTTATCGTACGTGAAAATTTTTTAGTTATTATTTCAAACATAGTTTGCCATTGTTTTGAGGATGATATCAGGCCAGTGATCTCCATTCATGTATAAACACACTTTGCATTTTCAAAGTGTTATGTATAGAGTGGCACAACATATTCTTGAGTATGTTATTAATTGTATGATGAATTTTTGTCTTAAAAATTTCTACATTTTGTGAACAAAGGGGATTATATGAAATCATCCAAAAAATATTGAAATTCTGAAGAGAAAAATTTGTCATGCAATCTATAACGCATTCTAAAGATGCAAAGAATGTCTGCAGATTAATGGAGGTTACTGGTATGATGTCATCTTAAAAACATAAATGGCAAACTATGTTTCAAATCTTGCACATGAAAATTTATTAACAAGTGTCTGTCTACTTATAATTGCCTATTTTGCTACTGGACCATGTTGAATGAGGAATGCTAATGTTTTTATTAATAAATCAGTGTTAGGCATATACAACTGAAAACATATCATTCATTTGAAGTTTAGTAATGACATACAAACAATGCATAACTAACAACTCTAAAAAATTAACAAAATGACTCTGAAATAAAAAAGTGTGTAAAATAAGCAACTGGATAATTAATTTGTTTCAGTTAAAACAAACTGGTTAGAGAATGTCATCTTTTCTAATTACTCAATACTTCATAATAAAGATATCATTTTGCATTTTCTATACAGCAACACTGTAGATAAATGCAAACTGTATTTGTTATTTAAAGCTAGCAAAAGGAAGAAAATGTTTATACATATCTGGTAAATTTAAAATAATCTTGTTATTTTAATGTACAAAAATAATGTGCATGCATAATTTTTTTTGTAATTTTACTTAAATGATTACAAAAATAGCAAAATCTATTACTTTTTAATGTAAGTGAATAAAACATGATACATATTCATCACTAGAAATAATTTTAAATGCTAACATATATTTTTTCTGAAAAAATTAGTCACAAATCACATCTGACCTTAAGAATATGGTCTTTCGGACTGTTTATAACACCATGGTAATATAAATAAAAACATAAAATTTAGTTCTATAATTTCAATAAGATAATTCTTCCATATTTATACCATTTTTCTTAAAATCTAGAAGAACTACACAAACTACAAATCTTTATCAGGCCAATTGATAGATGGACAGATAATGAATGCAAAATTTGATTTTTTTTTTTTACAAATAAACTTTCTGAAAATTTTTTAAGTTTAATTTGCTAGAGATTATACAGTTTCACATTAAACTCCCTATTTGTGCTAAGTTATGCCAATCAAACTAAAATTTAAAACTGGGTTTTAAATTTGCAAGAAATTTTGCACATAGTTCATCTTACTCATACAACCAAACAACAAAAATAATTTTTAAATTATATCAGAATATCCCAAGGTTTAGTTAGGAACAAAATATTAGCAATGAAGCACTTATGTATCTCAAGTGACTTTTTGAATAAAATGAATACCTATTTAGAGTAATTATTATAAGATATATGACAAACTATAAAAAAAATATCTAACTATTAAATGCCATTTATCTCTACTAATGTCTGCTGTAGCTTATTTTAACAAGGACAAATGAATCCCCTTGGATGTTTTTAAAAGAAAGAACAAATTATAAAGTAGTACAATTAATTTTTGAAATAATGTGATAATTAGATCATATTTATATATTTGTAACTTCAGAATATTCATTTATATATTATGGAGAAAGTATGTTTTGAGAATTTAATGATTGTTGCTCTTGTAAAATGGTATCACAATCATACATTAATGCAAAAGCAATATTTGAATCTGTTCTATTTTATATATGATTTAATGTTATAAAATCATTTTTCTTATATGGTTATTTTTCTAGTTAATAATATATGCTGCTGTATATTGATAAACAAGTAAAATGGCAAAGCCATTTTTGGGATGAGACTATGTCTCGGAGAGCATGAGCAACGCATGCGCAAATCTCACACTCGTGCCTGTTTGTAGAAACAGTCTCATCATTTCATATTTTCTTTTGACCCGGTTCTCGGTCCCCTGACTACCTACAAGTTTGGTTTATTTAATGTGCACGTGATTTTGACACCAAATACTCTGTGCCAAATTGCAACTCCTGATATGTACTCCATACCTCCAAGGTGTCAGCAGTGCAATTTAGAGACAAGACATAGTCTCATAAATTTCTAATAGATTTCATAAAAAAAACTTTACCCTTTCTAATGGAAGATTGTTGCTTGCTGAAATAATATGCTTCCTAATACAATCTTTCACTATACTTTGAAGCTCATTAACAATAAATGGATGAGTACATGGATGATACAGCATCACAATGGCACCATGCTATATAAAGAGAAAAATATATTGTTAACAATATAGAAATGCTGTCAATTTATTTTAAAGCATTTATCAGAAGCAAACGTTCAATTATATCTTACTTCAAGATTATGAAGCCATCGTTGAGGTGGTACAAATTTATATTCTCCAAAAACAGGCCATAATGGACGGTGATAACCACTAACAAAACAATAATTTAATAAAATTAATTTACACAGATATATTTTTAAAATATCTTGTTCTATGATTTTATTTACCCTATGATAATACTATTAGATAAAACACTTTTGCTGTCTGTACATGATAATTATTATACTGACTTCCATGTTTACAATATACTAAATAGATAAAATTTTTCTTCTGCCAGTTTTCATATCAATCAATTTTTGAAAATTTTTTAAATAGAATCTTTGATTTTTTTTATAATTAAGTTTAAAATTTATTCAGAGAAAAATTTATTTATTTTCAAAACTTTTTGAGAACAAGATTTCTACTTGGTAAAATTTCCAGGATGATAATTGTAAAGATGTTACAATAACTTTTTTACTCATGCCATCACCAGATGGAAGTTTTTAACATTTTGCATATTGAGGTGGATGAGTAGTCTCCAAATAAAGGCTGACTTTGCCATAGACTGTTATTTTCCTGAAGGGTGAGAAAGGACATAAAAGACTATACAACAAAAATACTCCTTATATATTTTGTGAATTTAGATTTCTATCCTCAGTTTACTTTCAGAACAAAGTAAATGATCGAACTAAACAAGAAGTCTTTAATATTTCAAGTGTAAAATATAAACTAAAACGACATTAAATATAAAATATCACTTTGTCACAAACTTGTGATGTTTCTTGTTTTCTGTAGATATATAGTTGTTGTCTGTATTTGTTTATTGTAATGATTTATTATAACCATACAACTTTTTTTTTGGGAGATTTTTAAGATAAAGTTGATGATATTAGAAACCTCACCTAAGTAACAATATTTAATCATAAAATTTGTTTAATTACAAAATAATATGATTTTAAATTTTATTTGTAAATAAAACCAAACAACCAGGAGAATTTATGCCTAATTTCCTTCTACAGAAACCTTTTTACCTATTATTGCAATTGTCTCATGCAATAAAACCATCACCTGACTTCCTTTTGAACCAAAGAAAAAAATTATAAAAATTTAATTGGCTCCTAGGAGAAAGCCAATCCATAAAAATAATCCCAAATGGCTAATGCCAGGAAGAGGAGTCAAAAGTCAAAGCATTAACTCTTTGCCACTTTGTCCCATTGAATTTTTAACTAACTTCAGGAGAGATTAATTGAGATATTCTCTGTCTCTTGCAAAAGAACCATAAGTCATAACACTATACTAATACATATGTAACTCAACCATGTTATTAGATTTAATCAGGTAATAACTAAGCATTCTCCCTTGTTCTCTTTTGGGATCCTTGCAATATTTACCTTCCATTAAAGTATGTAAACTTATAATAAGTTGAGGTTTGCATAGGCCAACCACTTGGGCCTGATGCAAACCTCACTGTTTTTTTTAGTTCTAGTTCTGTGTATGTAAATATTGTGAAGAGCATGCATGCTAATTACTTTAAATGAATATTTTGCAATGAGCTATGTAGTTACTGTAGTCTTGAGTGTAATGTGTTGTATTTCTTTGTTAATCTCTTTTTTATTTGTGATGTTCTGCAAGAGTCTTAATATTTGTAAATCTTGATCTTATTCCTGGATTCAATGTCATCTTCATTTCCAAGTGCAAAATCATTCTTATTTGTTATTCATTTTCCTATGTGAAGTGTTTTGAATTTAGCTAGGCTATTTGGAGTTGGTGAAATAAATGTGTGATCTTTAATAGGTAACTTGGGTGTGATTGTGTGGATGCAGTTTTATATTGTCAATATACAATTATGCATACATCTACTTATACAAACAGTGCGATCAGTGGCTTATATATCTGTCATCTGTAATCTGTCACAGAATGCCTAGAACGCGCACTAGGGGGCATCTGCAGCAATGATTTTCAGCTATTATTTAAATTAATAGTGTAATTTATTTATAATAGTATATATTATTATTTTTATTTGTAACAGGAATTTATTATTTATATAAATTTTATTATTTGTACCACGGAATGACACTGCTGTGCTAGAACGCCCACTAGGGGGCGTCCTGGGCTACTAGTACTTTTATATTGTACATAAGATGGGATAATATTGTGTTGTTAAATGTTGTATCTATATTTTGCATTCTTTAACCTATTCAACAATGGATTAAGATCAAACAGAACCAGAGTGGACTTAAAGCAAGGAATTTTCTAGGGAGATTCCCTATGTGGTTTTTGTTTTTATTGTATGTTTAATAAAGTCTAAAATTATATTTCTAGAATGATATTACACAAGTATTAGATGTATTTTATATACATGTAACAACCATGAAATGTAGGAGACTGTCAAATGCTTTCCTATAATCTATATATGCCATATGTAGATTTCTGTGTTTGTGCTTATTATGGAATAACTTATTATTATTAAAATTAATAACAGTGATAATTAATAATACTAGTAATATTTAGAACTGTAAAGAATAGAAATTTTATGGTTGTTCAATATTGAAAACAGAATGATGTTTTATCCATGTAGTTGTTGCGTATGGAATTCGTGTTTAAAGTCACGTCAATGATTTTTGAAATAGTTTTAGTCAACTATTACAGTAGAATTGAATTTTTGTTCATACAAAAATAGGAGAATTTCTCATCAAGTTGTCAACATAGAAAGTAATCTGTAATTATTTGGATAGAAAACAAAGTTTTGTAGTTAGTCTTCCACACTATCACAATTTAGTGAATTGGACAATCGATTAGAAATATGATGGTAATGTTGTATGTTGTATATTTGCTTTTGTAATTAGTCCTGTCTGCTGACAGAGTTCTTTCAGTCAAATGCCTGATTTCATTATTATAACTGAGATAAAAAAATTTTGTCATCATGTGATACTTTTTTATTAGACTTTTCATATATTATTTATAGTTCAGAGAGCAAGATAAAACATGATTTGTTTTCTACAAACTGATTGTTTGTAGAAAAGTCAAAATCATTTGAAATTTTATTTAGAATTTTATTTGATATTCTGTTTCGTGTTCATATTTGAGTGTTTGTTCTTTTTTTATGTTTTTTGTTCATGGAAACTGTATTTCTGTACAAAAATTGCATTTATAAGAAATGTGTTTATGTGGAAATGATTAGAAAAAACATAGTTATGAATTCCATATTTGTTATGTTCTGTGTAATATATAGTTTTGAGCAACTGAAAAAAATGTCTGTGATTAGCTGCTTATATGTATATTATATGATCAGTCACCTCCGTGAGGTGTGCAAGTCTCCTATTCCATAATAATAGTAGTATATATTATTATTTACATAAAAAAATTTTGAATATATACATTTATTTTAAAATACTTACTAAGTTGGTATATCTTTATTATAATATATTTTATCTGTCATACAAAAATGCTTTGCCTAAAAATAAAATAAATAAAAATTTAAATTATAAACTATTATACATTAATTAATTCATTGAAAATTTTATAATTAATTTCTAATTCTAATAAATTTTATAAATTATATCAAAGAACTTCCTAATATTTCAGATAAAGTAAAACTTTTACTTATATTTGTCCTATTGTATTCTGAATGTAAATATAAATTCTCTTATAAATAGTAAAATACAGGCCATGAAATGTTGAAAGTTCTAAAATTCATTTTTAAACAATTTATTTAGAAATTATTCTAACTTTAATAAGGATAATTAAACAGAATTGCATTCCTACTTTCACATTAGCAATGTGCTACACTGAAAATTACTGATAAAAAGTTAGACCATTAATAATAATCCCTTAATATATTGTTATTAGACAGGATTTAAATAGAGAGCATGTCTTATGATTTTTATTATCGTTCAGATCTACACAGAATTTGATATTCATAATATTCATGAATTTTATTTGGAAAAAACTTTGAAATATACAATTATCTTTTTATCTATATTATAAATAGTTTATAAAGATAGTAAATAATGATGAAATTGGTGGAAGGTGCAAATAAATGAAATGATAAAACGGTGCTGGATTAAGCCTCTAGCAGGCCCTAGACAAAATTTAAATTGGGACCCCATTTAAATAAGTTGCTTTTAAAGAAATCTTAAATATCATCACTAAAAATAATAATAGAGAATACAAATGCTAGTACAATAATAATTGTATCATGAAAGAGTTTCTGGTATAACAAAAAAATATATATATATAATTATAGTAATTAATCAGCCTTTAAAAAATTTAAATTTTTCATTTTCAGATTTTCATTTCAGAAAATTGATCATCATCATCATTGCAATCTAACCATTCAAGAGTATCTTTTTCTATAGCAAGCATTGCTAAAGACCTTAGCCTTTCCTGTCCTATTGAATTTCTTAAATAATTTTTAACTCATTTTAAAACAGAGAAAGATTCTGTACTGAAGCCAGGCCCCTTCAAATTACAGACTCTAGACATTTGTCTTATTTGTCTATTGGTAGACTAACCAACAATGGCTTTGATAATGAATTTAAAAAATTAAATACATTTTGTTTACATAAATAGACTAATTGCATTATCTTTAATGTTCTGTTTATTTTCATCTTTAACATATTCATTAATTATTTAGTGAATATGTTAAAATTGCAGTACTTAATATTAAATTCATTTCTATATGCCACATACA
Organism: Centruroides vittatus; assembly: GCF_030686945.1. Lineage (NCBI taxonomy): Eukaryota > Metazoa > Arthropoda > Arachnida > Scorpiones > Buthidae > Centruroides > Centruroides vittatus. The sequence goes on from NW_027122582.1 coordinate 356,212, forward strand.
GTACAGTACTTACACAAGGCTGTACACACAAGTTTTGGGGTTTAACCTCACAATTCAAAATAATTTTTTAAAAAACAAAACAAAAAAAAAAATGCCTATAATCTATTATAAAAATTAATAAACTATGTTATAAAAAATAATATTTTGTAAACTGTACTTTTAAAAATCCTGACATGGGCCTGTAGACACAAACGTAACAGTTCAGTTTATATCTGCATGTATAATATATTACCTATATATAAATATTGTATAACTATACATACACACACACGCGCATGCACGCAATAAATATCAGCAGATTATAGCTTTTTTTATCATTTTAATAGTCTGTTAAATAAATAAAATGAATATATATATATACTCAAATTCAAATACAGGAGATCTTAATGAAAATTTCAGATATGTTTCTAAAAATTAGTAAAAAGATGAATATCTGAAAGTTAAGCAACTTAGGAGTATAAATATGCAAAAGAGAAAGCAATTTGCCCAAGAATCAAAAACTACATATAAAATATTTGATTTGAATAATACAAGTAAACAAAAACTAGAATGTTATAGTCTACTTTGAAATTTATAATTTGATTTCAATGAAAGTGATTATTGAAAATTTGTATTATTAATAATTTTGTTTACGATTTCACTAAATTAGAAATTATATCGTCTCCAATAAATAGTTATTGTGTCATATTATTAAAGAAACAGATTGAAATCAGTTAATATATACAGTTATGGTATATTTTTACTAATCCAAGCCAATTTGTCATGTTGCTAATGTTTCAGCATTCAGCCAAAACAAAGAAGTCACAGAATATTTTTTTAAAACATGATAAATTTGTGCTACACATTTTAAACATAAGTATTTGACCGAATACAGTATAAAAACTTTTTTAAATATTTATATTTGGTAGTAGCCTTTTTTACTTCTTTTCTTAATATATAACTCTGCTAATCTGAACAAATCTTTACAATAATTAGTTCAGATTGGTGAGAGTGCACAGTACCATATAACTACTACCACAGCACATTACTGAAGTGAAAGTATAAACATTTTGAATTCAGTGTATTTAAAAAATTTTTGTATTAGAATTCTTATATGGGTTAACATTTTGAATAGAAATAAAGCCTTTTAATTTTAAATCTTGCTTATTAAAAATATTTACAACCTAACAGTTTGATAAAATAAAAACAAAACAATAGCTATAATCAACATCAATACATACAATATAATTATCTGGTATATCTTCACATTCTTCAATAGATTCAATTCCCTTAAAATAAAAAAAAATATATATATATATATAGAATTAACTGTTATTTTAATATATAAAGAACTGAAGAACTTCATAACTGAATAAATTCATAAAATATTAAACTTTTAAACTAAAAAACTTTAAATAAATATTTTTCTTACAAACAAACAGTTCAGATTGGTTGAAATGTTATTTTTGAATTTATATAAATACAATTTTATTTATTAGAAATGCAAATAATGATTTTCAATTGATATTACTATTAACTTTCTAAACAATACAATTTACCAATAATGTAATAGGAACAGCTGATAACAGCTTCCCAAAAATCAGCCAGCATAAACCATCATAAAACTTGGAATGTTTAATCATAATCCAAATAATATTAAACTATTATAAAACTACATTAGCATCATTGATTCAATTCACTGCTTGAAATGTTTGAGTAGAAACACAAAATGATAACATACCTGAATTTTTTGAATGTATCAATAATATCCAAAATGTTAAAAAATCAATAACATAAAGACACTGAGTAGTCAAAGTTTGACTCTTGATGTTTAATAGAATGCCGTATCATCCAAGCAGTCAATTAAGTCAATAGGCAATACCATGAAAGAAATAACATACATAAACAATTTTGAATGACAAACTGAATCATCATATGGTTTGGTTAGCAAATTTGCTATTTCTTTTTATAACTATATCAATAAATTTTTGAAGTAATAAAGTTTGAATTCAAATACAAAATCTTACTTGTAATATAGGTATAGGATTCTTTGGATTGTAGCAAGTATAATTAACTGGTGATCCATCCCAATCCATATGTAAATTATCCTTTTAAAATTTAAAAAAAAAAGCTATTAGATATCATATCTGAAAACTTTTTATAAATATTTAAAAGTATAATAGGCCTATATAGAAACAGCATATTTGCTAGTTTATGATAAACTTTGATTAATCAATTTTTTAAAAGATACAGTATTATATATTTCAATTAGCAATAAGAGTTTAATTATTATGCCTTTGTGTCCTTTTTAACTCTATTTAAAAAGTACTAGTATACAAAATAAATTTTAAATAGTAATAAGAGGCTCATCAGTTTATTAAATAACATAATTAACTATTTTATTCTTAGTTTACCTAAAATTTTCCACATATCAACAGGATCCAATCTGGTCATACAGTTTTTCTACTTTTCATCTTTCTTAAACCTCACTATCTATTATATATATACCAATATAATAAACATCCTGAAGCCCAATGCATTGATACTAAACCAAATGATCACCATAATTAATCAGGCTATTATTTTGCTATTATTAATAATTAAAAATTAAGTAATTTGGTATTAGAAATAGACATTAGGCACCATCTCTTATCTAAATTAATAATTTATGAAATAATTTAGAACAGTCTAGAAGAAAAGAACTGGCCTGGAGTGGGATTTGAACCCACAACCTCCATCATGCAGTGCACTATTAGTTATACCATCCAGACCTCCAAGAAATTATTTAAACCTAGATATAACCATTCATGGTTACTCACTGCATTGATACTAAACACCAAACTGCAATCATTTGGTTTAGTATCAATGTAGTGGGCATTGGGATGTTCATTACATGCACGCCCCATGCTGGGTAAAGCAATAGCCGGCTGAGTGCCATAGTGGAGGAGTATATAGGCCAGGGGCATAGGAGTCATCCCCAGCTAGTGCTGTGAGTAACTGTGAATGGTTATATCTAGGTTTAAATACATCTGGAGGTGAAGAATTGCTCAGAGGTCTGACTGGCAGCCCACCACACCGTAAGTGGAGGTTGCAGGTTCAAATCCTGTTCTGGACCAGTTCTTATCTTCCAGACTATTCTAAATTATTTAATAAATTATTATTATAATTATTTATTTGGATAAGAGATGGCACCTAACGCCTACCTCTAATACCAAATTTACTTAATTTCTAATTATTAAAAATAACAAAATAATAAACCAAATGATTGCTGTAATTAATTGGGTTGTATTTGATCTATTGTCTAACCCAGCACCTTCATTTAGAAACTTACTAAAGTATTCCATCTATCTATTCTTCCCTTCCTTTCACTAATATATTTTTTCTGAATCCAGCCAGCATAAACCATCATAAAACAGGAAAGATGAAGAGGGTATCTTTTCTATATCACTACTCTTCCTTTCCCTAAGTCTTGCTATTCTGTGTGTGCCCTTTTTTCCCATCTTACTAATTAACCTCTCATATTTTTCACCTTGTTTTCTATATTTTGCACTAGCTACTTTCTTCCTTGCTATTTTATATATTTTAATTCACTACTCTCATCTTTATTCAGCTCAAACTTCCTAAAGGCCTGTTTCTTCTTTATAATTGTTTCTTGAATATCCTTGTTCCATTACCATGTTTCTTTATCTACTCTATCTACTCCACTTTCATGATATCCAAAATAGTTTTTGCATATTTACTAACCTTTGAAGCTACCATATTCCACGTTACATTTGCTTTTCCATCAAAGTTCCAGTTTATCCCTTCCGTTAACTCTTTCCTAAACACTTCACATATATCTTTTAATTTCCTCCACCTAATAATTTTCTTTTCTATTTCCTTTTTAGTGACCCCACCAACACTTAATTGGATAAACATGATCTTAGACTTAAGTGTTTAACATGCTGTGTATCATACATATTTACTTTTTCTGTATGCTCTTGGACAACCCTAATGCTAACTATACAACTAACTCACTTGGAATAACTGTATAGTTCCTACACATGTCTAAGTATTTGCTTGCCTGAAATCAACACCTCTCCATTCTAAGACAGCTTGGGACTGTTCATGGAAGAGTTAAATTAATATTAAATATATTATTAATTAAATAAAAAAAATTACTATGGCATTATCACAGTTATCATTGGTTATTCCCATTTTCACTCCATGTTTCTTGTCAGATAATCCTAATGAATGTAGATCAAGTTGCTTACTCTTCTCTATATTCATTACCCTAAGAATAGATATAAAAATCAAAGACTGATATAACTTAAAAAATAATAAAAATACAGGACATTAAAGTTCATTAAAATCACAAACATATTACTATCCAAAATAGCATCTTTACTTGTCCCTTTTTACATCAGGAACTCATCTAAAACACACTGAGGTTTGACCTTAATTTACTGAGGTTATAGCTTCAAATAAAAAGGTCAAATCTCAATGTGTTTTAGATGAGTTCCTGGTGTAAAAATGGACACGATGCCATTTGGATAGTCTATATTTTGATTTTATATAACTTTATTTAAAAATAAATGTTTTATAATAAATTTTCAATTTCTATTGAAAAAAAATCATTTAAAAACAACTGTTTGATTGTTTCAAATCATTATTAAATAAATTATTTTAATTAAAAATGCTTGCTTTCATTAATAAAAAACATATATGATGGTTAATTTCATTTATCCATTCACTGAAATCTAATATATTCAGAGAATTGAGGGGAAAAAAAGTAAAACTAAAAAAATTTTAATTAATATAAAAACTCAAGATGTTTCTAAGGTTTAATGACTTTTAAACTGTTGAATTGACCTTATTTAATCTCAAAGGAAATGATGATAACTGATACTAATAAGGAAATATAGTAAATTATAATCAAGTGATATTAAAAAAAACATCAACAAACTAAAATGATGACGATATAATTATTATATAATGTAAAAATATTAAATATAATTAGCAGAAGAATTGTATTAGAAACAAATATCAATCTGGTGACTTACTTTTGAATTTTATGATTTAAAATATTTCTGTTCCATATTGAATGAAATAAGTTTTCTGGATTAAAAGTAAAAGGATAACTTCCAGGAATGATAATTAGCAAAACTGCCAACAAAGTAGTCATTATTGGTCCTAAATAAAGAAAAAAAAACATGTTTTTTTACAAAATCCACATTAACATTTATACATCGCAGAGTATTTGTTTTACAATTATGTTTAGGAATTTTTATACAAAACACAGTCTAAATTTGAAAAGAAATTTTCTTAACACTGCACGTAAATTTAAATTCAACATAAATAAATAAATAAATAAATAATAATAATAATAATAATAATATGCTTTGTACTAGTATGATGATAAATGTTTTAGCTTTGACTCACTGAAAAATTACAGGTGTGATAAATTTGACACAGTCAAATGTCACAAATTTATGTCACCTGTAATTTTTAGAAACTTAAATTCATATATTTATAGCTTTTTGATCATATTTTAGATTATTTGCAGAATGCTTGGACAATATATTTTCCCAATACTAAACTGTTTGAATTATTAATCATCTTAGAGTTTAGTAAATTGGTTAATATTGGATTCTTCTGTGCATATTTCCCAATAAAAAAAGTATTATTATAAAATATTAATATTTTTCTTTTTGCATTAAATTATTATGCAGAATTGTATTAGTCAAATTCTTTATATATAAAGTTCAATTTGCTTTAAAAGTTGAAGTTAGAACTAAGTTTGAAAATTTATATATAACGTATGTACAGTACATACACCTAAAGTGTATGGAAATGAAATGAAGACTACAGTTAATTTTGAATTAACAAATATGAAGGAAAAAGAAGAGACCACTAATATCATTTCAAGTCTAAAAAGATTGAAGAGTAACATTTAGACCTAAAGAAAAACAAATTAAGGAAAAGCTTTAATAGAAAGTAAGCAAAAACTATCAAAACTCAACTATTTTGTTCCCGATTAATCACAACTTTTTTAAAGCTACAATTGCAAAAAATTAAACTATTATGACAAAAAAATACTTTAATTCATCTAATAAAATAAATATTATTTATCATTATCATCAAAATTAACTAATATAACTTACTTTTCATTCTGTTATTTTTCAAGTCTTGTTCTTAGTGAACTAACTAAATATTGTGTGCTTATTCAATTTGAATATATCTTTAGGTTAGCTATTTAATTACTAGACATAGTTTAGCGTCAATTATGATCATTAGTTTGATGTCCTCTCATATTTCTGTATGAACTTTTTTACAATAAGAAAATATAATGACACTTTATGCTTGTCAAAACAAGCATAAGGTTCCTTTTTGCACTTAAAAGATGCCGAACCAAGACTTCATTTGGAGGTTGATAAACTCTTAATACACACAAAAAGCAATGTTCAGTAATTTCTTTTGCTATAAAGCTGAAAGAAATTTGCAAATTCTCAATTGAAAATAAAAAAAAGGAAAAAATCCATAAACAGAAATAACCCACAAGAATTCAATAGTAGCTGAATAATAATAATATATAAAATAATATAACTAACAACTAAGAAATCGAAAAATATTTTAAAAACACTACAGGTAAAAATACATGTTTTATTATAATATATGAATATACTTAAAATATATTTACCATGTACTCTTTAACTAATACACTAATATGTTTTAAAAATTGTTTGTTGTTATGTTATTGTTTGTTAAAGTAAAAAGAAAAAATCATTGTTACATAAAAGTTACATTACAGTTTGAAAGTATTTTGCAAAATTAATTCTATGAACCAAATAAACAATTCAACAATGTAGAATTACTAAATTCAAAATATAAAATTCCATTTTGCAAATTTTTATTTTTCATGTTTCTTTCACCTTTTTAGGTGAAAGAAAAACTATTTTATTCACATTTCACATATCTTCAAAGTCTTGTAAAGAACTCGAATAGAATTCTTGTCATCCATGTGAAGTGAACTGAGCTTGCAATCTGATAAGTATTGAGTTATAATTTAATCTGACAATTTAAATTATTTCTGGTAATGATGTAACTGCTTTGAATCCTCGTAACAGCTAAGTCAGGGTCAATGAGGGGAGGGGAAGCTAGGGCCACAGTTCTGAAGTCCAGGCATAAATCTGTATAATAAAATTTCAGTTATGAAGTCTAGAAAATCAATTTATATAATTTCAACTGCATAAAGGTAGAAAAAGTGTGATAAACCAAGAGGTTTGCATTAGAAGAAGATATAGCATGGCCTGGCAGGATCTGTGATTGCTGTCCATGGTCCTGTATGAAATATTTATCTAAAATGTCTAATGGAGTTGGTACCAAATACTTTCCTAATTTTTATTATTTTTTATAAATTTTTAATTCTTCCCACCTTATGGGCACTAAGAGGGCTTTTTTTCAGTTTGGCCAGACTCACAAGGGTGACGATGGTAAGGAATTGGGCCCAACATATGGAACAGATGCCAATAGAAAATTCCTGGAGAGTTGCTAACTTGAATTCAATCCCAGGTCCCTTAGAGCAGTAGGCTGATGCCTTAACTGCCTTGGCCACCTAGCTTTCTAATTTCCTAGATTACAGACAGATTTTAAGGCCAGGAACAAACGAGCAATTTTGGAGCTTGGTAACAATATGCCAAGCTGCAATTTTAATCATAATTTTTAAATTTAATATATATGCTCTCCACCTCAAATTAGTACTGTAGTGTCTTGCCCCTGTAAATCATACTTTTTCTGTTACCAATAGAGTTGTGCTGGTCATCTATTAATGCCTTTCAGGGGAAAATTTTTGAATTGAAATAGCTTATTTATTTCAATTTAAATCATATGCTGATTTATTAGTTTCAGAACTAAGGTGAGTACATAAGCAATAATGCATACAGAAAACTTTTCTGTAAAATAAACTTCTTGTATCTATTTAAAAACAATTTGAAAAACTTGGCAAATTAGTTAATTTAGCATGTGAATTCGGGAAACCCACTTTATATAACGGGCTTTCGAATTTAATGGACACTCCTCGCCAGAATTAGTCTGTTAAATTGAGGTTTTACTGTAATGCGATAACAACACATTGTTTAATAAAATTATTTTCCATCCTATAATACAAATTTCTAACAATGTTATAATTGACATTGAATTCATAAACTGTTTCCAAGATGCATGTGATTTAACATGTTGACTGTATTAACTTCATTTCTTATTTCGAACAACAGACTGGAATATAATATGTGAGGAAAAAAAATGTTCAATGTGTTTCACAATGAAAATAAATTAAATTCCAATATTTAGATTAATCATACTCTAAAATACCAAAGAGAAGTTAGTAGATTTTCAGCACAAATTTTTTCACACAAAAAGTCGATTTAAATCTTAAAGTGCATTTAAACTAATAATAATAGCATATATTGAATCACAAATATATGCAAGTTACATAATGTTTCTATAAATAAAAAACCAGCGACGAGTTTCGTAACTTTCCCAGCAAGAGTTAAACTGTGGCACCATCTGTTATAAGATTTTATTTCAAAAATCCTTTTATATAATTAATTATTATATGTATAATGGCAAAAAAAAGGCTTAATTTTAAGAGTGGAGATGAGTTTTTAAAAAATTGTAAATGCCAATAACGAGCAAAGTCTTCTTTAAGTCCGATCTGCCACGTCTCTATCTCCCCACTTCATTGACCTTTAACCACTAAAATTTTAATATTATCAATCCCCCTAATACACAAACCTACCTGAAAAACTTCACAAATTTTTGACAAAAGGCACAAGTTATTCAGCTTCAAAGTGCATGAACAAAATTGTGCTCCCCAAACACACTAATATTCATATATCAGGGGTGAATCCTGAATAAACAATTTTAAAATTACTGTTAACATACTACTGTTATTCATAATAATATGGTCCAGTATTTGTCATACAGCTTGGAAAGTTCCTGTATCATTTCAATGTTATATGACTTATAACATCAAATTATTTCTTACACAAATTTTCTTTAAATTTGATCAAATTTATGTTATATATATATGATTCGTTACATTGAATAAGTATTGAACAAACTGTTCTTTATTTGTTAAGTCGATATTTTCTGTTTCATCGAAATTACTTTAAAAAGAGCATCTCGTACAAACTTTCTTTAAAATATTTTTTCTCTGATTTTTATGTAAACATTACAGAATTTTAAAATAATTCTGAAAATTTAGTACTCAACTACACTTTTATATCTTAAGGGTGTGCATTTTTACACCAATAAACATTGTATGTGGAAATCTAGCTTTACAGTATAATGGAATTAACATAAACATTCATGTATTCAATCATAAAGGAACTGTAATTTATGTGGTCTGAATTGTCTTGAGTCAAGAACAATCTATTAAAAAATCCAACAAACACATTTAGAAGAGTATATTTTTACAACCAAATAACATCATTTTTTCAGAATCCTGGTAATACATCTGGAATTGTTTTGCAAATCATGCTAAGTAGCGTGTTACTTGAATTAATATTAAGCTTTTGCTGAATCATGTAATTAAGTATGTAGCACGACTGTTCTAATTAATTATTCATCGCTTTACGAAGTCATTCTTAATTGAGCTTTTTATGTTTTGCACGGTAATCAAAATAAAGTATAATTTTCTAATGATAATAATAATAATAAACTTAATTTTGTGAAATTGGCATTTGAATTATCTGTCACATTCCTTCTTATAAAATTTTAAAAATTAATAAATGTAGGATTAAAAGGCGAGCCTTGCTACATCTAAATCATCACATGCACTTGGAGTTCACCCGCGATGACTCTTCTACAGCCTACATATGTAAAATGTTTATTTGAAAAACACAAACTGTACAGAATGTTTAAATATAACTCTCGGTGAAATTATAAAAAAGAAGGAAAAAAACAAGAACCCATCGTTTCATATTTCTAGCTAAAAAGGATTAAATGAAACTTCCATTTGGCGCAAAAACCACAATAACTCGAATTTCAGAGCACTAATCATTATTTTAATATCAAATAGACAACTGCAATAACAGAGGTTTCACTGTATATAAAATTATACGAAATAGTAACGAAAATTTATTTACAATAAAAATATAAAGTTTCCAAACTGTGTGACAAATCTCCGATGGCAGCTACAATTTAATTGTGTATATCATTAGATAGTAGGTTTATATGATGAGAGGTTTAGAATATAATATAATCAGTCTGATCGTATAACTCGTCACTGTTACAGAATTACAGGTCGTGAACGCACTTACAATAAACATGGAAATAAGTCAATCTATAAGCATCAAATATGTCTGAGACACTTAGGATATACAGCATTATGTCTATCTTAAGTTTAATTTATTAGGAATGCTTTCAGCCTATTTAAATCTAAGAACTGTAACCACGGTATTAAACTGTACTAGACTGTTCCATGTATAGTAATTAATGTTATGAAATTTTATACTTGTTACGCTAGTTGATACGAACGGTAAAAATGTCTAAAGTGAAGCCGTCTATCTTTCACAAATTTATTTATAAATCTAATTTTAATGTGATACTCTTTTTTTCCTAATTTCTTTTGTCCTAAATTCAAAATTTTACACTTTTTCCCCTTCTTTGATTTAGAGAAAATGTAACTGTCTTTTACTGTGAATCTTAAATATACAATTTACAAATTATATGCATACAGGCTTATAATTTGTAAGTTTAATTGTATTAAACTATAAATTGGCATCTACCTATCTAGTTCTTAAATTAGCTATCTCTAAAAATGTGCTTAATTTTGTTTAATAATGTTTGCAATAGCATTATTTTCTCTTAATTGTAAGTTTGGAATTGGAGAATTCACAGGAAAAACAAAATTAAATTTCTAAGATAATTATCACATCATCATAAACTATTATATGAAAATAACAAAAAGTCTATATTAATAATAATAATATTATTACTATATTGTATTATATTAAAATAAATAATGATAAAATTATTTTCAAAAAATAAGTCATCCTAAAATAATAAAATAATAATTGCAAGAATATTGTTTACTGCAGATTTGAAAACTATTCTCATGTTATGATTCAGATTAAAGCTAAAAATCTAATAGCCGGAATATTTCAATTATCTAAATGCAATTGCTATATTATAGAAAAATAAATTTGACATTTGTGACTCAAATAGCTAAATCGTAATTATCAACTTTTATAATATTAGCTACTTAAATTATAGACAAAAATAATCATTTTAACTTAAGTTTTTGCCAACAATTTTAATGAATTTTATTATAACAATCATCACAGTTTTTTTTTTTTTTATTCATTTATAAAGATTCCTCCTTATAATTGCCAATTACTGTCAATTATTGTACTGTACAGAAGAGGAAACATTATTTATATATAATCATCTGGGAAATCTTAAAAATAAAACATAAAATTCATATAAAAACTAAACAGTTTATATTCAAATCTTAAGCATAATAGAAGTATAATAGTAAGACTCATAAGGCTATTTATATAATTGTTTCACTGGCCGAAGGCCATGGCAACAAAAGTGATCTGTTGCTCAAAGAGGTTTAATTCGAGTCCTTATGAATTTATTTTTATTACTAATAATAATAATAAATAACAATAAATTATTAAAAGATCTTGACTAGATATGTCGAATCTCATTCTTTAATACTATTCCCATACGACAGCTTTGACCAATTTGCCGTCAGACGAAGAAGCCATAACGAGCACGAATTACCCTTAAAAGAAAGTGCTGTACATCAATTATTGTTGTTACTATAATTTTAAGAGTTTATTTGTAATATATAAAACATTTAAAAATTCAGTATATGTAAAGAATTTATTCTTTTTTAAGACATAAAAGTAATTAAAAAATTTACCTATATACAACAAACATTCCCTCACTTGAATTTTAAGCATACAATTGTAAAATTTTAGAATTATATAAGTGTTTACAATAGAGGGAATCCTGCAGGTCATTTAACCAAGTTTCCAGATACAAAATCTCAAAATTTAGTTTTTTTTATGCAAAAAAAAAAAAACACACACACACACAGTCCAAAGTGATATAAATTGAAATACTTTTTAAAAATAGTGGAAAAGCTTTTATTTTATTTATACATTAAGGTTTGTAGTGAGAGCCAAACGCCTATATTTACAAAGGTCCCTCGCATCTCGCAGTCACCGTTTATAACACATCACACAAATTATTTTATTCATATAATATTACATCCGTCCGTCTCTCGGATCACCATTTATGTATTGTAAACAGTGAAAACATTCTACAAATTAAAAATGTATTTTTATGTTGAAGTTTTATGAATAAGAGGAATGTTCAATGTAGGTTTTATAATGAATTTTAAATTTTAATTTGAAATTTTCTGGTTAAGTATGTCAATAATATTTCCTCTTTCATAGAATTACTGTCATTAGTTGTTAATAGAAGAATAAATTATTCAATAGTTTAATACATTTGGAAAGCGTGAGTGATATCAAACCTGATATACGAACAAAACTGACAAGTCATTAAAAATATATAAATAAAAAAAGTCGAATTCGGGTCAATACAAATTAACTACAATATGTTACCATGTTATTACTATGACAACACGTTATAAACAAACCATCATCTAACAATCGATCTTATAGGATAAAATTCAAATTTAAAAAAAATTGCACGAAGATTATTAACGACCGAAACGTTTTTTAAAATTTTTTTCTAAATAAAGTATTCATATACCTGACCTTATTATTCCATTAACCTGTAATAGAACACCGGTTTCGTTTTTGCCCTATGCGCTTGACGACATGTCAACGTTCTGAACAGCCGACGGAAGAAACCGTTCGTTCATTTTTTTTTTTTTTTTAGTTTTTTTTATATTTTAAATATTAAAATAGTTTTGATGTATATTTATATCGATTTTTTAAATCGAATAAATATTTTATGTATATAAATAACTTTTATGCAAATTTTAACGTGCAGTAAATTTTAATTACGTGTTGCTGAATTCGGCGTTTTTTTCTCCCTGGAGTTAAATATTTTAATTATTTATTTGCTTCGAGGTATGTTTTATAATTATCTGATCGTTTAAATAAATAAATAAATTCAAAAGTTATTGCGCAATGAAGATAACATTACAATGCGTTATGTGTATTACGCGTAGTGAAATAATACTTCAGTTAAACTAGTCAATTAGAATACTTTTTAATCAAATATTATTAAATTCCTAGATATTATTGTTGTTTAATCTGATTTTGATTTTCAAGGAATCTAATCTGTACTCGAACCCGGGTCCTTCACAGCGGTAGAAAGATGTGTTATTTATTCATCTGTCTTCTGTCTATACAGTTTTAAAATATTTCTAGTTTGGAAACTAAGAGGGCCTTTTTAACAATTATCGTTCATCCAGGCCCACAATAAATCTCCGAAAAATTCCTGAGATTCTTTTCGATCCATCCGAATTACATTTCGGGTCTCCAGAGCTGAAGGCTGCAATTTGAACTCCTTGACCAACTGGCCGTCTTTCCGGTTACAGTGTAAATAATTTATATGTATATATTGATTCTATGTAAATAAGGAAAATTGATACAGCTGTATTGATTTTAATATTTTTTAAAACAATCCCTGATTTATTTTACATTCTAAAATTGACGGACTAAAATTCGGGTCGACGAACAAATAAATTAATGACGAAAATTAAATTAACCGTTTTATCGAATGAATTTAACTTGGGATTTTAAAATGCCGACCTACCGCACTGAAGGGACTCAGCTTCGAGTTTGATTTGGCTAAAAAGTTTTAAGGGTGAGTTAACTCGAATATATCGGACCTGTTCAAAGCCACGCAATCACTTTTCATTGCCCAGACCCACAATGAAAAGTGGTTGCATGTAAAGGCCTTCTTAATACACGCAGTGTGCCGGCCTATTGCTTCCAGGTGTTAAAGCGTTGCCTACCACTCTGGGGATCCGGGATTATATCAAGGCGGTTGGAAAAACCCAGTAAGTTTTGCTGGGTGGCCTGTTCCGGATATGTCGGGCTCTGTCCTCATCTGCTTGTAGGCTTGGCTAAACTCACAATGGGCTTTTTTTTTTTTTTTCTTTTTTTTAACTCTTTCCGCCCTGTGGGCACTAAGAGGGCCTTTTTTAGTAGGCCCATTATGGGTTCGGCCAGGCCCACAATGGGGCGACCGGGTGGTGAGGGACGGGGCCCGACATATCCGAACGGATCACCCCCCGAAAAATTCCTGGGGATTTTTTCGACCCGTTCGGATTCGATCCCGGGTCCCCCAGAGCGGTAGGCTGCCACCTTGACCGCTCGGCCATCCGGCCGTCTCACAATGGGCTTAGAAAAAGGCTTTGGCAGAGTGAAGAGTCCAAAAATACGTATACACAGAGTGAAAAAAATTAAAATTAAAAAAAGAATATGATTAAACTTTATTATTTCTAGACTATCTTTTTCTCAGTTTAACTAAATAAAATCCGATTTATGCAAATACTAGAGTTTCCTTAGTTACACTAAAACACATTCACACGCAAGTCAGGAAAATATTACATAAATAGTATTAGCGTGATTTGACGTAAATATCCATTGTTTGTTTTACTGTAAACGTTAAAAAGTAATATAATTTAAATATTGAAAGAGAAATAATTTAACTGTACATATAATAATTAATATTTTGATTAATTAAGTAATTTTGATTATTAATCATTTAAATTAATTATTTTCCTCTCTGACGGTTCTAAGTGGACATTTTTTAGCAAGCTCATTTTAAGTTCACAATTAAGCAGCCGGGTGGTAAGAAGCGGGACCACCCTGAAAAATTCTTGGGTTTTTCGATCCGTATTCGTCCGAATTCCGGTCCTCCAGAGTGATAGGCTGACACTTTAACTGCTTGGCCATCCATCTTCAATTATTAATGTTAGGCCTGATGGCCGAGAGATCAAAATGGCAGTCTGCCGCTGAGAAAAACCGAAAATCGAATCCGACAGGATCGTTCTGAATGTCGTTTGAATCTCATATAGGCCAATGATAGAGCAATTTTTTATTTTTTGGATGAGAGCCTCAAGGGAACTTCCTAAGATTTCGGCAGAGCGCATACATTTTTTTCTTATGGTATTGCAACACTTACTAAGTACCAATATAATCCATGAACGAAGATTATGGAACATAATAAGAAAAATCGGTTCATATATAATTTTTCTTATGTATTGATATCGGTAAATAAATTATTTAACGATGTATTTGAAACATACCCGAAGAATAATATGACAATTTTTTATAACAAATTACGTTAAAAAATTAAATCAGACATTTTAAACCGCACAGACCTATTTTTTAACATAATCGCCATTCTTTTCTAAACACTTTTTCTGAAAATGAAAAGGACAACGATTTGTAAAAGTCCATGACTGCGTCTTTAACTTCATCATCTGAAAAGTGTAATGCGTCAAAATGCTTCTTGAAAATTTTATTTCTACAACACCATGTATATCTACAGAAATTTGTAGAACATGTAGCGATTAAAAATAATTATATCTTAACTAATTTGAATAGCAGAATGTTAATAGATGACGTCATATATAAAAATAACAAGACGCGATCGCGACAGGCCCAAAATATCGGTGTAAACTCTGTGGCGGATTGTACCTTTGTTAAGTTATTTTCGTATTTTACATCTTTGTTTAAAAAGCAAAATTATTAACTGTATGCTAGAAAACAATTTTATTGTTTATAGACTGAAGAGAGATGGGCGAAAACTGTAAACTGCAATTTTTAATTGTATTTTAAATTAATTTACGGTAAAATATGTGCTCTCCGCCTGAAATTACCAGTGGCTTATCCGTGTACATCATACTTTTCCTTTAACGTCTATCTAACACCTTTGAGTGAAAACGTTTGAATTGAAATAACGCGACTTTCGGTTTGCATCGGAAGTTCGTATATATTTAATCGGGGCCTTCCGACCCTATAGTTTCCACATCTGCTCACGACTTATCTATCTAGCGCTGCTGTTCCGGATTACAAAGGAAGACAGCCGGACAGACGGCGGCGACAGTGGAAATTCATAGGTGTACAGTACAATTTTTTCAAATGCAGCCCGTTTCAGATGGAAATTCGAATAAAACTTTTAAAATTTGAGAAGCAGTTTTGTAAATAAATGGTTTAGACTTGTGAAACACCAGGAATAAGCGCGAAAAATTGTTTGGCTTTTATTAAATTCATTAACAATTCCGCGCGCCAACAATAGACTTATTATTGCCAGTTGCTTACAATCTGTAATGCAACAGGCATCCGAGCTCCTTTGCTCGGCCGGGGGGGTTCCCCGGGACAACTGCCTGCTTGTTGGGCCGATCCGGCGCCCTGCGCTAATCTCGCAGTTGGTCGATTACATCCGGATTAAGATACGGATTCCGGTTCCGCCCTGCAGGCCCCTTTTTGTAGCTGGGCAGCTATTTAGTCTTATTTCGTTCTTAAGCTGCCCTACGGGCCCCCTGTGGGATTTTCGCTTTATCGGCGGCCCTGGGGCCCACGTCCCGTTGGAAGAACCCCCTTGGATCACCAAAAAACCAAAAATAGAAATAATATAAATATGAACGCTGCACCGGACCTTGCTCCAGTCCGTTTCACGCGCGTCCATTCATTTATTCTTACACACACACACACAATCGCACGCTTCCTGCACTTCCCAATCAATTTTTCTGCTTTACAACTATGTAATCCCTTTCCAACCCCCGTGAAATCCCCATTTTTATTGTAAAATTCGTCATTTAGCCTTCAACAATGCAAACGACAATGTATTTCGTAACAACGATAACAATTGCTTAACGACAATAAAAGATAACCGTATTAAATTTTCCATTCGACATAAATGTGTGTATTTTTTCATTTTACGTGGCCAAATTATGCAAAAATGATTATCGTCCACTTAATTCTCTCGAACCTTACTCTATTCGTCACATCTAACTACTGAAATCTTATATAAATTCCTTTATATAGCAGTGTAGCCCCGAAATTCGTATATACATTTTTCGCATAACACACAAGGCATTTCTAATTCAATTATCATTTACACCGAAATATTACAAGACTGCATTTTCTTTAATGGTAGCATGTTAATGAAAAATGTCTTGTAATATTTCGGTGGAAATATGGAAAGTCTATAAAGCTATTCGAAAAGATTGAAAAGCAAAATGCCTGGTTAATTCTTTAGTTGCTTCGCTTCTCAAACAGTTTTAGGATATTTTAAACTTTCCTATGGTTTATAAAAGTTTTCGTTATGTTAATATAACTTATATATTGATTCTTCTATCCCCTATTTCTTTTAGACTGTGTTTCGGCAATTGCGATTCTACTAACCGCGCATTTTAGTTGTATTCTGAATAGGCAATCTCTCTCTTCTCTCTCTCCCACGTTAGCTAGGTATGGATTATATAGTGCGATGGTAAAGGGTCTTCGCCCCTAAGTGGCTGGGCTGATTTGCCGACGTCATGATTTACTTTGTATCTTTGGACGCGCCAAGTCATTATTTCGTTCCTGGAAGCGCCTGTCGTTTCCAAGCCCAGTGCGGACGGATTTTAAATCGCACTGTGTTATCAGAGTGTCTACTAAATCTTAGAACCGTAAGATTTGTGTCGATTTTTGTTTATTTCTTTATAGGCAGATAATGGTTTTGAGTAAAGCCCCTTAAGGAAAAAATTGCGGAAAACGTATTTAGAGAAATTTTCCCTTTCCGTACCACAAAACCAGTGCAGAAAATCGTGTCTAACTTTCCCTTTACGTAATAGGGAAAAGGACTTTCTTGCACCGATAGCAATCAAGTATAGATTTACGTCATCACCACTGCATAATAAAGAGTTTCGAAAGAATACAGTACAGTCAAACCTGTTTTTGTGCGGTCTTTTTCTGTGGCGATTTTTATTTGTGCGACTTGTTTGTGCGATTTTTTTTGTGCGGTATATGAAAATTTCAATCAAATTGGAACATAATTGACTCCTGTAAAATTTTTTAAAAACTCTATTGGTTGTTTTCTATGACATCAGCAGGTTTTTTCATTTTTTATTCAGTAAAATTTTTTTTCTCATACGTTTATTTCGGTCCCCTCTTCTTTTAATAGCATAAAAACCATAAATATTATGTTATATTTTAACAGATGTAGTAAGTTAGCTTCCCTCCAGCTTTAGACTGCAGGTGTGAAATTTCACGCCTTGTTAAATGAAATAACACTTCCTGCAGCTATATTTATCAAACAAAATCATTATTTAACGATTATTTTTAACTTTTTAATGTTAGATTGGTATTTAAGTGGAAATAATTAATTAATATAAAAATTAAAATTCTTCTAGAGGAATTTTTTTTTATTAGATGTTGCAGAAAAAGGCCCAAGAAATTAAAAAAAGCATTCTAGTTATTTTCGTACGGTTTCGAGTTATTTTTACGTGAGAGCTTTTTTATGCGGTCCCTATTCACGCACAAAAACAGGTTTGACTGTATATTGAAGTAATAGAGAATCGGATTTATACTTAGATGTGACGAATAGAGTAAGGTTCGAGAGAATTAAGTGGACGATAATCATTTTTGCATAATTTGGCCACGTAAAATGAAAAAATACACACATTTATGTCGAATGGAAAATTTAATACGGTTATTTTTTATTGTCGTTAAGCAATTGTTATCGTTGTTACGAAATACATTGTCGTTTGCATTGTTGAAGGCTAAATGACGAATTTTACAATAAAAATGGGGATTTCACGGGGGTTGGAAAGGGATTACATAGTTGTAAAGCAGAAAAATTGATTGGGAAGTGCAGGAAGCGTGCGATTGTGTGTGTGTGTGTAAGAATAAATGAATGGACGCGCGTGAAACGGACTGGAGCAAGGTCCGGTGCAGCGTTCATATTTATATTATTTCTATTTTTGGTTTTTTGGTGATCCAAGGGGGTTCTTCCAACGGGACGTGGGCCCCAGGGCCGCCGATAAAGCGAAAATCCCACAGGGGGCCCGTAGGGCAGCTTAAGAACGAAATAAGACTGGAGAGCTGCCCAGCTACAAAAAGGGGCCTGCAGGGCGGAACCGGAATCCGTATCTTAATCCGGATGAAATCGACCAACTGCGAGATTAGCGCAGGGCGCCGGATCGGCCCAACAAGCAGGCAGTTGTCCCGGGGAACCCCCCCGGCCGAGCAAAGGAGCTCGGATGCCTGTTGCATTACAGATTGTAAGCAACTGGCAATAATAAGTCTATTGTTGGCGCGCGGAATTGTTAATGAATTTAATAAAAGCCAAACAATTTTTCGCGCTTATTCCTGGTGTTTCACAAGTCTAAACCATTTATTTACAAAACTGCTTCTCAAATTTTAAAAGTTTTATTCGAATTTCCATCTGAAACGGGCTGCATTTGAAAAAATTGTACTGTACACCTATGAATTTCCACTGTCGCCGCCGTCTGTCCGGCTGTCTTCCTTTGTAATCCGGAACAGCAGCGCTAGATAGATAAGTCGTGAGCAGATGTGGAAACTATAGGGTCGGAAGGCCCCGATTAAATATATACGAACTTCCGATGCAAACCGAAAGTCGCGTTATTTCAATTCAAACGTTTTCACTCAAAGGTGTTAGATAGACGTTCAAGGAAAAGTATGATGTACACGGATAAGCCACTGGTAATTTCAGGCGGAGAGCACATATTTTACCGTAAATTAATTTTGTAGTGCTACGCAACTATGTATTATTGTTATTATTATTATTATTAATTATTTTCTCGGTTTCCTTTTTGTATGTATCGGGTTTTCTTGGTTTGTACCGTGTCGCGTGGAATTTTCTTATGATGTCACCTTAGGATACGTGAGAAGCTTTCTGATTGGTCCAGAGTGGGACAATAAGTGAAGCGGACTTCCGGAGAGCGGGAAATATAAATTGAGGGACTCTCACGATTGAGGACACTTTTTGGCTGCTTTTGGATTCGTCGAGGAAGGTTGCCGAGGAAGGGTCAGCAAGGACGTCGGAGTTAGACCGGGAGAACAGGAGTCTAGAAAGGGCGACCACTTTCAGTCGGGAAGCACAATCCGTTTCCATCGTAGTGTAATTGAGAAGTATCAACGAGGGACGTACTTCTGGTGACGTAAATTACGTTCAGGTATCGGAAAGAACTATTAGTTTTGTGAATTAACGTAAAGAAAAGGAACGCTTGGAACTCGAGATCGTGTTGCATTTACTTAACATAATACCGTGATTCGTCGAAGGCTAATATATGCAATTATTGTATAGAAGGAAAATGTGTATGTATATATGTATATAGAGTATTGTAAATTTCGTTAGTTTTAAGTCGTGTATCGTGTAAACTTGAGGGTTAGGAAGCATCTCGCGGTTATTGTACTGTTAGAATAAATTACTGTTGTTTCGCCAAATTCGTGCACGTGTAATTGGTCATTACTTGAGTCCTTAACATACATCCTTATTACATCCGTGGACTTAGATCCATCGGATAATCAACATTGGCGTCCGCGACAGGATATTGATCGGGTTGTTTGTTGTAAAAGGACCGACCAAACGTGCATCTTGTATTAACCCCTCATCCTACTGCCGCTTATATCTGTAATTATAGCCATTGGAATTGTAAATTATATTATTGTAAAACCAAAAGGTTTCGGTAAACTATGGATGAACAAATTACCAGCGGATCTTCAGGGGCAGGGGAATTGGGCAATGTGCCTATTGTAACGGGATTTATGGGCATGATCCCATGTTTTTCGAACCTGCCCGGAGATATTTTAGATGTGAGTAGGTTTTTCCAAACCGTCGAGAACGTCGCGTCGTTGGCAAGCTGGGATGAGACTGTGAAGGTCACCGTAGTTCAAGCCCGCCTAAAAGGTGAGCCCTTGTCTTTATTTTTCGATTTAAGGGACCAGGGCGTCATGAGCTATGATGAAATAAGGAGGGCTCTTATAAAGTGCTTTGGTCGTAAAGAAAAAGAACAGGACCCGTTTGATCAGGTATTAAAGATCTCCCAGAGAAGAGGGGAGAGGGTTTGCGAATACGGGATTAGGATTAAGTCGTTGTTTTCACGAGCGGTGACGCGCAATTCTAATTTAGCGACGCTTCGCGACAATGCTGTTAAGGAATGCTTTATAAAAGGACTACTAGCGGAGATTAGGAGGCAGGTGATGCAGAGGCGGCCGGACACCTTGGATGAGGCGATAGTAAAGGCCGAAGAAGAAGAGGAAATCGAATCGGCCTGCAACAAACGAGGTGGGATAAGTGAGGTATGCGCAAATGTTGAGCATGAAAGGGGGTTGGAGAGAAGGGAAGTACAATTGGGTAAGCGTGTAGAGGAGTTGGAGACTCAAATAAGGAGTTTGACCGAGTCCATGGCATCTTTACTCGAGCACATGAAGGGGAACAATAACCGCGAGAGGTGGGGAAAAGAGCGCCGTTGTTACACGTGTGGTGAAATAGGCCATATTTCGAGAAAATGCAACAAGAGAAGAGGTTTAAACTAGTCAGAGGTCATTTGAAAGGTCAGGCGAATGACCGGTTAGTTAAATTAGAACTGACCAGAAAGATCCACTTGTCAGACCGGGGGTTACCGATTGTAAGAGGTGTAATCCTAGGACGTGAAATTGCTGGTCTAGTAGATACAGGTGCAGAAAGGACCGTAATTAAGAATGAATTGACTGAATATATCAGGCGTGAAAATAGGAATTGGGTGGTCCCAAACAATTCATGTATTAGTGGGATGTCGGGAGCACTCATAAACAGTGATGAGGCCGTAGCAATCGAGTGCTGTTTCCACGATGGGAAAAAGGTATGCACGACAACACCAAGTGTTGGGTTTCCTGAAAGGGCAGGTTACGAGATGATCATCGGGATGGACATTATTTGCCAGCACCCTGGGCTGTTGGTGGGGATCGAATCAGTGGTTAAGGCAGATAAGCAAGGTCGTGAAGGGAGATTTTGTATTAATATAAATAGTGAGGTAGGGGTGGCAGAGGTAGAAAGAGAGGTGTGGAGATTGGATCACCTAGATGAACCGGTTAAGAGGAAAATAATAAATATTTTGAGAAAGTATCCGGACGCTATTGCTAGCGAAATTGCCGAGTTATCTGGCACTAGCAGACATATGCACTCTGTTAGCCTGACGTCGGAACGTCCGGTCAACGTTAGACAGTACCGAATTCCGTACAGTTACTTACCTGGCCTTAAGAAGCAAGTTAGTGAGCTGATAAAAGCAGGTATATGTGAGGAGAGCTCATCGGAGTGGAACTCTCCTATACATGTTGTTCCTAAAAGCTCTGGTGAGATTCGTATCACTTTGGACCTGCGAAAAATTAATGATATAACAGAACCCCAAATATTCCCGATGGCTCGAATAGACGACATCTTATCCCAACTTAATGGGAACAGATATTTCTCGGTATTGGACTTAAAAGCAGGGTATTTCCAGATTCCTCTAGATCCCAAGGTAAGACACATATTTGCGTTCTCCACACCATGGGGAAAATACCAACTTTGTAGGATGCCTCAGGGTGGGAAGAATAGTGGGAGGTTTTTTCCAATACATTATGACGAAGATCTTAGCAAAATTTGTCGGAAATAGCTGCTTTGTGTTTCAAGATGATATTGTATTATTTTCACAAAGTTTGGAGGATCATCTTGAGCTTGTCGATCGAGTAATTAGTACATTAAGGGATGAGGGCCTAAAATTAAATCCGAGTAAATGCCAAATATTAGCAAAGGAGGTGAGATATTTAGGACATATTATTAATAGCGAGGGTGTGCGACCTGATCCCAACAATGTTGAGTCGATCAAGAAAGTGGAAACACCTCGTAGTGTAAAAGAGGTCCGCAGTTTTCTCGGTGTGGTTGGATTTTTTCGGAATTTTATCCCGTCGTTTTCCGATATCGCTGCTCCATTAACAGAACTCACCAAGAAAGGGAAGAGATTTTTATGGAGCCCAGAATGTCAGAGAGGTTTTGAAAAGTTAAAAGAGGCAATAGCAAGCCCACCAATTCTAGCTCACCCGGATTTTGATAGACCATTCTATTTGCACACTGACGCATCTGACAACGCGGCAGCTGCGGTGCTCGAACAACGGCACGAAAAGGGACTGGCTCCGATAGGCTATTTTAGTAGGAGATTTCAAGGGGCAGAAATCAATTATTCCACAATTGAGAAAGAATGTCTAGCAATTGTTTTAGCCTTAAGACACTTCAAATTTTTAATTCTAGGCCAAAAAACGATAATACTCTCTGACCATAAACCCCTTGTGTTCCTTAGCAACATTCAAAATGGGAGCAAGCGTCTGACTCGTTGGATAATGGAGATTATGGACTACCATATAGAAGTCCAACATGTGAAAGGCGTTGACAATAAAGTAGCGGACTTCCTTTCGAGGAACGTTAACGGGGTTCATCACTTCGATGTTGAATCTACAAGGGCTGTAATCCCTAATAGATACGAGATTGGTTTATCACAGGATCGCGATGAAACTTTTGGCCCCATAAAAAGGGATTTACTGAGAAGCCCCGGGAATAGAAATATTGGGAGCTATATGCACCAGTATGTAGTAATAAGCGAATGCCTGTATAGAAGAAGCCTCTTGAAGTCCCGTGACAAGTATGTTAGCCAATTATGCGTAGGGGAGGATCTTGCTAGGGAAGTGATTAAGGCTGTTCACGAAAACAATCTGTCGGGGCATTGGGGCGTGCGAAAAACTATAATTAACATTGAGAAACACTATTATATTCGGAATTTGAGGGAGAAGGTCGAAGGTGTCATTAAGACGTGTGAAAGGTGCCAGAGGCATAATGTACACAAAGGAAAGGCTCCTTTCCAAGAAAACGAGACGGCTGAGGCACCTTTCCAAAAGATTGCTGTGGATATAGTAGGACCTATCCGCACATCGAGCAGCGGTAACCGATTCATCCTTGTAATAGTAGATATTTTCACTCGTTTCGTCGAAGCACACCCTTTGAAGGACCAAACTGCATGGTCTGTGAGTAATACAATATTTAATGAAATCGTTTGTAGGTACGGTGCCCCAGAAGTAATTATTTCCGATAGAGGTACCAACTTTCTATCATCTTTATTCTCGGACTGTTGCAAGTGGTTAGGAATTAGGAGGAACATTACTACCGCTTATCGACCTTGTGCGAATGGCACGTGCGAACGGGTGAACAGATCGTTAGTCGAAATGATAACTAAATCCTCTGACGATGGGAGAGTCGAATGGGATGAAATGATACCTTCTGCATGTTTTGCCTATAACAATTCGCACCACACTGCCATAAATGAGTCACCTGCCTTCCTCTTGTATGGTGTTGATCCCCGTACCCCTAATATCGAATACCTGCCTGATGATATGTCTACCGATGAGCGTAGGGCATTCCTGGTCACGAAACTCCGTGCATTACGGGAAAATGCGAGTATCCATGCGCGAAATTACAACAAGAAAGGAAGGGATTATCGAAGCAAAGGGAGAACATTAGTAAGTTTTTCGGAAGGGCAGAGGGTTTGGGTGAGAAAGAAAGGTGTTAAAGGGAATAAGTTTTCTTATAATTATAAAGGACCCTTTCGGATCACCAAGGTGATAAACCCAACTACGTATCGTGTGGAGGGTTGCAATATGAAGGATCAGGAGACTGTCCATGTCGATCGCCTAAAACCTTGCTATGGCTATCCGATTTGTAATAAGAAAAAAAAGAGGGAGGATAGAGGAATTGTACTGGAGGATGATGATGAAGTCCTGGATGATCGGTTGGTGAGGAGACGTGGGGTGGTCACTAACACGCAAGGTGTTGACACAAGTGGTGTGCAGAAGTGCACTGACCTTGAGGTGCGTAAGAAACCTTATAACCTACGTGAACGCAAAATTGATTTCCGTAGTTTGCACTACGGGAAGTGAGTCGCTTGGGGGGGAGATATGTAGTGCTACGCAACTATGTATTATTGTTATTATTATTATTATTAATTATTTTCTCGGTTTCCTTTTTGTATGTATCGGGTTTTCTTGGTTTGTACCGTGTCGCGTGGAATTTTCTTATGATGTCACCTTAGGATACGTGAGAAGCTTTCTGATTGGTCCAGAGTGGGACAATAAGTGAAGCGGACTTCCGGAGAGCGGGAAATATAAATTGAGGGACTCTCACGATTGAGGACACTTTTTGGCTGCTTTTGGATTCGTCGAGGAAGGTTGCCGAGGAAGGGTCAGCAAGGACGTCGGAGTTAGACCGGGAGAACAGGAGTCTAGAAAGGGCGACCACTTTCAGTCGGGAAGCACAATCCGTTTCCATCGTAGTGTAATTGAGAAGTATCAACGAGGGACGTACTTCTGGTGACGTAAATTACGTTCAGGTATCGGAAAGAACTATTAGTTTTGTGAATTAACGTAAAGAAAAGGAACGCTTGGAACTCGAGATCGTGTTGCATTTACTTAACATAATACCGTGATTCGTCGAAGGCTAATATATGCAATTATTGTATAGAAGGAAAATGTGTATGTATATATGTATATAGAGTATTGTAAATTTCGTTAGTTTTAAGTCGTGTATCGTGTAAACTTGAGGGTTAGGAAGCATCTCGCGGTTATTGTACTGTTAGAATAAATTACTGTTGTTTCGCCAAATTCGTGCACGTGTAATTGGTCATTACTTGAGTCCTTAACATACATCCTTATTACATCCGTGGACTTAGATCCATCGGATAATCAACAATTTAAAATACAATTAAAAATTGCAGTTTACAGTTTTCGCCCATCTCTCTTCAGTCTATAAACAATAAAATTGTTTTCTAGCATACAGTTAATAATTTTGCTTTTTAAACAAAGATGTAAAATACGAAAATAACTTAACAAAGGTACAATCCGCCACAGAGTTTACACCGATATTTTGGGCCTGTCGCGATCGCGTCTTTTATTTTTATATATGACGTCATCTATTAACATTCTGCTATTTAAATTAGTTAAGATATAATTATTTTTAATCGCTACATGTTCTACAAATTTCTGTAGATATACATGGTGTTGTAGAAATAAAATTTTAATATTATTTTTACTGCATTGCGATTCGGTATTTTTGAATTTAAACTCGAACGGATCACCGGTGTTCTCTTCCGCACTTAATATTTCGTTAATTAATTAACTCATCTGCCCGTGTTTTTCTGTAATCCGAGTACGGGCCACCGTGTAATTTTTTTACAAGGTATTCTTTTAAGTAGAATTGCGAAAATGTACTAACGGTCTACATTCCCCCCCCTTCGGGTTTATGAGTTTTGAATGTAATTTCTAATATATGCGTTCTACTCTTCGATAGAATTTCAGTTGTGGAACACTCTTCTAGTTCTATAAAATTTTCATTTTTTCCCATTCGTTAGCAACTAAACTAAGTTATTCTGCTTTGTCCGCCCGAAGAACAATTATGTTATTTTGTTGTAAGCTTAGGGAAACATTTTCAATCTCCTTCCTGTCGACCAACTGCCGAAATTTAAATTGGAAGAAACACGTAATATTTTTTGTAATAAATAATAGATTTCGAGACTTGAATATTTGAAATGTATCTAAAATAAAATCAATATAAAATAGTTTTTCTTTCGTATTCAAATATCCGTTTTCCGCAGGAAATTCTTCTCCAAATTGCCGCGGGCCAAGTCTAAATGCAGCCTGTCAAATCTTTGGCGACTTGTCGCTGATTTCTGGTGTTTACGATTAGAATAATTTCCATGCGTTTCTTCTTAAGACCGCTCTTGCGCAAGAAAAAGTAATGCGGAAAAAGAATACAGAAAAGTAATTCTATAGTGTTCTGTGCGAAATATACAACGTGTTTTCGTCAAATCCGAAAAGAATTTACGCAATCGGATATTATTGTAATGACGTCACGGCCGAGATGGAGGAAAACGTTATTGTAGCATTTAGTTGGCATGTCTGCGTGTCGATGGATGGAATCTCTTCTATAGACGATTGAATAAAATTTCGATTGCTCTTTTATTTCAAATAGTATATTCTTTGGAACCCTTTTATTATGCAGTGGTGATGACGTAAAACTACACTTGATTGCTATCGGTGCAAGAAAGTCTTTTCCCTATTGCGTAAAAGGAAAGTTAGACACGATTTTCTGCACTGGTTTTGTGGTAGGGAAAGGGAAAATTTCTCTAAATACGTTTTCCGCAATTTTTTCCTTAAGGGGCTTTTTTTTAAGTGTTCACAGGGCGGAAAGAGATTTAAAAAAGTATGTTTATGACAGTTTTATAAAGTTGACGGGTAAAAAGTCCATAAAAATATTTGATATACTGTATATTTATTTTAGTTTTATTCAAATCAAGCCGCCCTGTAGATAACAGGGGCCTTTTATTGTTGGTTGGGTGATGATGATCCGACCAGATCATTACCAACCAACTAATAATTGGGATCGAATCCGGACCGGTCGAAAAATCCTCGGGAATTTTTTCGGAGAGTGATCCGACCGGATATGTCGGCCCCAGTTTCTCACTACCCGGCCAACCCATTGTGGGCTTGGTCAAACTTGTGGGCTTGGTCAAACCCATGGGCTTGCTATAAAAAGCTTTTTAGTACCCACAGGACGAAAAGAGTTAAAAACCTTTTTTTTTACCAGAACCGGCCCTTCATACTTTTTTAGCCAGTCTGAAGTCTGACGTGCAATATGGGGTATTGCATTATCGTGAAGCATATGTATTTCACCATCCTGTGCATAATCTGGACTTGAAACCGTCTGATTTTTACCCTTTTGAGTTTTGACCTCTTAAGTTTCTTAAGAGAATCTTGGTGGTTTACACTTCTCAGAAAATAATAAAATTAAAAATGCATTCATAGGGTTGTTCAATTATTAAGTGGAGAATTTCAGAAAAAAGTTTTGCCATTTTCTACCGCTGAAAAAGCGCTTAGAAAAGAATGCGACTATGAAGAAAATAGCTTGGACTTTTTTTTTTTTAACTCTTTCCGCTCTGTGGACACTAAGAGTCTTTCAAGCAAGCCCATTATGGGTTCGGTCAGGCCCACAATGGGGCGGCCGGGTGGGAGGTACGATACCCGACATATCTGGACGGTCCACCCCCGAAAAATTCCTGGGGATTTTTCGACCCGTCTGGATTCGATTCCGGGTCCCCTAGGGCGGTAGGCTGCCATCTTGATTGCTCGGACTGTGTCCTTTCAAATGGCTAATGTAATTTTTTAATGTAATTCTGTTATTGAGTTGTTATAAGAGATTGTATCTTTCTTTTACGACTTGCTTCGTATAATTTAATTATATGAATTTTTTTATATATTTATATTATTTTTAAATTTATGAAAATTGGTGGCAACACTTACCTGAAATGTAAACACGTGTATTTGAAAGACACGTGGAATTTGTCAAAGATATAAAAGGTGTTAAAAGTAGTGTAATTGCACATTATTATGCTTTTTATTTTCTGAATGAATATTAAAATATATGATTGCTATAATTCGTGTAACACATTTTATTTATTTATTTTTTCGTATGAGAATTTTAAGAATTATAATTTATTATTAGTTTTTTAAATCTAGAATTTAATTATTTTTAATCAGTGAAATAATTAAAATGGGTAATGCCTTTATAAATTTTTATTTTCAATTTATAATGATTTACATACTATTTAGGTTACAATTTCTGTTTCCTATTTGTGAATAAGATAAAATGAGTTCAGCTTTGTATATCGAACATTCTCTCTCATTTTTTTTACAGCTGCTTGGAAAAAACTTTATTCAGAATAGGGAATTTTCGTGGATGTGAAAACTGCAGTATTTTAATCTTTTATCATTAAATTCATAATTTGTTTTGCATTAAATTGTCATAATGGTCTGAACAAACAAATTATTTAACAAAAACAACACTTACTTGTATTACAAATAATTTCTTTACGCCTGAATTAAATAACACTCAAAACACTCATTTAACTTTGTATATTCAGCAGTATTCATAATAAATTGACAGTTATGATTACAGAGTATCTGACAATCCACATGCACAGCAGTATTTCATTTACTGTGCAGCTGTGCAAACAATGCAGCTTGTTAGATCAGGAATCTATTAATGTCAAACAATGCACTATATCAGGATTAGATATTGTGTAAATAAGAATAGAAATATTAGATTTTCAGAAAATTATGGATCCTAATTCCTGAACTTACCAGTCAAATTGTGAGAAAATAGTAATAATAGTTAATTAAATTGATAGAAAAAATGATTTTAATTATTAATCAAGTGATCAATATTATAATTAATAGTCAAATGAACTGGATTAACTATCAAGCAATAACTATCATTTTTGTAGCTGATATTTTTTATATATTGTTATGGAAGTCTTGGTAGTACAACTAGTAGTTTTTAAAATATATAATTGATTGGGCTGCAATTTGAAAAAATTGTAGACCTATAAATTCCCACTGTCATCTGTTGTCAGTCTGTCATTCCTTAATCTTGAGTATGGAATTAGATAAATGAAAGTCAAGACTGGATATGGAAAGCTTAGTAATTTGCCAATTTTTATAAAAAACTTCCTGCAGAATCGTAGATTCCAAGTCAGGATGGGCAACACTTTTTCTAGGCCTTTCACACAAGAAGAAGGTGTTCCTCAAGGTTGTATTTTGAGTGTGACTCTGTTCCTAGTAAAAATTAACAGCATAGCTAAGTGTCTTCCTTCCAGTGTGAAACACACTCTGTATGTGGATGACTTTCAGATCTCCTGCCAGTCTAGTAACATGGGTTTCATCGAGAGACAACTGCAAACCTCGCTAAACCGCATAGACAATTGGTCCAAGATCAATGGTTTTACTTTTAATGCAGAGAAGACCTCGTGCATCCACTTTTGCCGAAGGCGTGGTTTGCACCTGGACCCGGAAATTCACCTAAATGGGGTTAAAATCCCAATAGTGAATGAGGCAAAGTTTTTGGGTGTTGTGTTTGACCAAAAACTGACGTTCTTATCACACTTGCGCAATTTGAAGAGTAGATGTTTAAAATCTATGAACCTTTTAAAGGTACTGTGCTGCTCATCCTGGGGAGCAGACAAATGTTTGATGCTCAGGATATATAGAGCCCTCGTTCGCTCTAAGCTGGACTATGGAAGTGTTGTCTATGGCTCTGCGCGAGAATCTACTCTTCGGATGCTGGATCCAATCCACCATCAAGCATTGCGTTTGTGCACTGGTGCATTTCGAACTTCTCCTGTCCAAAGTTTGTACATGGATGCTTATGAGCCTCCACTATCTCTCAGGAGAGAGCAGTTGTCTCTGTTTTATTATATTAAGCAGAAATCTCAGATTAAATCTTCAGTTGATTGTATAGTATCAGATACTCAGCTGATAAGATTATTTGCAGCTTGCCCAAGTAGTGTCCCTACATTCAGCATAAGAATGGAGAATGTCAGCAGCACGATTGACCTGGATATGGGCAACATTTCACAGCCTGAGCTTTACAGTATATCACCTTGGTCAACTCCTGTGATAAATGTCGACCTTAGCTTAAAGCAATTTCCTAAGGAATCCACCCCAGATTACATGTATAGACAGTACTTTGCTGAAATTCGACATCGTGACAGGAATTTAATTCCTATATACACTGATGGGTCTAAATCGGATGATTACGTTGGCTCAGCCTTTGTCTGCCAGAATGAAATTGTGGCAGAACAAATCGCACCAAATTCCTCTATTTTTACTGCGGAGTTGCAGGCTATTTATTTAGCCTTAAAGTATATAAATAAAATAGGTCATCGTTGCTGCGTGATTTACACTGACTCAGTTAGTGCACTTCAGGCCTTGATCTCGTATGAACCTAGTTCTCACTCCATAGTGATTAAAATTCGTAAGCTGATTTGCCATCTTTTTGCGAGGAATTTCTCTATAAAATTTTGTTGGGTCCCAGGCCATGTAGGTATAAGAGGAAATGAAGAAGCTGATGCAGCTGCAAAGTCAGCAAGCCCTTCTCAGCGTACAATGTTTATTGAAGGAGGTGACTTGAAGCTAGTTGTTAAAAAACGACTAGAGGAGAGATGACAAAATGTGTGGAACGCACAAGTCCACAATAAACTACACGAGATCAAACCTGTGATAGAAAATTGGACACAGAAGAAACCCCATGACAGAAGATCTGAGGTTATTCTTACTCGTTTGAGAATTGGACATACTCGACTGACTCATCAATACCTTTTGAAGGGTGATGACCAGCCTGTATGTCAGTATTGCAACTGTAATGTAAGTGTTAAGCACATACTGAGCAATTGCATCGCCTCTGAACAGATTCGTAGGCAGCATTTTGGAAATGC
This sequence comes from Centruroides vittatus, assembly GCF_030686945.1. Classification (NCBI taxonomy): domain Eukaryota; kingdom Metazoa; phylum Arthropoda; class Arachnida; order Scorpiones; family Buthidae; genus Centruroides; species Centruroides vittatus. Next base: position 387,509 of record NW_027122582.1, read on the forward strand.
AAGTTTTAAAGAGATTTTGGGCCAGAGGCCAAATGTTGATAAATTATTGAACTTTCTAAAAGTTACAAATATTTATAAAGAAATTTAATTATTTATTTATTTATATCTATATACATGTTGTTGTTATACACAGTTTAACTGTTGTATATTTTTGTTATTGGTTCTTTGTTTTTTGTTTTGTTCATTTTTATTGTTATTAATGTACATATATATACCATAAGTTGTGGCGCAGCTTGGCCTATGTGGCCCTTGTGCCAATAAACTTTAACCAACCAACCAACCATGGAAAGCTTAGGGGCAGGAGACTCCAATTAACTACAGTGGGTGATCGATTAATGAACAGTTCAGCCTGCAAACAAATTGCACAATGAACACTTTCCTGAAAGATTTTTATGTTTAGACAACAAACACAAGAAGAAGTGATGCTGCATTTAAGATTTGTAAAACTGTATTTTAATGGCATCTATGAATGGTTTATGGAACGAGACTTTCACAGTTGTATATATAACATTTTTTGCATTAGTTAATTTCTGTTTTCTGAATTTTTGTAAGTGCTTTTCTGAATCGATAATAATATGGGACCTAAAAAGAGTGGTGTGTCAAGAACTGTCTTCACTATAGAAACTAAGTAAGAGTTAATAGCCAAGGTAGAAAGTGGGCAGAAGATGTCTGATGTTGTAGGCAGAATGACTTCAACAGATCTACAGTAGATACAATCTTAGCTAAGGAAGATATAATAAAAAAAGACTCAAGCAGATAAAGGAGTAATGAAAATTGCATCTGAGAAACAAAGATATGCCATCCATGAAAAAAACAGAGAGATTGCTTTTAGTTTGTTATTACATGTAAATAAACATAGTAAGAAAGTATATAACTTTTTATTTATTTTTTGAGGTCTCCAGAACGAATTAATCAAATTCCCACAAAATTCTATAGTAAATCTATAATTGGTTAACGAACAATTTGGATAGCGAACATGGTTTTGGAATGGATTATGGTTGTTAACTGATCACTCACTGTATATAAGAACTTCCGATAAAGACCGGAAGTCATGTTATTTCAATTCAAAAACTTCTCCTGAAAGGAGTTAAATAGATGACTGGTACGACTCTATTGCTAACAGGAAATGTATAGGGGCAAAACACTATTAATTTGAAGGTGGAGAGCATATATTTTAAATTAAATAAATTAAAAATATGATTAAAAATTGCAGCTCATGATTTGTGATGATGTCAAAATAACTACTCGCTCATTTTTTTCTTTTATTTTAGAATGGCATATGTAACATCGTCTAATTTTGAAGAATTACTACCAGTTATCGAAAAGTCAATCAAAGAAGCTTCTTTTATTAGTAAGTACCTTTTTAATTTCATTGGAATTTAATTTACATATAATGATTTGAAATATTATGTAATTGATGTATGCTAAAAATGAGAAATTTACCTTAAGGTAAAAATTTATTGAAAAGTCTCACTAACTCTTTTGATAGTTTCAATAATTCTGAACAGAAATATTTTTATAAAATAACAAATAATATGCAAGAACATACTAAGCACTATTCAAGAAGAACATATTTATCAGGCTTTCATTGTCAGATTGCATTAGATATGACAAAATCACTATTTAATGAAATGCCAATGTTTAAATTTTTATATAATTTAGAGATATTACTATATTTTATAATGAATATCTCTCAAATGTAATATTGCCAAAAATTATGGCTGGAAAATGAAACTTGGTTGTTGATTACCTTATCATTTGTATATTATTTTATTTTTAAATAAAAATTGGATGCTCGGATAATATAATTGTACTATACTATAAAATAATGATAAATGTTGTTTTCTTTTTATCAATATAAATGCATTCGGTACACTTCATTTCATACCATCAAAAGAAGTTCTTATGCTCCAAATACAGTACACAATAGTAGAGGTGCTTTATTTGTGGCCACATACCAAAGGTACTAATCTTTAATATATGGCCTACAAAAAATCCTAATATAAAAACTCAGCTGAACTAAGTAACAATGAGTTTTACTGTGGTTGTGAGCCACTAGTGGCGCTTGGAGGCTGATATGAAAGTTACAAATGTGCCATCTGTGGTACATAACATTGTGAATGTGTTAAGTGCTACATTCCTAGCTTATTGCTTGTATAATTTTTGTATTTTAAAATGTTTCTCACATTATATTTTTTACAAAACATTGCAAGCCAATTCTTATGACTTATTTTCTTTTAAAATAGTCTTGAAAATCAATGTTTCTGAACTTTATTATTTTTGTTTTCATGTCATTTGAATTATATGGCTGTTTCTCTAATTTGTTTCCTGTTTGTCTACTAAAAATGAATTTTTATTAAAATCAAAGGATTTATAATAATTTTAGAAAATTTTCCATTGAAGTCATGTTTTAAATTATATACAAACCTTGAATATTCAACTTTATTGAATCATAACTTTATAAATTAATATGGTTTTGGTTTAGCTCGGTTAACGAACAAATTGGATAACAAACACTTTTGCGAAAGATTTTTATATTCAGACAACGAACACCTCACAGAACAAACACCAGAAGAAGTGACGTAAAATGATGAATACCATTTGGTCTTCTTTTGTCTTTGGGCAACAATTCAAAACTTTTCAGAGAGCAGGAGACGTCGACATCAATGCTCAACCCGGTATATACTGATAGGATAATATTCCTCCAAACCTTGAAACTCTCTCGTGTAATTCCAGCCTTTTATTTTTCTGACAAACAATTCTTTTATAGTATTCACAAGACTGTCGTGTGGGCACTCATTAAGTTTTGTGTCGGTTTTTATTTTTGAAAGGTGAGAGTATAATAGCAAAGATAGAGAGTGGGCAGAAGATGTCTGATGTTACTGGGCAGTATGGTCTGAACAGGTTACAGTAGGCCACAGTTCAATTTTATCTAAGAAAGATACAGTATAATCAAGAAGATTCAAGCAGCTAAAGGAGTAACAAAAATCACATCTGAGAAATAAAGAACATTGAAGAGCTCATAATGGAACTTGAAACGGATCTGACAACAAAAGAATGCCAAGAACTCTTCAACGAAGAACATCAAGAAATGACAAGATATGTTTTCTTTTGAAAAAGAGGATTAATGCTGGCATCTGCTATTAAAGATCTTTGAAGAAATGGGAGGATGTCAGAACAACTTTCTTAGAATGGCATTCAAACCAGGTTGAGGTTAACAGGCTTAGGAATCTCTACAATTACAATGCTATTAATTACTTCTGAAAAATCCCAAAGAAGAGAGAAAAGCAATCAACATTAGACAGATTCTTTAGCCCCTACAAACAGAAAAAAAATGACTAATAAAAATGCAAGACTGTGTATATATGTATTTTTATTATTACATATAAATAAAACATAGTAAGAAAGTATATATTTTTTTATTTTTTGGAGTCTCCAGAATGAAGTAATCAAATCCTCATAAAAACCTATGGTAAATCGATAATCAGTTAACGAACAATTCGGATAGTGTACAAAGTCTTAAAACGGATTATGTTCGTTAACTGATCGCCCACTGTATATTTAAGGTTCCTGACATTCATCTTCCAGACTAATTACTTTCCCAGCTCTGTTATACATAACAGGGGAAAGTATGGCAATCAGTCAAAACAATGACCTCTCGATATTTTTCCATTTTTGAACTTGGGACCTTGAAATGTCGAAAAATGCAAAAAAAATTTAAGGTTGTTTTTTTTTCTGTATGTATGGATGTTAGTGTTTGTGTGTGCATGGGGAGCACAATTTTGTTCACTCTCTTTGAAACTTAATTACTCCTGTGCTTTTTGCTGAAAATTTCTGAACTCACATAATATATAAATTAATAATTACTTTTTTGTCATTCGATCCTACTGATCTTTAGAACTAAGCAGACAAACACGAACAGTAACAAAAAAACTTTATTAAAAACATGAGAACTGTCATCGACATCCTCGGCCAACATCCAGGCAAAAACCCGCGAACTTTCGCGCCTCTTTTTCACGTTGCCAGCCAACATCTCGTTGGCAAGTGTTGCCAGGCAGTGTTAGGGATCTCTGGCGCTGGCGGCCACACTTTCATTACATACGAAAATGATCAACTGGGCCTGAATAAAGAATACATAGGAGTCACTAACAGAGCCTTAAACAAAAGACTAAAAGAACACATGTATGACATTAGTAAAGGACATTGCACTACCACCTTATCAAGAATGGCACAAGCGGGGAGGGATCACTAATTAATTGGAATGAAGCCAAAGTTATCAAACAAGTACGCTCACCATCGTTAGCATTAACCATGGAAAAATTTGAAATATACAGATCAGGGACAACAGGTAGATGTTTGAATTATAAAGACGCAACGAATTTGCCAACTGCGTGGAAATACATGATTGACAAACACCCCATTTAATCGAGCTTACAACGTATCCTCATCCCGTATAGAATATAGATATATATTATGTCAACATACATCCCAGATCAATACGTTTATTTAATTAATTTTATTAATGTTTTTATTATTGTTTATATTTTATATTTTACATGGAATGTTCCAACGGTTTTTTAAAATTTTGAAATATCGTGCGCATATACATTCGATCCTGCACGAGATAACATTCCAAAAGTAAAAATTGCTTGAAGATGACCTGTGGAACAGGTGGAAAACGTTCGCATTATTAAATTAATAATTTCTCAGAAGTATAAGGTGTCTGAGTAGTAAAATTTTAAACTCTGAGCATTTATTCAAGTAATTACTTCCATATTTGTTTACAGTAAATTAATAATTTATGTAGGTAGATATGAAGTTTTATCTACAATATGTGAACTATTAATTTATTGTATGATGATATAAAAGTATTTATTAATAAAAATTTAATCAAATTTTGAATTAAAATATTTTTTAGTTTAACAGTTGAAGATTTTGTTGAATTTTTTTTTTTTACCTTAGGTTTTGATACAGAATTTACAGGATTATATACTACTCCTGACTTAAAACCTAGGTAAATATTAAATTTTAGAATAATAATTGAATAAATGAATACTGTTCCATTATTTATTTATTTATTAAAGTGTTAAAAGAATTATTTTTGTATTACAGTTTATTTGACACCATTGATAAGAGATACTTGAAACTGTATTCAAGTGTTACTCAGTTTGCACCATGTCAGTTTGGTAAGGAATAATATTACAAATTAAACTTTTATGGTACATTTTTAAGTAATAATTGTTAAATTATTGATAATTTTGAACATATACATTCTTAATAATATTATTAAAGTAAAAAGACATTTAATAAAATATAATACACCTAAATTTTCTAAGGTCTTTCAGGTTTCTGGATATTCTGATATACTTGTATGTATATTGTATAATATTTTTAAATAAAATTCTAATCTTCTGAAATTTGAAGTTGTTTATTTTATATAAGTTGAGTGGGAATTATACATAGTTCTAAAGAATCTCAATCTTATTGTATAGTTCACAACAATTCTTCAGGCGGGAGTGTATGTATACAGTACTAAAACACTTTGCATAACCAAAAAGAACTCCAGTGAGTAATTATGGACAGGACTAATGTTTTTCGATCCTTTCCACGGATCTTCTTCGGATCAAAGGTTTTGAATCTGAATGCTTTTTGAATATTGTTGCATTTTTGAATCTGTTCTATTTCTTAGAATGTGCATTTATAATGTTAAATTTGGTTTGAGACATCAATGGCATAAAAATAAAAACAGTAATAATTAATTAAAGCACAAAAGAAAGGAAAGAGTATTAATTTCAAACATGAGAAAGTATTGTCTTAGGGCAGACATTACATTAAAATTGCAACCTAATGCAATTATAATAAACCTTAAAGCAAAATTATTTGGTGAATATTTCATAAAAAATACTTTTGGAAATTTATTTAGGGATATTTAGTGTGTGTTATCGATTATTATTGTTTTTATTTTTATGTTAGCAATGCCTCGCATCAAATTTAAAAGCATTCTGATTCAAAGCTTTTGACCTGAAGAAGATTGTAGAAGAATTGAAGGATTGAAAATATTAGTCCTTTTATCTGTGATTATGTATTGGAGTTGATTTGGTAATGCAAGGTGTTTTAGTAATGTATTTTATTGTTAGACATGAAGATTGTATTGTAATAGTCTTCATGTTTATTACACAATAATAATATAAATATAAGTTGATGATATAATAGTAATATTAAAATTAGTTTTTAATGTTTAATAGGTTTGACTGTATTCTGTAATGAAAAAGAAGAAAATAAGTAAGTAGAAGTTGTATAAAAATTTACATGAAATGCACAATATTCTTGTATGTGAACAATCCTTTATAAGTCTAAATGTTCAACTGGAATGAGCAATTAAGATTATATACTTAACAGTTTTTAATTTCTAGCAAAATCATTTTATTTTAACTAATGTTTTTGGCCTATTTAATAGGCCATCTTCAGATTACAGTTCTAATTTATAAGATGATCATATGTTCAATACTGGAATAAGGTTCAAAGATATTAACATATGCTTAAAGATTTAAAAATTAAGGTTAATAGTTGTGTGTTGCAAACAATTCATCCAGCATTTGTGACTTACAGAAGAAATGCTGGCTAGAACATATAGAAAACTTGCATTAGCCTTCTTAAAGATTTGAACACGATTTTTGAACCTTGTTCCATTTTCAAATATATTTTATCAATCATATAATTTACATCTGTAACCTGAAGATGGCCTATAAACTAGGTTAAAAACATTATTTAAAACAATTTTTCTGGAAATTAAAAGGTGTTAAGTATATGGCTTAAGCCTTTATAAAAAATTCTTCAATTTTGCTTTTTATTTAAAAACATACACAATATTTAACATTCTTAATAATTTGAATATTTCAACTATGCTGATTAAGGGTATGAACATAGTTGAAATACTCATTTATTTAAAAATACATAATTCAAATAAAAACAAAAAAAATTTGGAATTTTATTATTGTGTCTTTCTCACCTCGTGGGAACAGAATTAAATACAAGCAGAGATGACATTTCTTCGTAAATTCTTTTCTTGCTAAAATTATTTAAAATCATTTTTAAAAGTACTTATATGAGATGGATGTACTAAGAAAATTCTAAATTATATTTTTGTGTTTGTCTTTAAATTGCATATACTTTTTAGGCATTTGATAGTGTGGAACAGACAAAATAATGTGGAATGCATGCGTAGTTTGATACACTATGATGTGTATCAAACTGTGCATGCTTTCCACGTTAATTCTGTTTGTAAAATTATATGCTATTTAATTAAATCACATAAGTCGAGAGGAACGTTGTACATCTATTATGTTGTATTGTCTGACATACAGCATAATAGATGTACAACATCCCTCTCGACTTATGCGACAGACCTGGACATTGCAGCGGACTTTGCAGGAGCACATATTATCCTCACCATCCCGCATCCCAAACACCTCAAATGGTTGGAGGCAATAGAAATATTTAAGCTGGATGCAGAACAACATGCACGCATTAATTTTAAAGAGGAGATGTTCCTTTCAATGACATGGCAGATCATGTTGGACAATAGCATTTAATTTTACAAACAGAATTAACGTGGAACGCATGTGCAGTTTGATACACATAGTACTGTTCGATGTTTAAAGGTTCTGGAACGCATGTGCATATAGCATCCTGAATAGAACATCGTTCAAATAGTGTTCGAATTTTAACAGAAATTGTAGGAGATTGCAGGAAATTGCATGTAGATGCGTGAGGAAGAGCCCAGAAAAGGTGTCGAAAACATTTGCAAGTATAGAGCATTAACACTCCGGTTATTAGGTTAAGGCAAGTAGATATTTATTCATTCCGGTGTGGTAGATAGTCAAGTATTAAAAACTACTGTTGGAATGTGTTTGATATTCTTAGTATTTACTAGAATATCAAGCAAAAAATAAATCAGGTATCATATACATATGTATTACAATACAAGTAATAAGTTTTAATCTTGATTATCATTAGTAATATTTATTTTTTTATTTCTCATAGATACAGAGCACAAACATTCGTCTTTTACATCCGATCACATTCAATTTGCTCAATTGATCATTGTTTTTCTTTCCAAGTAAGTATGTTGATGAAATTAAATTCTAAAGTTATGAAAAAATTGAAAGTCCAATTTCTTTGTTGTGTTTATCAATGGAAAAAGAAACCAGCAATGAGTTGCATAACTTTTCTGGCTGCTATGAGATTTCATTAAAAATATAACTTTTATATCAATAATAATTAAATTGTACTTGGTATCATCTGTTCAGATTTTCTTATAAAAGCTTTTTTATATTATTACAAAATGGCAAAAAGCTTAACTTTGAGGGTAGGGATGATTTTTTTTAAAAATTGTAAATGCTAATAATGAGTGAAATCATCATTAAGTTTGACCCTACTCGAGATATGATACACAATGCTTGCATTTATCTCCCTCCTCCCTCAACCTTTAACCACCAAAATTTTATAGCATCAAAGCTCCTTACACAAATTACCATGCCAAATTTTGTTTCTTAATACCTTGTCCTGAGGTATTAAATTAAATAGATGCTAACACACACATACATATTTTGGGTAACGGTTTTTTGGCTTTTTTGGAATTAGAGGTGTCAAAACATTACAATTCCAAGAATTTGCAGGGTCAAATTATTACAACATATTATAACAGTCGAGAATGTAATCCATGTTACATTAAAACAGAATAGAATGTTGTTTGTCTGGATTCAATTCCAGGTCCCTCACAGCATTAGGATAGTGTCTTAACTAGGGTTTCTCATTTCCCGGACCTTTGCTTGTCCCAGGATTTCGAGACAAAAGTGATGTTTCCCAGGATCCTGGGATATAATTAATTATTTATAAGATATAAAATAAATCTTGAAATTGAATGATATAATTATTTTTCATTTTTAAGTAATTTAATATGTCCTACAACCTCCAAAATAATAATAATAATAATAATGCTGTATAAAATATGTATTAGAAATTACCATTGAATTTCATAAAAATTTTCACAAATAAAAAAAAATTTATTAAAGTTTGTTGGAAACTGCTTACAACGAAAAAAAAATGCCTTTAAATTGAGTTGAAAATTTAAAGAAAATAGATCAAACTTCTTAGAAGGTAATGAGGTATGAAGGTAAATGAGCTATAAAGGTAATTTAGTAATGAAAAGTCCTGCTACTGAAAATGCTTTTTCTGCTTCAATTGATGTGGGTAGAATCGTCTTTAATGCATTTAAAAGAAGACAGATCTTAAGTGTTTTTTCAATTGTAACCTCAAAGATTTCTGGTATGTTTTCAAGATGCATTGCAGTACTTTCTTTGCTGATTAGTTTTCTTCATTTGTCTGCCTCAGCTGCTTTAATAGCGACATCAAGCTTGTAGCCGAATAATTCAGCAGTTCGTTTGGCTTTAGTAATCGGGTTTATCATAGTTGCATACCTTCATACTCATTTGTATCCTTGCCCAATTTGTACAATCTGGCATAATGCAGTTATTGAAGCTACTGGGCATGGTTAAAAATTAAGACATCGTCGACACAGATATTACAGGTTCTGACAAGTAAAGAAGTTTCAGTCCTGCCACAAATAGGCTACATATTATTTATTAACAATCTCTGACATGACATAACAAGTAAAAATTTAAAAAACTAACAAAGCAGGCTTAAAATTAATAAATACAAATGTATTCTGACAGTTTATGAGTTAATTATACTATTTATTTGCAAAATTTCCTCAACCTTGACACAAAATAAGAAAAAAGTGAAATTTTAAGAAATTTGTTGGATGAGAATTTCAGGATTAAAAAACAGCCGGGATCTCTGTATCCTATTAGAGAAACTTTAGTCTTAACTCTCTCAGTCATATAGCTATCTGTTTTTTTATGACTTACAGTAATACCCCGAACTTATACGATAGGTGGGACCGAGCAATAACCGCGTAAGTCGGGGTATAATTTCGCATATAAATACATACAAATTATTTTTAATTGGGGCCGGAGACTAAAGAAAACAATAATTTAGAAAAAACAATGTTTAATAAAATCTTAGATAATACATATGTATAACAAATTATATTATTAAAATCGTAAACTGAAGTTATTTTGATGTAGAAGACTTCATAAAATCTAACAAATTCATCTGACGGCTCAAAGATTCTTTTTTCTCCCGCAAAATTTCCTTGTAGCATGTTAATAATTTTTTCATTTCTCGTTTAGTAGAAGAAATGCACTCTGTGTTGGAGTCTATATTTTCTAAAATTTGTAACCCTTTTTCATTTTTGTATCGAAGTCTTTAATAATAACTTTACATTACAAAAATAAAGTTTTCCTTTTCTTGTTTGATGCAGAAGAATCAGTTCTACTTCATTTGGATGGCATAGTAGAGTCTCTCAAGTCTCCATAAACATAAATAACACAAAATAAATTGTAGCTATGTGCGTCTTAAATATCGTCGCCAGGGGTAGCTTTCCTCATCTACATTTTACCAGCGCCTATTTCATTGTAGATAAAAGCTGAACCAACCCCAAGAAGGCATGATGGAGAATAGAAGACGTCCGTACTTTACCAGTTCCTGCTTCTTTACAAATGTTAATATTTTTAATTGGATATATGTTTGTGTTTTTAAAGACTGTTTGGCGGCCAGTAGCCTAAAAGGAAAGGTCAGTCGCCAAAAGTGTAATGTTTGGAACTTAAAAATGGTGGTCCCATGTTCCGGAAAGGACTTTGTCTTCAGAAAATTAATTAAACATAATTATCGCCATCGCGACGAAAATTAACGGATAAATAACACAAAATAAATTGTAGCTATGTGCGTCGATTCCCCGCGACACGTCCGAACTTGTAAGCTGAACAAGAGGTGGGGGAGTGAGTAAACAATAGTTGCGTGGCACTCAAACAAAAGATGAATCAACGAAACTTAAAAATCGCGTAACTCCGGGTTCGCATAAGTCGGGATAGTGTAAGTCGAGGTATTACTGTATTTCAATCTATATAGTAACAATGAATCTTTCATTTCAACTTTATCCCAAGATTGAAGCAGTCATAAAGTTTGAAAATTCGTTTGTATGCATTTCTTCCAATCTCCTGTGTAGAGTAGATTTCATATGCTATTTTATATTAAAAACTAGAGTTATTTTTGTGTTTAAAAAATTCAAAAAATAAAACAAAATTGATGTGAATAATATAAATTTATTAAGTTTTGTTGACAATTGTTCCTCCTCTGTTTATTAACTAAAACTGAAATATTTTGTTTAAACACAACCTATCATATTAATTGGTTTATCATATCATTTTTACTGGTCTTTAAGGGATAGAACCAACCGTACATTTCTCTGTAACGACAGTATTTTTTTTTTACATAGAATTTTTGGGAACGTATCTACTATGTAAAAGTAGAACTGGCAACAGTAGACCCCCCCTATAACACGGTAGATACGTTCCGTGCTATATGAGTCTGTGTTGTACGAGTCACTTAAATACATGAGCCAGTTACAGCCCGGCACGTGTGCAGTTTAGGGGCTATGGCTGTTTGAAAGATTTTCTTCCATAAAATTAATCAATTCTAGGCTAATTTGACTCGAACATTTCCAAAATACATATAGTTTTTATGGGAATAATCCATATAAATTGTGCTTTAAACAAAAAATTGTAGGATTACTTACCAAGTGTGCACCGTCCAAAGATGCCATTGCCTAAGCTTGTTTTCGTCGTGGAGCGGCTAATCAAACAGCGGACGCGTTTCCTGATAAGTTATTCTTTCTGCGAAGAATTCGCTGAACTTTGGAGACATCATTAATAGAAATATAATTTTTATGGCAATGTGTATTATATTATAATACATATGTAAATGTTTTTTTTCACAAGAACTGTATAAAAATTTATCAATACTTTTCCACCTAAACTCTCCGTATATACGCATGGTGCGGGACGGCAGCAAGTAGTTCGGCTGCTTGTCCACTATTGGTCTAGATTCGATCAATCCTGTCGCGACACGAGTCGGCGATGATGTTTTACCATGTTATACAAGTCTCTTCTAGTGTGTTATACAAAGACAGTCGCAATTTTTTCTGTGTTATACGAATCCATGTTATAGGGAGGTCTATTGTATATCAAATTGTTACTATGTGTAGGGATTTTCTTTTCTGGAATACTTTATGAATCTATAAATATTCAATAAATTTTTATCAAAATATCTTAATGAAGAGTTAAGATGATTTTCTTTATAAATATTTGCACTTGTAGTTTCTAATAATTAGAAATTAAAACTAAAGAAGTTAATGAATCTTTTATGATATCTGTTTAAATAAAAATTAATAAACATTTTCAAAGCTTAGCAATTACAATAATAATTTTATAATTGATGATTACATTTATAATTCTTGAAATGATTATGAAAATATAAATATTTTTTATTACATTAATAATTTTATTTAGATTATTTGAATATAATTTCAGACGTCCTGCTTGCAGTTTTTGTGTGATCATGAATTTAACTTTAATAAGGTTGGTTTCAGTATGTTAATTTGATTTTTTTATTTTATTGTTGTTATAATTTTAATATTATTATTTTCAAATGATGAATTTATCTGTGTTCTTATATATTATATAATAAACGTATATATTACATTTAATTGAAAGTTACATTTACAGTTTGCATTCGAAAGTATTCCATACTTAAATGAAGAAGAAGAAAAACAGTTAAAAACTGACTTAAGTAATCAGTTACAACCTTTATTTAGGTATGTTAGAAATTAGTTTTTGCCTTATTTTACAGTAGTAGTACTGTATCTGAATGAATCAAATTTGCCCTTTATGAAACAGGAAAAAAATCATAATAATAATAAATTGACGTTTTTAAGGTATTATAAATGTTTTAAATAGTACCCCAACATCTGCTGTAAATATTCAGGCTAAATTTTGGATATATGATTAAACATTAGAAATAAATTTGACACTAGAGGTAGGTGTTAGGTGCCATCTCTTATTAAAATTAATAATTATAATATTTAAATAATTTAGATTAAACTGGAAGAAAAGAATCAGCCCGGGTAGCATAACTGGCAACCGGTCCGCACGATAAGCAGGAGTTGCAGGTTCGAGTCCCGCTTTGGGCCGATTCTTTTCTTCCAGTTTAATCTAAATTATTTAAATATTATAATTATTAATTTTAATAAGAGATGGCACCTAACACCTACCTCTAGTGTCAATCTCTTATTAAAATTAATAATTATAATATTTAAATAATTTAGATTAAACTGGAAGAAAAGAATCGGCCCAAAGCGGGACTCAAACCTGCAACTCCTGCTTATCGTGCGGACCGGTTGCCAGTTATGCTATCCAGGCTGATTCTTTTCTTCCAGTTTAATCTAAATTATTTAAATATTATAATTATTAATTTTAATAAGAGATGGAACCTAATGCCTACCTCTACTGCCAAATTTATTTCTAATCTTTAATCATATATCCAAAATTGAGTTTGATTATTTATGGTAGATGTTGGTGTATTGGCTTAGGATATTGGGTTTAATTTGATGTTTATTTAAATAGTAAATATACGAAACTATTTATTGTTTTATCAACTTGTATAATGTAACTAAAATTTTCAAATTCTGCAGTCTTAGACTGAGACTCCACTAGCATAAAAACCCTGGCCATAAAAACTTTTAATCACGTGACCGTGATATTTTTACACCAAAGCAGATTGTAAAACCAGCGTAAAGTGAGTTGAGCAGTGTTCAACTTTTGACACGAATATGTCCGTAAAACAGTACCATCCACCAATCAGAAATCAGAGGAATCTAGGTCATTGTGACATGGTGCGAAAATGGCAGAAAACGAGCTTTTGTGTATGTTCTCTCATGGCTACCTGGAAAAGACCTAGAGTAGATGTGGAATGATTTATCAAAAACATCCGAAAGTATTCGTGTTTCTACGACAAGAGGTATCGCGATTATAATAATGGATGTCTTAAACATGATATGGACGGCCGAAGGAAAATCCTTCAATTCAGAGGAGTATATAATAAAAAAGCTAAGCTTAGAAGTGCTGTATATTATCTTAATAAAACGATAATAACCGTTAATATATGAAAGTAAAGCCTCATAATTTAATTCATATTATAATTCATTTATTTTTACTACATTTGTAATTATAGTACAGAAAAAACTCGTAGAATATAATCATTGTCTTTATATCAATATATCACGTATACAACCATAACTTTGATAGTACCGTTGAAGTAAAAACTTCACTAGTGGAGCTGGTCCACCGTAATCCAAGTGCAAACACAAATAGGTCACATAGTTAAAAGTATTTACTGCCAGGGTTTTTACGGTAGTGGAGTCTCGGCCTTAATCTGTAACATGATTATCAATGATAAAAACAGTTGCTAACATTTACTACAAGGAAGCCATAATTTGTAAATAATGCTAATATTGTACCATTTTAATAAGATAGCCAATGTGGAATGCCTTTTAAATCATATGAGGAATTAGAAAAGTGTTAATATTCAAATATTTTAAAATAATTTTGAGAAAGTATAATGTATAACATATAGATGGATGTATGTGCTTGGAAAGATCTTGATGTACAGTGATACCTCATAATTTAATTCATTCTAGGAAGCCATTTGAATTTTGAATTGTTTGAAGTCCAAAGCAATTTTTCCCTTTAGAAATAATGAAAACTGAATTAATCCATTCCCAAACTCTGAACAATATCCATTTTGATAAGTTATGAGTATTTGCTATTTTAAGTTTAAGATAAAAATAACACAATTAAATGCCCTAATAATAAATTAAAACACAAAAACTACAAATAAATACAAGGTGTCCCATAAGTTTTATGAATTTTTAAACTATTTACAAAGTTGAAAGAATTGGTCATTAAAGCCCAATTCCAAATTAAATTTTAGAAACATCTGAATTAAAAATTAACTATTTATAATTATTAAATTTAATATGAGATGGAAGCATAACTGCCTACCTCTAGTCAAATTAATTAATTTCTAATATTTAATTATAGCCTTTGCATAGCGCAAGAATTTGGTGTGTTTATTGAACACATTATCTGATTTTTTTGGTTTTCTGCAAATCGAATTTGCATTTGAGGTTGGTTCATTCTGCACTAGAAGAAAAGACGATGATTCACGATCCTTAACAATATTATGTATAATTTTCTTTGAATAAACATTATACAACATTATACATAATATTGTATTTTTCGGTGTGGAACGCATTATCGTATTTTACATTAATTTATATGGGAAAAATTGTTTCGCTTAACGAGTGTTTCGCATTACGAGTAAGACTCTGGAACGAATTATGCTCGTTAAGCGAGGTTCCACTGTATACAGTACTTGTAAATTGGGGTTACATTATATTAAATTATTAAAAATAAAATGTTTATGTATTTTTCTGAGAAAAAAAAAATACATGGAACAAGTTATAAAAATATATTAAAACTAGTTTGTTATACCCAATGTTGACTGTGTTTATAGGAGAAAAATTTAAAACAATTATTAATTTTACTAAAATACTATTCAAAAATAAAAATATTTGTCCTTAGATGACGAACAACAACAACAACAAAAAAAAAATGATACATTTCACAGTATAATTTGAAAATGTAATGATGTTCTTCTGGTGATACAAATTACGAGGCGTGTTTTTAAAGTAAGTACCATTTTAATATAACGCCGCTGGAGCACTGCAGTCAGCACTTAGTGCATGCACACTGTGTACCTACATCTGTTGGGAAGCCACAAATGCCATTACGGAGCCAGTAGACTGTGTTTACTGTTGTTTGTGTGTTATTGAAATGCCGCTGCTCATTGAGAATCCCGCCGACTGCGAAGTGTTTGCCGTTATTCGTTTTCTCAGTGCTAAAGGCTCAAAAGTGGCTGAAATTCATCGCCAAATCAGTGAAGTTTATGGTGAAAGCGTTATGAGTGATGGAATGGTACGAAAATGGGTTAAGGCCTTTAGTAATGGCCGCACAAACATTCACGATGAGGAACGAAGTGGGCGACCTTCAGTCATTATCGACGATTTGATTGAAAAAGTGGACTGTAGAGTGAAAGAGAACAGACGATTCACGATTTCATCTTTATCTAAAGAGTTTCCTGCAGTTTCAAGAAGTGTTCTCTGTGAAATTGTGACCGGATGATTAAATTATCGAAAGTTGTGTTCCCGTTGGGTGCCGAAAATGTTGACGGAGGAGCACAAAACCAAACATTTGGCCAGTGCATTGACTTTTCTTGAGTGCTACAGTGACTAGGGAGATGAATTTTTTAAGCCGTATTGTTACAAGCGATGAAACGTGGGTAGCCTACGTTACACCGGAATCGAAGCAACAATCCATGGAATGGCGACATTCATCATCTCCAAGGAAAGTCAAGTTCAAGCAAACAATTTCTGCTCAGAAAATCATGCGCATGGTGTTTTGGGACAGATACAGAGTGTTGCTTATTGATTTTTTGCCTCATGGTGAAACAATCAATTCAGCTGCATACTGTGAGACTTTAAAAAAACTGCGCCGTGCAGTACAAAACAAAAGGCGGGGCTTACTGAGCAAGGGTGTCGTTTTGCTCCATGATAATGCTCGTCCACATACGGCAAATCAAACTCAAGACCTAATCACATCATTTGGCTGGGAACAATTAGACCACCCTCCATACAGTCCCGACCTAGCGCCGAGTGACTATCATTTGTTTCTGCATTTGAAGAAGCATCTGGCAGGGCAGCGCCATAACAATCATGACGAAGTCAAAACGACTGTTCTGCAGTGGTTGTCTCATCAGGCGGCAACATTCTTTGAGGATGGAATACAAAAGCTGGTCCCACGATACGATAAGTGTCTCAATATTAATGGGAATTATGTAGAAAAGTAGTGTAAAATATGGGCTTTCACATAAATAAAAATTTTGTTAAAAATGTTTGCTTGTTTTTTTTTATATTTCAAAACGGTACTTACTTTAAAAACACGCCTCGTATATTGCTGATGTTAATTATGCTTTATGAATTTTTAATTATAAGAATGGTGTTACTTTTATGATAAGTTTTTTATATAATCAAGAATTGATATTTTTCATTTTATTGCATTTTTGTGTAGTACAATTCATGTTTTCTAGTTTTTATATTTTTTGGTACTTGAAGCATGTGTCTATACATACAATATACATTGAAATGTATATTGTAAGTTAATAGTTATGATGTGTTGAAGGGATATGAAGAAACAGATAATTTCATGTGATTGTCACAGTTCTTATACTGATGTAGCTACCTGCATCAGTGTAAGAACTGGCTAAATTGTTTAATTTAATATTTTTGGGTGTCATGTAGTGTATAATGCAAGTTTGAAGTACCTTATTTTGCTCTATATTGAACAGATATTCTTTTCACTTAGGGACAGGAAACAAAATGTGTGGAATAATACTTTTACCCCTAGGAAATTATTCAGTAAGTAACAAAATTGTGTGATGCGAGAAATAAAGAAAACATATATCAAAGAAAGGTGAATTTGAAAATAAAATTAATAATGCTTCTTTATATACAACATTGTGTGTTTTTCTGAAAGGAGAGTATACATAAAGATTATTAACAGTTCCTATCCTAGAGCATTCTATATACAGTTCATCAAGAGAAAAACATTCTTGAAATTGTAGGACAAGTTTCAATGTTTGTCCCTGCAATTTGTTAATTGACATGGAACTGTAAGCGTCTAAATTGAAGTGACACTTGTTGATAGATAGCGACTCTATTGTGTATATGTTGTTGTAAAGCAAGCATAGCTGCATCTGATTCCTTGTTAACATATTTGCATGCATATTTGATAGACTTGACAGTTACAAAATTCTACATTTATGTAAGCATTAAATGTTTTAGTCCATTTATTATCAATTTCATAAAGTCCAATTCTCATTGTAAAGTCTCCATCATCAGGTTTTCTTCTGCAATATAAGGGATAACCATCTCCTGTTTGAGTGTCTTTTATAAACTGTTTTATATTTGGGTTGCAATTTTCAAACATTGTAGACTTATAAACTCCCACTGACATCTGTCTGTCTGTCCTTCCTTAATCTTGAGAACTGAGTTATATAGATGAAAGTTGAGACCAGATATAGCAGACCAGAAAGTTGAGACCAGATATAAGTTTAGGAGCAAGAAGTGTGATTAACTATATACAAACTTCCAGTGCAAACTGGAATTTTGTATTTTGTTGAATGTGCAATACATATTGAAATAACGTAACTTTTGGTTTGCATCAGAAGTCATGTTATTTATCAGTACAATAATTTTCATGCCAAACACCATATAAACATTGCAAAAAGTTCACTGAGTTCAGCATTATGCCGCTAGTAAACAAACGGTCTCATCCCACCTACTATTTAGAGAAAGTGCTCGCTAAATTTCTGCGCGCCATAGTTCCAGATTCCCCACACGTTACTCCCTCTTCTGTTATTGCCAAGTCCACCATCGCATCAAGCATCGGAGTTCTATGACATCAAGCCTACACCTTCTACAAGCTAGATGTAATTTCTTTATACCCTTTTGTACCCACCTTTGAGGCCGTAATGCTGGCTAACTCTCTCCTACTAAAAAACGGCTTCAGCATTCAGCAGGTACTTGACTTACAAGATGCACTTGTTTTTGTCACTGAGCATAACTACTTCCGTTTCAACCAGAGAATTTATTTACAAAAGCAAGGGGTCCCCATGGGCTCTCCTTTATCTGCCATCTTAGCGGAACTCATCATGAGAGAGATAGAGTGCAGAACATTCGATTCCCCACTTGCTATCTGCGCTATGTAGATGACATCTTAGTAGCGTGGGAAGACACAGAGGAGGCCTTTCTTACCTTTAAGCAACACCTCTCAAGTGTATACCCTTCCATTAATTTTACCTGGGAGAAAGAGAACGACACTGCAATAACGTTCTTAGACCTGCGTATATGTAAGTCTCTGGAAGGTCTACAATTCTCGGTACAGCACAAGTCCAACGTAGCTCCGTACATCATCCCAGCAGAGGCCTTTCAGCCTTCTTGATATGTCAACGCCGCCATTGCCTCCCTCATAAGAA
Organism: Centruroides vittatus; assembly: GCF_030686945.1. Classification (NCBI taxonomy): domain Eukaryota; kingdom Metazoa; phylum Arthropoda; class Arachnida; order Scorpiones; family Buthidae; genus Centruroides; species Centruroides vittatus. The sequence continues at coordinate 406,622 of NW_027122582.1, forward strand.
GGGCGTTTTTGCTTTCTTCCATGCAGGAACTGGCCAATATCGAGTTAGATAACATCAGTTTGGCAATACACACGGCTGGCTTCTCACGTGCAAAATTTACAGATGTGCTCAGTAGGGTAAAGAAGTCATTGTTTCCAAGCACCATGCTAAGCAGCAAGAGGGAGGTTTCGGTGATTCAAACATCGTTGCCATACCTCAGACCCCTCTCTATACGTATCTGCAGAATATTTAGGAAGCGTAACCTGGTACTACCATTAGCTCCACTTCCAAGCTTCTGTGTAACGACAGAGACAAGTTCTCCACGCTCAAGAAGTCGGGGGTCTATGCTGTCCCACTGGAAAATCTAGCAACAGAAGTAAGCACATGATATATCGGGGCCACCGCCAGAATGCTTGCCAGCTGCCTTGCCGAGCACTAAGATGATGTGGTGAGGGGTAAGCAGGCCACAGAGCTGGCAAAAAAGGCTTTCAAACAAATGCTATGGTCGCAAACGCATATGCTCAAGTGCTGCAATGATAGAAAAATAGTTTTCATCTGGGAATCCCTCCTTACCACCACACTAGAAGCATGCAACACTCCCACTCTTGATCTGCCCAATGTTTGGGTCACGTTATTCAAGCGTTTAAGCGAGTTTTAGTGTTTTCTAATATACGATTAGCGTGAGCGCGGGCTGCGCATGCGTGGCCTCACTAGTCGCGGAGCCAGATGCTCGATCAACTTTCGAACGTTTTGAATTTTTCGTTTTACGTTCTTAATGGCTTTGGTAAAGCTTTATGCGTTCTATTCTGCATCGGATTAGTTCTTTTTTAAAGTTTTTTGGCAAATTTATGCACTCGCCTGAAGACAATGACAGTAAGGTTCGTCGAAAGTACTTACGACAAGCAAATGTGGACATAATGCTGAACTCAGTGAACTTTTTGCAACGTCATGTTATTTGAATTCAAAACTTTCTCCTGAATAGAATTAGCTAGATGACTTTACTGTTAACAGGAAAAGTATGATAAACATGGTCAAGGCACCACTAAAATCAAGAGTATATATTTTAAATTAAAGTTGCAGCCCAGCATTATGATGATGATGTAATAATTGTTTGTTATATTTAAATTTTATATTGTGTTCATTTAAATTTAGAACTTTCAAATTTGTAATTTATTCTCTTTTAATTTTAAAATGCTAGTTTTGTATTAGATTTGTTAGTTTGTTCCGTTTCTGTAATTCTAACTGAGGAAGATGTATGAATAGGTCAAAAATGTTTTTATTGTATTAAACCTTCTGCTGGAAGTCATTGAGGTGTGTTTCTATAACTCATTGTAACGTTTTGTATATTTATTGTCTTTCATACAAGGTGAATTAAAGTTTAGAAAACAACACAGACCATGCACCATTTGAGTTTGAACTACAGTAGAGCATCAATTATCCGAAAGCCAATCAAGCGAAACGTCGGTTAACTGAAAGCGTTCCAGTCGGACTGTGTTGTGCTGAATCAAAAGTTTTTGATACTAGATTAACTTCTAAAGTATAATTTTTTTTGTTTTTATATTTTTCAGTATATTTATTTTGTTTGTACAAAATAAAGAAATAATTTTTAATGATACAATAGCCATGATTATTATTATAAAACTTTTTGTTAAGCTTAACATCGATGAAAATTCAACGTGAAGCGACATGCAATGGAGAAAAATTTCAACGTGGGATATATTAATATACTATTATTGGGATATACTAATATACTGTATTAACAATGTATTTTTTCGTACATGATTGGTTATCCGAAAAATCGATTTTCCGAACAACCCCAGTCCCCAATTGATTTCGATAATCGACACTCTACTGTATTTCAAAGACTTCTTAGCTGAACTTTCAGAATCTAATGCAGACAAAGATAATATAATCAATTTGGTCAACTTGAAGTTTGATGATCAGCCAAATCAAAATATGTGCATGGGGCAGTCCCTTTTTTGCTATTCAACAGTGTACTGTACATATGGCATCTTATAGAGTAAAAAAATGTTATACTTTGATATTAAATCTATCAATTTTAATACTTTTAAGTAAAAAACTCTGGCTGTGAGATTATGTCTATGAATGTATGTTTGTCCAAGTAGTAATTCATTCTGAATTACTACCTGAACAAACCTATATTCATTGCATGTAAATGTAATAAATAGATCAGGTCAACCATAAGTGTGAACATATATTATTGCATCTTGTGTTTTCTCATGCATGTAACATGGACTGCCTACAAAATTTGATAAAATTGAGCAAGTTCTTTTCCAGCTACATCATCGTTGATTTCTTCTCTTAGATGTATATATGAATCGCATCTTAAATCTCTCTGACGAGTTCTAATGTAACACAATTTTTCTGCTTCTATTTTTGCACACACAACAGCAAATTAATGAAAAAGGTTTCTAGCAAACATAAAATGATTTAATGAATTATTACAAATCACAAACTTGTAAGCATGGAAGTCCATGCTGGAATTGTTCTCTCTGGAAACTGTTTTGTTAAAATGTACACCTGCTAGAAGTATTTCAAAGTGATTACTATTTCCATTTGGAGAAGATAGATAAGAATATTGCAAAGCATGATACGATCTATGAGTTTCATTAATGAATTGCAGAATATTGTCTTGAGTTTTAAGCACAATGTCTCTGTCGTCATGTTCTTGACTAGCGATGATTACAGCCAGTTCGTTTCTAATTTGTTAAAATCAAACCCCACGTATATGTAGTGTTAACATCATTTTCCAGTTCAGCTGAAAGCATTAATTTTCACTTATAATCACACTGCCTCCTTCATTCTTCCATCTTGCAATTGTTTAACTATATCCTGCCAATATTTTCTTTCTAACACTTCTGTCCATCTGGTATCGTTTTTCTGAGTCCTGTGCATTATATGATGTTCAGATGCTTTTTTAAGGCATAAATGAAACATTGCTTCAGAATTCTTACATTCTTAATGTCATACAGCTTCTAAGTACTATAGGTCCAACCTACTTCTGCTTCTTTTTCTACAGCCCATTGCAATAAAATTGTGCTATTTGTTGGGTATTGGGTAATGGATTTGAAATGCTCTTTGATCCTGACATTCACTGATCTGTAAGTGGATTCTACATAGAAATTTGAAGGAGAATGAAGGCGGAAATGTGATATAAGTGTGAAAATTAATGCTTTTAGCTGATCTGGGAAATGATGCCTGAGGTTGTTTGATTTTAACAAGTTAGAATGAAAAGTATAGTATGAATTATATTGTCAAAAATGTATCATTTGAAATATTGTTTGATCTGTCAAAAATATTTGAATTCAGTTAGAACAGTAACTTTTGTTCATTACAAAGCCAAAGCTGTCCTAAGACAGGATGAAAATGTTCCTTTGTGGAAAAATTTAAATAGTTGGCTATCTGCAAATAAGCATTTAATACAGATAGACTGCAACCACTTTATCAGATACATAACTATATTGTGGATCATACTTAAAGTCATTTAAATTCCACTGTGGAGCATCGCAGGCTGGACATCGCGATCGCAATCGTCTTTTTCCTTGAGCCTGAAGTTGTGTATCATGTCTGTCTTCTGGTTTTTGACGTCCATAAGTTCTTAAGTTTTGTGCTTGAAAACTGCTTTGTTCTTGTTCACAAGTTTCTTGTTGTCTACTTGCAGCTTGAGTTTGACGTTTGGTTTGACGTTTTTTGGAAGTTTTTTGTCGTCTATATTCAGCTTGTCTTTGAAGTCTAATTTGATGTTGTTTAGCAGCTTGTTGTTGTCTATATTCAGCTTGTTTTTCAAGTCTAATTTGACGTTCTTCAGAAGTTTCTCGTTGTCTACGTTCAGCTTGTCTTTGAGCTTGTTTTTCGAGTCTGATTTGACGTTGTTCAGAAGTTTCATGTCGTCTATATGCAGCTTGTCTCCGAGCTTCTGTTTCAAGTCTGGTTTGATGTTGTTCAAAAGTTTCACGTTGTCTACGTGCAGCTTGTCTTGCAGCTTGTTTTTGAAGTCTTTGAATGCGTTGCTCTTCTGTTTCGGCTGCTATTTCTGCTCGCCTTTTTTTAGCAGCAGTAGTCTTTCCATAAAGAAAGCGTTTCTTGGGGGGCATAATCAGCTGTAAGAAAGTAAATAATACATTGAAACTCATGTTTGATAGTGTTTTTGAAGGATGTTGCCATACTTGCCAACCATTAGTATGGGGGGTGTTGGTAGAAAAATGCTGATTTTTGAATAAAAACAGCATAAAAAGTGAAAAATTCTTTATTAACATTGCACAAAGCTTATATTAAACACTGTTAATAAACAAAATTTAATTTATCTCTGCATGTGATATTTTATAAAGTTATTGCCATAAACACTGTCAAGAGTATGGCAAAAGCTTTATACTTTTTAACATCACAATTTTAAAAAGTTCAAGTATTTTAAGGGAAACATCATAAATTTAGGTGTAGATTTATGATGTGTTCCATCTTGATCTTCACATTCTTGCATGAGTGCCTCCTGCTATATACATTTGTGCTATGGTTTGCTTTGTTAGTGTTACAGTGTACTCATGACAGTTGCTATCAGCCAGTTTATTGGCTTCCACTGCAATTTTTAAGGACAGTGATTTTTCTGGTTGTGATTTATTTCCTATCTCTGTCTTACTTTTTCTCATCATGCAGAATATCTTTTCCATTTGCCACATTGCAATGCATGGGAGGCCCTGCAATGCCGTGTGGCAAAACCATCATCACCCTATTTTATTATTTTATAAAGATTACAAATGTTTGTAAAATATCGCAAATCTGAAAGAACCATCTAGTTTCTATTCCTGAGACAGTTCGTATCATATGGTCTGCATATTCTTAAGTGACAAATCAAATGTTTCTTCTCTTTGGGTGGAGAAACTGTAGCACTGCTCAGTAATTTGTTCAAACTGTAAAAGTAACTAGTTTCCCTCTTATGACGAGTTGGCCATAATCAGTTTAACTGCCAACGTAAAGGCACTAACATTGCCAGACTTGAAGATACAATTTAACATATCTGCTATTTGAAATGATCATATTTGAGCTAAAATTCTTGTACGTATACCAACATACATATAATAAAAATATCAATCTTTGTCCTTTCCCATGCGAATGAATCTGAGAACGTCATTCATAATGAACTACATACAATATCGTCAGTGTATACTACATGTTGTTATTAGACTCGTTAAGTGAATTATTTATGTGATAATATCAAATTCTTTAAAAATGCTGACAAAAGGGAAAAGCTGCCTGTCCACTGATGGTTGGCAAGTATGTGTTCCTATTAACATTGTTATAAGCCTCGCTGAAAGCCAGGGTCACTGACAGCAGTTGCTTATAACACTGTTTAAAATTGTACACAAACTCATATAAATTAAAATTTTATTTTTTTCGAATTGGTACTTATGGAAGTTTTGTTTATAACGGTAATTATTTCTATCAATAGGCCAGTTAACCGTATTTTAGAATTAGTACTATAGAAGCAGTATAACATCGCTTTCTCTTTCAATTTTCTTTCTAAAAGAGACATATGTGATAACTCTGCGTGTTTTGCAAACGTATATTTAGCGGCCGAGCCTATAAAAATCACTATAAACAAAAAAACCGTGGGACTAATTACCGACTGTGCACCGGTCCGGTCGCCGTTGCTTAAGCTCGTTTCCGTCGTGGAGTATCACGTGGACGGCGGATACAAAACATTATACGTCACATGACACGTTCAGTGGAGTCCGTCAATCAACGTAATACTCCACGACGGAAACAAGCTTAAGTAATGGCGACCCGACCGGTGCACAATCGGTAAGTAGTCCCACGGTGTTTCGTTTATAGCGGTTTTTATATGGGTCGGCGCCAAATATACATTTTCAAAAAACGTAGAATTATCATATACGTCTCTTTTAAAAAGAAATTTGAGAGAGAAAGCGGTACTATACGCTTCTTCAGTATTAACAACTCCATTTTAAGATTATTATTATTATTAGCGTACCTATAAAGTTCTTGAGAAGTAGGCCTATCATCGTAAATAGCCAGTTTCAAAGAAAAATAATCAGCACTACGAAGGTACTATTCAGAAATGAAAATACCTGAGTTGTTCGATATACTTCTTCCCAGTATAACACACAATTCGATGCATGTGTTCGCTGTGTTACGTTGTTCTGAAGTTTTGTCTTTACATACTCTTTGTCATTGTTGCAATAATTTAGTGAATGTAATATATATATATTTTAATTATATTTATTTTTATATGAATTATATTTAGTTTATTGTTCTTTAAAAATTATTATTATTTTTTAATTTATGTTAGAAATGCCTACAGATGGCGCTACATGTGAAGGAAGTCGAACGTAGACAGAAATTAATTCAATATTTTGGGGTGGTATATACGACGTTATCTAAGTTAGAAGTATGTTAACTTAACTCCAGAGTTTCAGAGCAATTGGTCAAATGGACTAGGAGTGCACAGTGAACAAACGAACAAACATCCTCATTTATATATATGTTACAGTAAAAACCCGTTTTTAGTGAAAACGCGTTTTAACTAGTTGAAACTAGTTTTTACCGGACTTCATTGTTATAACCCGTTTTGTCTAGTTAAAACTAGAATTTACTGCTGTACATGTTTTGATTTTAGATAAAACTAAAATCAAACATTAACTTTTTAACTTCTAACATCAGTTAAAACTAATTTTAGCTACATAAATATGTTTGGGGGAAATAAATAAAGTGATGATTGGGATTAAAACATTTGTATTATTTAATACGATATTTATTGAAAATATTGGTCACACATCTGTGTTATTAACATTAATTAACGCTTTGTCCTTGAAGGCACCGATCGATCGGTACCCTGGCTTTTTAAGCAAAACTTTGAGGGTACCGATTCATCGTTACTTTGGTAAATATTGATTTTTGTAAAATTTATTAACAACAGATATAATCTTGTTCGATACGAAGTGAATAAAGTATAATAATTCATTATATTAGTTGATAGCAGTATAAAATTTTGATTTCAAACAAATGTTTGATATAATGTGCGATAATTTCACAACGAATAAACATACATGCATAAGTGTTATATCGAATTGTACAAAACAATATTCTACGTCTTTCTGGCTCAGTGCCAGCAAACAACTATGTAACTAGACAATGCTAATTTTCACAAAATGTTACAAATTATCAAGTTTATGTGTCAGTTCTGATACATATTATTTTTTTTCTTATAAATTTTTCTAATAAAATGTATTGAAAAATATCGTATTTAAAACTAAAGATATTAATAAATGTAAGTGATTTTTTTCATATAGATATAATGATAATTTGATTTTTGGTGAACTTTTAAAATAATATCGCCTGACTGACCTATATTGCCTTAGGAGGGATCGCAAAATAAACGTAAACAAGATGTCGGGGGAAAAGGGTTAAAGCGATACGAAATTCATCATACACTATAGGAACGTGTTAGCTGAATGACCTTGGTCGAAACAGTTTTTACTAAGCCATTTTGTTAAAACCCGTTTTGTCTAGTTAAAACTAGTTTTATCTCAATTTTATTTTTGACTAGCAGTAAATTCTAGTTTTAACAATGACATCCAGTAAAAACTAGTTTCAACTAGTTAAAACACGTTTTCACTAAAAACAGGTTTTTACTGTAACATATACAGATTATGGAATACAATGGTTGCATTCAGCATTCAGTTTTGGAGCTGTTGAGTGTTTTTCAGCTGAACACCCTGTACTTGAGTGCTGTTTTGGAACATGTTTGGTTTTTGATGCCACATTTAGTAGTGTCTTTCATGTACGCTACCTATCACTACCTGAAACTGACCAGTGGGTTAATGTTACCTTAGGTAGCCAAAATGGTGGCTCGTCTCTGATTCCAACAAGGAAACAGTGGGATGCACGTTCTAACCTAACTTAACCTATTCTAATAAATTACCATAATTATTAGCAACCAACTTATTAAAATAGGTTAGGTTAGGTTAGAACGTGCGTCCCACTGTTTCCTTGTTGGAATCAGAGACGAGCCACCATCTTGGCTACCTAAGGTAACGTTAACCGACCAATGATAGCTGCTTTTTGTTCTAATGCATATATCACTCATCATTCAGCAGAGTAACTACCAAACAGCTACTGATTGAAACACCTTTGCTAAGTTACAATTGTTAACTCTGCTGAACGCAGCCAATGGTACTTTGTACAGTAAGACCCCGCTTGATGCGGGGGATACGTTCCTAGATGACAAAGTGCTAAATGAAACAGTGTTAAATGAGGTAATTTTAACATAGAGTAAATAGGGATAGGGGAACACGTGACCAAATTTTACTTTAATTTAAGTTATTTTTATATTGATTTGTATAATAATACACGTTAAATAACACAGAAATGTAAAGTTCATTTTTTGTGACAAATGTCCTGACTTTTCTGAAATTCTTGTTTTTTGGCAATAAATTCGTGAAGTTTCATTTGTTGCCTTTTTCTTTCCTTAAGAAAATGTCAGTAGTGGAAGATTGCATCCAAAACACCTCTTTTTGCTTCTGCACTCCTTTCAAAATCTGGATCATTCGCTACAATTTGATCAATGATATCAGTTATCGTTACCAAACTTTTACTAGGGAAATCTGTAGAGAAATTTTTTGGGTTTTCCTTTTCAGAATCAATTTTCTAGTTCTACATGAATTCTTTGTTCCGTCAATTCTTGAAAGTTGTCATTGATAAGGGTCTCACCAGAAACCTGCTGTAACTCCTCAATATCCTGCTCGTCTACATCTCCTAGTCCTGCTGTATCAATTAGGTTGAGTTTGATCAACCTAATGATACAGCGATAAGCTCTTCTTGTTGAGAATTCTTGGACACCTTCAGCCATAACTTCTTCCACACTTTGTTCATGCATTTACCAGTTAATTCTTACCAAGCAAAGTTGATATTGCCTATGACATCCATGATGTTATATTTTTCCCAAAATTGCACCAAACAAACATAGATTTAAAGAAAGTACACCTTTTTGCCACCTTTTGCTGATTGGTTCATGTTTGTAAATAATTATATTACATATGAATCAATGAAATGCCTCAATAATAAATCAATTTTGAGCTTTTTTTAGGCTTCAAGCTGACTGCATTATATCGAATCAGTGTTAAGCAAGTCAGCATTAAGTGGGGTCTTACTGTACTTCAAACGTTTGAATGCTAAATTTGACAAAAGTTTGCTTTAGAGTTTAAACTTCCTGCACAGTGAAAAATGCACTGTAAGTGTAAAATAAGTATCTGAACAAAGAATACAATCTCAAATTATCAATAATGTGTTCAATTTCACAACTGTTATAATTAAATCATCTATGTTAACACATCTATGTTAAGTAACCACAGTTGTTAAAAATACACAAATACTTTCTGTTCAACCCAATTTGACCTTTACGTATTTATCATGCCATCGGAGAAGCCGTTTATTGTTTTCATGATTTAATTTATTATTAGGGCATTTAATTGTGTTATTTTCATCTTAAATTATGTGTATTTGCTGTTTTTATCAAAAAGTGTATTCACTTTCCATTATTCCTAATGGAAAAAATGCTTTGGACTTTGAACGATTCAGAGTCCAAATGGCCTCTTGGAATGAATTAAATTTGAAGTATGAAGCACCACTGTATTCAAAAATGGTGGCCAATTTAGATTATTAGATTTTTGAGTTCGGGAAGAAAACATACATACAATTGAACCCTGTTTATACATTTTTCAAGGAATATAGGAAAAATATTGTAGAAGTGAGAAAAATGTACAAGTGAAACTATTTTCCAATTGATTTCAGAGTGAATGTAGTTATCACAAAAATACTATATGGCACAAATTAACACTACAACTAAATTTATACATAATTCTTAACAAACAAGTTTCATTTTACTATATGTGTGATGTATTTGGACAACATACTCATATAAAAGAAAGAATAAAATAGCCTGAAATTAAGTCATGTTCTTTTAAAAAATTGACCAAATTTTGTTTGTTTCTTGTTTTTTGATGGAGTTTGAGTAATTCCAACAAAATATTTATATACAGCAGAATCCCATATAATGTGGGGATATGTTCTGCATTATAGGAAATTGCATTATTAGATGCTTTTATGCAAGTTTAAACCTAGGCCTAGAAATTGAAGAAGAAAACTTGTACTTCTGGATTGTAAAATTAGAATTTCGTATGATACTAATCACAATTTTTTTTGTCGTGTTACACGGGAGTTCACTGTACTAGTTCATTATATTCATACTGATACAGTACGTGACATCAATTGTCTCCTGCAAAACTCCAGTCATGTGAAAGAATGAAGAATTATTCTAAAGGACAGCTCACACTGACAGCCTACGGTGCCCACAGACTAAAAAGGGGGACACAAGCTATAAAAAATGGCATCATAAAAACATTGTGTAATATTCGGGCCAATACAATGTATAAAAAATACAGCATACATACATACATACACATATATATATATATATATATAACAGATGAGCCTGGCATTGCTCATGCAAAAAATAACAACAAAAATTAAGATTATCGATTATTTCATATTTCTAATCCTTATATTATATTATAGTATTTGATTTATGTAACTACAAAGGTTATCTTACATAAGGATTTATCACACCAAGTCAGCAATCTAACACACTTTAAAAATTCTTTAAATTGTGTACAGTAGATAAATAAAGAATTTTAAAGTGTGTTAAATTGGTCGTTCAGTGTGATATATCCTTACATGAGCTAACCTTTGTAGTTATATAAATCAAATACAATAATATAACAAACATTAAAACAAAAATCATATTTTAGCCTACCAGTGAGATGTTTATCATGATACTCGGATGGTACAAAGTGGCACAATTTCATTGGTCAAGTAGACAGGAATTGAAAATATGATATCTTAAAAACTTTAAGATATCATATTTTCAATTAGGAGTTAGATAGATGAAAATCGAAATCAGAAAGTCGATATGGAAAGCTTAGGAGCAGGAAACCCATAATCTTTCCATATGGACTTCGGTTTGAACTGGATTTCGTGTTACTTCAATTCAAAATTTTCTCTTGAACAGAGTTAGATAGATAACCGGCGCGACTCTATTGCTAACAGGAAAAGTATAATGTACAGGGGGAAGACACCACTAAAAGAATTGAGAACATTGTGACAAAAAATTGTAGCCTGGAATTGTGACAATGTCACAATAAATAATCGCTTGTTAGACTTAGTTTGATTTATTTGCTTATGGCATTGTGACATGTGAGCGATCTGCTGAGAGGGATGTATCCAGGAAGACTTTTATGGGAAGCTGGAAACCCTATTTAGGTGTTACTAATGTGAAGAAAACCTGGAAAACTTCACATGGCCAGCCTGTTGGCCATGCTCAAACCCACGACTAACTAACTACCAGTGTTCAGTGGTTTTGTCCATTCAGCTATTGGAGGGTGCTTATTAGTATTAAGAAAGTACCATTCAGAAATGAAAAAATCTGAGTTGTTAGATGTGGACAATTAAATACTTATAGACTTTTCACAGGGTAACACTTTCAACTCCATATAGGTGAGTACTGTATGCTACCTGTTGCAGTAATGATATAGTGTATCTATTTTGCACTATATCATTGTCGCAGTAATTAAGTGAATATAATATATATTTTTAAAAATTATATCCATTTTAAGAATTATATTTAGTTTATGATTTTCTTAAATTTTTGTCAGTAGGTGGTACTTTATGTAAAGACATCAAATCTAATGTAGATAGAAATTAATTGATTTATATATCAGTTTGATATTTTGAGGTAGGATGTATGACATGATCTCAGTTAGAAGTATGTGAACGTAACTGCTGAGTTTTGTAGCATCTGGTCAAATGGCCTAGGAGTGTATAGCAAACAAGCAAATAATTTTATTTATATACACTGCTGGCCATTAAAATTGCTACACCAGGAAGGAAAGCAAAAAGCAGAATTATATTTATTTTACACATACAGTATAATGAAAGGAAGATATTTATGAAATTGATAGGTTATCTTGAGGTACAGAGCACCAGCACGTTGTACATACCTTTCATACAAATTTCATGTTTGTTGCGTACAGCCTTTATGGTGTAGTAGTTTTAATGGCCAGCAGTGTATATAGATATATACAGGTATCCTGTATTAATACAGTTAGTTAGTACATACCAAAATTGCATTAATCAAATACAGTGATAAACAAATAGAAGCAGAAGGATAAATACATCAATACCTCGGTACTCGACCAAACAGTCACAACTCAATAGAACAAATTTTCAGTTAATAATAAATGTTTTTATTTTAATTTTGTCATCAGTAAAAAAAGTGATAAAAATGAGTAACTAATTTAAAAATAAAATGAAACCTTAGAGCTCCTTTGGAGATTAAGAAAAGGACAACATGATGACAAGGAGGGGACATGTGTCCCAGTGCCCCAATGTATGGGCACCCCTGCTGATAGGAAATAGTGAAAATGAATGAGAAACCAAAAAAGCAATTTTTTTTGCTTGGTGAAATTAATTTACATTATAAAACCTAGAAAGCATAACTTTTTGGTGTGTTGGTCTGACAGAGCAATTTGCTAAATGGAAAAATTTGTTGGTAACAGTGTCATATATTGCATATTATTCACTCTGCACTTTTACATTTGCTGCTAGTGGACTAACCTGGAGTGAATACATATCGTATTTACTCGCATATAAGACGACCTTGTTTATAGGACGAGGTATGACTTTAAAGATCAAACTAAAGAAAATTAGATTTATTAATACAATTCTAATTTTATTTTGTTTAATCACAAGTAAAATATCAAATAAAAGTAAATGCACACATTGTCCCACAAAAATCACTGGAATTTTAAACTTTAAGGAAAAATCTTGTAGAATCGACAACATAATTTGTTTGTGTAAAGCTAGACAATCTGGAACCTTTTTTCCCAATTCTTAACAGTCAAATCCACTCTCCGTCAATTACACTTATGAGTTTTTCCCATATCTGATTTCTAAATAATCATCTGTTGGAGAATCATCTGAATAATCATCTGGAATGGAGTGAAACTTATATCGGGTTCCCGTGTGATTTTGGAATTTCAATCTGCAATTCAATTCAAAAGCTTTGCTTTTCCAATTGCTATTCATCTTTGTTCCTGACAGTATACAAGAACAATTCAAATGACCTAGATAAAATACTTATGTTTTTAAATACAAGAGGGTAAGCATCTGGTAAAAAATGCGAATACATGGTTCACAAAAATTATTTGCAAAAACACAAAGAATCTTTTGCTCATGCATATAGGACAACCTAGGTGTTTGAAGCAGTGAAAAATGAATAAAAACCTTGTCTTATATGCAAGTAAATATGGTAATTTGTTTTTTCACCTTTTTAATAATCACTTTAAATTTTTTCCATTTCAAAATGAGTAATGCATAAGCGAGAAAAAGTGCTGTATGATATATCAAAAAATGACATATAAATGAAAAATCATATAAATGTAAAATATATAACTGAAGTTTGTTATAATGGAGAAAATATGGTACTTGTAGAATATATTCAATATATAATTGTGAAAAACAAACTGAGAAATGTATAAACAACTATAGTTGAACCCTTATACAGGGTGGACCAACGAAAACGAAACGGCAGAGTGTTTGTGTTCGTCCAAGCAAATCGCTTGGACAGATCGATTTTATTCTCAAGGGGACATCTTTTGCAATAAAGTTTTTGCAATTCTGAATACAACAGACAACAAAATATTTTAAAAACTCATTTATTTTGTATTAACTAAACAAACATTTATTTCGAAAAAAATGTTTGTTTAGTTAATATTCAGATTCGCAAAAACTTTATTGCATAAGACGTCCCCTCGAGAATAAAATTGACCTGTCCGAGTGATTTGCTTGGACGAACACGAACACTCTGCCGTTTCGTTTTCGTTGGCCCACCCTGTATATATATATATATATATATATATAGTAACATGAAATTTGTATGAAAGGTACAACACTATATATATATATATTTTTTTCTTTTCTAATACTTTATACATGCAGATGTGAATGTTAGCATTAGAATAGAGTTGCTAGATAATCAGGGATAAAATTCAAGATAAAATGAGTTCTTTCTGAAAAATACTAGGACACTTCTCAGTGAAAATGGGAAAAATTCTGGGATATGCGATAGATGTGTATTTTTACTCTGCCAGTGACAGTAATACATTTAAAACATGGGGAAAAAATACTTTATTCTAAAAACTGTTCCTACAATGACAAGAAAGTTGCTAAGATCAAACTCTGATAAAATTCTTTAATGATGGATGCACACATTGAAGGTCAGTGATTGCTGCAACCAATCACTCTTTTGACAGAATGGGTGATTGGTTGAGCCTCTTGTTGTTACTCAATATCTCATTAATTTTGCCACCCACATTCATCTATGTTAAGAGTCTTTTGTTATTGAAGTAGAGAATATTTGGTACTCACAACCTTTACTTATAATGCTTTTTGTTACAACACTAGCTTTTCCTTCTTTCACAACTTCCAGTGGAAAACTTTATTAAGGATTATCAATGAAAGCAAAAGTGAAAGTACAATTTACATAACAATACAACTAAGAGTAAGAAAATAAGGAAAAGTTTCATTCCGGTCGCTAGATGGCAGGCAGAAAAAATCTGGGACAATAGACCATCCTGGGACAGTCTGGGAAAAAGGAATGTCTTGCAGACCTCTGTTAGAAGTTACTTTTGAAAATGATATAACTTATTAATGTCTATTTCTTTAGAAATATTAATGAAGATGCTTTGCAAGATCAGTGCTCATCAATCTCTTCCTGGTTAACTACAGCTCAAGAAGGTGATGAATTTGAATTAAAAAAACATAAAGGTATGTATATATTTATATTTAAAACTCTATAAGTACTGTATTTTTTAATTTATTATGTGTATGTTATTGTAATTAATGCATATATTAAAGAAAAAATATTAACAGTTAGATGGCTGAGGCAATAAAAGGCATCAGTCTACTATCCTGGAGGACACATTTGAGTCCAGAGTCCAGATTAGATTTTCTAAAATTTTAATGGATGATTTGATCTAGATATGTTGGTCTTCTAATGGCGGTTGAATGACTGTTCCTCATCATCCAACCACCTTCATTTTGGTCTAGTTGAACCATGATGCTTATGAAAAAGGCTCTCTCAGTGCCTGCAGGATAGGAGTTAAAAAAAGTAGACTGACATTAGTCATGAAGAATTCTTTATTAATTCCATTTTCAAAGTCTTTATACTGAGATAAAAATTTATCTAGATGCATAGGATAGGTGCATGTGTAGATAATTGCTATGATTCATATAAGGGGGTAGGGTGTTTAGTGTCATAATACCTTTTACTGTGTATTATTCCTTAGTACAATTAAGGGGTTGATTGAGGTTACACATTGCACAGTTTTAGGAGTGGCTATATGCAACAGCATTATGAGCATGACAGAGATGGGATAGTAGTTCAAAATTATAAAAATAACATTATGTAATTTATGGATGATCCCTAAGTCAATGAATATAAATATAATCCAAGTCAAATTATATTCAACATGAATTTTACGGAAATAAGAGTCAAAATATTAGCATGTATTTATAGAAATTAAATTATTGGATTAATTAAACACTTTTTGAAGCTGTTCTATTCCATCTTTGTCTCTATAAAGATGGAGTAGATTTCTATAAATACAAGTGAATATCTTTATTTTTATTTGAAATTATAGAAGAATATCAGATATATATTTATATAATAATAAATTTATTGATAGTTTAGCTAGATAAATATGGTTTTGGTTTGTTATACTCTAGGCCTAAATGCATAGTATTAAAAAGTATCTTTTAATAATTCAAATAAAGTTAAAACTTAAAAAAAATTATCATTTAAGAAACATAGAATTGCCGTTACTTAATTATTTTGATTATAGATTTAATAAGCTATTTTTATCTTATTATCATATAAAATATATCAAGTCAGTAAACTGTTAATGAAATGGTACAAATAGCCAAATGGTCAAAGCTGTAAACAACATTGTGGAGTTGTACAGTATATGGAAATAATTTCAAGCAGAGTTGGAATTAATAAAATATACCATATAGGACTCAATATGAACTTAATTTATATAAACTTATACTTAAATATAAGTTATAAATCTAAAAAGTAGTTGATGATTCATATTTTGATGATGAAATATCTTATGGTATCATTTTTACTAGATTTACTATTATTATATATTGATTTACATAAAAATGTCATGAAACTACAAAAAATTTGTAGTTTGAAGTGAATGATAAGAAAACAAAGATGATATTTTTATGTAAATGTTAATGCTGTTGGTCAACTTTTTAATTCTAATAAATTATATATTGAGTTTTAATGAAGGAGTTGATTAAATATCAAACTCAGCTTTTTAAAAAACACTTAATAAAACATTTAACACCTTCTGTTGTTGAGAATACTTTATTTAATTAAACACAAATGTTTTCAGCCTAATGTAATAGGCCATCCTCAGGTGAACTGGCGTTCAAACGTATTTCAAAACTGTAATAAATGGAACGTTTGATCATTATATATTCAAATTTAAAACGAAAAAATAGATAAATTAACAAAATAAATAAAATAAAATAAATACGTAAAAAGGCATCACAATATAAGGGCAGATACATACTAAGAATTTTTATATTTTAATTTTTCTTTTATGTAGAACTTCCATGCAGAAGCTAATCCATCTGCATCCCTTGCATTAATACAGTCATCTCTTAATTTACTTTTATAGATTTCAATGTTTTCTTGTTGCAAAGCTAATGGGGATCACATGGTTTTGAGGATAGTTGCTTCACTCCATTTAACTACAGTCCTCTGCTTGTGTCATACTTGACAAAACTGTGTTGCACTGTCCTTTATTAATGTCATATTTGTGTTCCTTAAGTCTAATAGCTAAATTCCTTCTTGTGACTCCAATATAGTCCTTAATTCCTAACTGTTGAGAAGTGATATTTTGTATATGACTTCTCAACTGTGATGGAAAAGAAGTCATCCTGTCATTCTGAGGGGCTTTAGTTCGAGTCCGGATTAAATCCTCGGAAATTTTTATGAATGATTTGAACTAGATATATCAGACCATGTTTACGATTCATCACATTTGCAATGGAACAAGCAAGTCACAATCCGGTTGCTCCATTGTGAATCTGGCCAAAACTACAATGGGCACGAAAAGAGGTATTTGTAATGTTTACAGGGTGAAAAGAGTTTATTTAAAAAAAATAGAATAATTTATAAATTGGATTATAGAGAAATTTCAAATTAAATGGAAATTTATTTTGTAATAAAGAATGGAATTAAATCATTTTCAAATTCATTTATCATAAGTTATTGATATTTAGAAAAATAAAGCATATATAATCATTTTTTAATCCTGGGGTCTAGAGATGTGCAGTTTGTTTTGTTTGAAAGAAAACAGCCTGATCTTCTATGTTTATAAATACTACAAATTAATCAGATTTTAAAAATTTCTTTTAAATAATTTTTTCCTTGATAATTTAACATAAAAAAATTATTTTAAATTTGTATTATATATTAAATTTAATGATCATAGAGTGATATGTTTGTGATAAAAAACAAACAACAGATCAATTGTAGCCAGATTTTTAAGCAAGATATCGCAGTTTATTAATAATTGCAATGCACTACAAAAATGGATTCTGAAAAGTATTAGCAAAGAGAAAAGGTTAAATTTTGAAAAATAATAAATCTTAGGAATTGATTATAATAAAAATTGGATTTGCATGTTTTGATATATATCCATTTAATATTTTAAATGTAATTTAATTAAAATTTTTTTTTCAGAAATACAAGATTTTATTTGTATAAATGAACTTAATCAAAAATTTGAATCTATAAGAGCAATTGTGAAAGATGAGGACACAGTAAGTTAATTAATTGATTATTTAATAAACTTTAATGTATTAATACATAATAATATCAATAAAAAATTTAAACAGAAGATACAATAATAATATTTCTTAGTAAGACAAGTTTATTTTCTGAATCAAATAAATTATAATGCCGGATTCATTAGGTTATAACTAGGCTAATTAAATACATTTTTTTTATTTGTTTTTATGTGTAGAATATGTCTGCCAATTTTGTACTTGTTTTACTTATACCTTGTGTAGATATAAAGTAATTTGGATTGAAGATAGGCGATTAAGTCACTGTTATGTATTAAATTTAATAATTAGAATTGAATTAATTAATTTAGAATATTCTTAAAGAAAAGATCAATGTGGAACAGGACTTAAACCTGGAACTACTGGACAGATACTTAGACAATAATGTCTTTGTTCTATGTTATTTTATATCTTGATGAATATAGGTTTGATGAATATAGCATAATAATTTGATTAATTTATAATTTTGAGCTTAGTTTTCTACATAAGTTTATTTTCTTTCACATATTTTATTTTTTCTATTTAAAACTAATTTCCAAATAACTACACAATATAAAAATTATGCTGTATTTTCGTGGAATGACTGGCATGCCACATATAAATGGGAGATCAGCATGCTGGAAATCCCAGGGTCACTGACATGCCAGTTAAACCGTATGTAAAAAATAAAATTAATCAGATCTAACAAAACTAGTTTATTAAATATGAAAGTAAACATTCTTCCAGGTACAATAAAATAATAAAATTGTAATTTGACTGACTTAAAATCAGGAAGAGAGTTTTTGTTTACAAGAACTCTCTTCCTGATTTTAAGTCAGTAAGTGCAGCAGTAAGTGTGGGCTACACTGACAATCTACCCTTACCTTAAAAATAATACCTTCCTCTGAAATTTTACACAAAACAGATTTTAATAGGTGTAAGTTGAGATAATTTACAGCCAGTTTCTTAAATTTAATATGTTTGTTTTTGCATTTTTGAATCAAATTATAAAAAAATAAACATAAAAAAAGCACTTTCAGAATTCTATGAGTATTTAACATTGTTAGAAAGAAGACAAAATGAATATGAATGAAGAAATTAAACATATAATCGTAGTTTTTAATGTAGAGCTGAGTTTCACAATTTTAGAATAAAAACTCATTTATTTTTTAATGTGCTCTCTAGAGAGAGATGTATATCCTCACTTAAACTGACCATCTATCATTCCCCTGGGATAAACTGGCATGTCGGTTTTTACCATACGGAAATATAAGATTTCATAGTCTCCCCACATAAACTAACATGTCGGACAATCTGCGAAAATACAGTAATATTTGGAGTAGTCTGTATGTACTAGCTAGGCTAAGCTTAAAAAATACGTTTAATTCTATATGCAACAAATCCCAAACTTTATCATTAATTCTGGATTGATTTTGGGCTAGAACGTAGCTACTGTTAATAATCAGTCCAAACTAATTTTGGCTAAAGGTAAGCAGTTAGGGTCATGTTGTAATAATATTAATAAACATTAAGTTTAAAATTAATATAAAAGTTTTAAAAAATCCAGCAATGAGTTGCATAACTTTATCAGTGAAAAATATTTATATTTTGGAAACACTAAGATACATTAGTACAAAGTTAAAATTATGTGTGGCATCATCTGTTATGAGATTTCACTAAAAATAATATTTTTATTATTATTACTTATTATAAAATGGAAAAAAGACTTAGGACTGTATTCTGGTCATTGTCTCTTGTCTCTCACAAGCCGGTCACTGATTGGCTAATCGTTTGTTTATGTCTCGAGAGATCATTGCATCTCTCAGAGATGAGCAGATAGTTGTCTTTCGATCCGTCTTTTGTCTTTTGCCTGGATTTTGTTATATCCGGTAAGGACAACTGGATACTATTCGTACTGTACAATTGTATTAGAGAATGTTCTCTATCTCGGGGAAACAATACTTCAAGAGAGAAAATGCTTCAGATTTTTTTCCAGTGCCTACTTGGAAATGTCACTGATTCCATATTTTTTTTTTTTTAATTATCCTATATCAGTCACTGAACTATTGAATATGTTGTTAATCTTACTTAGATAGTTAAGGAGAAATTAGATGGTAATATTTCGAAAAATATCTAAGTACACATGCTTTTTCAACTTAGGTTATTAAAATCTTTTATTTCTTAAGAGATAAATTGACATTACAATCTGTAAAAACATTAAAAAACAAAAAACATAACTTCATCAAAATTACGTGCTTTATTTGAACATGTGCTTTTCTTGCCACATGATCTATAATTATGTACTCTGCATTTTTGAAAATTTTACAATTTTATTGGTTAAAATTCTATACCGTGTTGTGTGCGCAGATAACCCAAACACTATAATCGACCTAGTAGAATTGGGATGTCATCAACGAAGATGAGATCATTAAAAGTGACCAGAATCTCCACTGTCTCTGAGAGATGAATTTAGTCTCTCATTTTGTTGTCATTCATCCTTGAAAGAAGAGGTGAGAGATAAGTGACTAGAATGCAGCCTCTAATTTTGAAGGTAGAGATGAATTTTTAAAATATTCTAAATGCCAATAACGAGTAAAATTTTCATTAAGTCCAACTCCACTCATAGAATGCACGACCCGCTCTATCTCCTCGACCTTTAATAGCCACCAAAATTTAATAGCGTCACTGCCCCTTATATACAAGTACAAGTTACCATAGTAAATTTTGTTTCTTAATCTTTAACCCATACTGAAATATTAAACAAAATAGATGCCAACATGCACACACACATGTATACATATATACATCTCATCTTTAGATTACTTTATCAAATAAAAATTGCAAATTATCTATATTCTTTAAACTGCTTAAGCTCTTCACTTTCAAATAATATTAACTGACATTTAAAACAAAAATTTGTATTTGTAGAAAAGATGAAACATTTATATTGAAAATGCTTTTATTACAAATCTCCTTCTCAACACTGGAAAATAGTAACAACCACTCATCTAACCTGTTATCGGTGCATAGTCCTTCTTCACCAAACTCGTAACTAACCCAAAAAATAGGTCTTTACAAACGTTTTTGAATCCCAAACGTAAGTTTTTCTTCAGGTAATACGAACCTATTTTTTGGGTTAGTTACAAGTTTGGTGAAGAAGGAATATGCACCAGTAACAGGTTAGATGAGTGGTTGTTAATGCTTTTATTGAATTTATAAATAAAGATATCTTATATCAAAAATATATAATAATAAAATTATTGTTTAAAATAAACAGTTTTCAATTATTGAATTCTTTAAAATAGATTATTGTTAAAAAGATAACTCCTAAAGAAAAAACTGAATTGAAGAATCAAGTCAAACAAGATGATAATGAGTAAGATTAAATATTTCATATCATATCCACGAATTTAAAAAATTTACTGTTTCCAAAATCATAAAATTATTTAATTTTTAAGAAATGAATATAATTAATTTTTTAAAAAATTAAGCTTTCATTAATTATAGAACAATAATTTTTATGTTAATTATAATATGCATATAGAAAATATTTCTATATTTATTGTTAATGAAATTTTAATGATATAAGTAATTATAAGTCGGAGAAATTAAATAAAAGTTAAACTAAATCATTATCTTAAAATGTTATTTTACTTCTTAATTATTTAAAATTATTAAAAACAGTTATAATTTTATGCTAGCATAAATAGTGTATTAGTCTGATTGTAGGCCAATGTGAATGTAACAACTGTTATGTATCATTGTTTCTTCAAAATGTACAAATTTTTATAAAATCCGTTACACTAGATTATTGTGAAATATATGACGCAATAAAGATATCAAACTTACTGTTTTAGAATCATCCAGGTTTAAAATCCAGGTTGGAGTCAGAGAAGTTTTATAGACTGTCCAATTCAGATATATAAGACTACATATATAGGGAGAAAACATTGAAAAATTTCATGTTATTTATTGAATTTGACATTTTAAATATACTAAAACCTTACTAAAATAGAATCTGAATAAATTGGAAATCTAAATGGAAAAAATTCTTCAAAACAGAGATTTTTCTATGCTAAAAACACCCGTTCAAACGGAAAACATATTCAGTACAATGCAATCCCAGATTACACAGGTTTTACTGTTTATGCACTTTCTGTTTGTAGTGTATTTGCATTAAAAGAGTGAAAAATTAATTCTTCTTTTTCTTCTTCTAGTCTCTTACAGTATTGTTGGAGAACACATAGCTAATTATTTTTACATAGCTATGCTAGTTTATCTGTTTTTGCATTTAGTCAGCAGGACATTAAAGGACCTATTATATCATTTTTTGATCTTGTCAGTTCAAACTCTCCTAGGTTTTTCTATGTATAAATCTAATTTAGAAAGTGTTTTAATGAGTTTTTATAATTTTATGTGGTATTACATTCTGAAGATAGTTGCTAATATCATACAAAAGCATTTTATGAAATATATTTATTTAGGAAGCAATCTGCCTGTATGAAATAATTGAAATAAATTTTTAATTCACAAATTTGTTTTAATAATTGTTAATTATAATTATATTTACTAATATTTATTTTTAGAACACTGCATCATTTTCTAGGATTTACTAAGGTATTTCGAATGCTAGTGGATGCCAAAAAGGTAAAATATTTTATCTTTTTATGTAAATTATTTACGGGATAATCAAGATGTCAAATTTCACTTGGCTATTTTATTTTATTTGTATTTGCATAAATACAAATAAAATTCTTTAATAAAATTAATAAAAAATAAATACAAACATTGTGTTAAAGAATGTCATGGTGCAAGCTACCAAATTGTCTACCAACTCATTGGCCTAAAAATCGTATGGAAAATTGCCTAAATTAGTACAGTATTTAAGAAAAGGCTTTGAAAAACTGTAATTTAATAATATTATAAAGCACTCAGCAAATCATTATAGATATACGTACTTAACACCTTACACTTGCCGAGAAAAATATATTTATTTGCAACAAACACGCAAACGTTTTCAGCCTGATTCACAGGCCATCTTCAGGCTTGGAATACATTTGAAATTAAAATTCCATCCATGGAATACAAAAATTCAAATTCAAAATTAAATAAGGTACAATCAAAATAAAATATTGAATAACTAACATAAAGCAAAAAATAACAAAAAATATATAAAAATGTAACAAATGAATACGTAAGCATTAATAAATGCAAATTTCTAAGACATACAATAAAACCACTATATTGATTGGTTAGAGCCCTTATTAAACTTCTTAACCATAAACTTCCATGCAGAGGGAAGACTATCTGCGTCCCTCGCATTAAGACAGCCTTCTTGTAATCTACTTCTAAAAATCTGCAACTTTTCCGCTGTCAAGGCTAATGATGGAGACGATAAAGGATTTATGATGGCCGCCTGATTCCATTTGACCGTAGCTCCTGGCGCTTGCGCCATTTGGGACAAAACTGTTGCATTAGACCCCTTTCTGATATCATAACCATGCTCCTTGATTCTAATTCCTAAACTTCTAGTGGTTACTCCGATGTAATCTTTTTTAACGCCCAATTGCATGTTTTCATACGGAATTTTATAAACTCCTGCTTTCTCTTCTGCCTTTATAACATCTTTATCATTCCTGAGGATTTTGTATAAATTAGGGGCCCTTTTTATAAGCATCCTCGAACTTTTTCTGTGTGCTATTTCTTTCATGACTGTATTCATACTTTCATTATATGTAAACTTTACAAACTTATTGGGAGCATTCTTAAAACATCTTTTCTTGATGTTGTTTTCATATTTCTTAATTATTCCTAGAATTGTACTTTTTTGGTAACCTAGGGTCCTGGCTACACTTATTATTCTATTTATTTCTTTCGTCCTGTCTTGTACTCTTTCGCAATACAAAAAGGCTCTTCTTATTAAAGCTCTGAAAGCTGCAATTTTATATTTATACGGATCCTTGGATTGGGAGGGAATATACAATGGGCTGTGGGATGGTTTAATAAAAACACTAGTGGACAAGTGGCCTTTTTTGAATGTGATATCGATGTCGAGAAAATGCAGATTCAAGGAACTTTTCTGCTCCAATCTTAAAGTAAGGCCATCATTGTTATCATTGATCTTATCTAAAAAATCTTTAATTCTGCTGTTACTTCTCCATAATATAAGCAGGTCATCAACGTATCTGCTGAAATACACGATATCATCCTTAAAACCATGAAAAATTCTTTTTTCCAGCCTCCTAACTACCAATTCGCATAGGATCCCTGAGAGTGGGCTTCCCATAGGGACCCCTCTTCTCTGTCTGTAGACCTGTCCATTAAACACGAAACAAGACTCCCGGCAGACCAAACTAGTTAAACTCTCTACTTCTTCTGTATAACTAAGCAATTCCGAGTTATTGCTGTATAAGAAATCCAATAGTGCCTCCTCGCACGATTCTATCCTTACTGACGGATACATGCTCTCATAGTCGAAAACCGTTGCAACTTCATCCTCCATTAATGCTATACTTTGCAGATCCTTAACCACCTTCATAGGATCACGGGCAACAAGAGTATCCGTGTCTAGTTGCAAGGATAAGTATTCATGCAATTTCTTTTCTAACACAAATGTGGGACCCCTGCACTTCTCTACAACAGGTCTTATTTCTTTACCGGTTTTATGCACCTTCGCGAAAGCAAATAATCTAGGTGTTCCTGGCCTAGGGTTCCTGCATTTCTTGAGAAAAGGCAAAACTTTGGAAAGCTTAGAGACCTCCAGTTTCCTGACCCTTCTATCCAAGCTTCCAATAAGATTGCTGTTGATCTTTTCACACTCCGTCTTTTCGATGTAATCCATTAGTGCTTCGTTATATGTACGCCTTTTCATGATGACTAGTTGTTTACTTTTGTCAGCCCTAGTCAAGACCAAATCATTATGTTTTAACCAATTCTTCGTGAGCCGGATGTCACTACTCCTAAAATCCTGCTTACGGCCCCTCTGCCTGTTGTTGAGGACTGCTTTCCATCTGAAGTACTCTTTCTCTAAATCGTCCAGCCCAACAATGCCTCTTTCAATTTCCTGTACTGAGGTTTCCCAATTTATAGCCTCTACAGGTACAAAATTTGGGCCTTTTATTAGAAGCTTCTTAATTCTTCCTGGTACCTCAATTTGGTCCCACGCGCAGAAAGTAATAAGATTTTTCTTTGTATTTCTAACCTTTTGTTTACGTATAATCCATTTTAACTTCTTTACATAATTACTAGTAGAATTCTTCTGGACTGCTTCAGCTAGATCGACCACTCTTTTATTCACATCAACTAGTTTCTCTGGATCCTCATTGTATATAGCGTTTTCTAGGCTAACGAGATCATTCAATAATCCGAATTTCTTGTTCTTCGCAATCCGAATAGACTTCTTCAGGCAAGCCATACAAAACCTGAATTTCAGTGAACTGCATTCCGTAGGAACGCTGATTCGGTAGATTGACATAGGGAATACTCCATTCCTTAAACAAGCCTTTAAAAAATCCAATTTGCATTTAGCTTTAACCAACCTTAAGGTTAACTTCCTGTATCTTTTGCAAAGTTTCACCGGTGCCGCCATATCAATAATATTATAAAGCACTCAGCAAATCATTATAGATATACGTACTTAACACCTTACACTTGCCGAGAAAAATATATTTATTTGCAACAAACACGCAAACGTTTTCAGCCTGATTCACAGGCCATCTTCAGGCTTGGAATACATTTGAAATTAAAATTCCATCCATGGAATACAAAAATTCAAATTCAAAATTAAATAAGGTACAATCAAAATAAAATATTGAATAACTAACATAAAGCAAAAAATAACAAAAAATATATAAAAATGTAACAAATGAATACGTAAGCATTAATAAATGCAAATTTCTAAGACATACAATAAAACCACTATATTGATTGGTTAGAGCCCTTATTAAACTTCTTAACCATAAACTTCCATGCAGAGGGAAGACTATCTGCGTCCCTCGCATTAAGACAGCCTTCTTGTAATCTACTTCTAAAAATCTGCAACTTTTCCGCTGTCAAGGCTAATGATGGAGACGATAAAGGATTTATGATGGCCGCCTGATTCCATTTGACCGTAGCTCCTGGCGCTTGCGCCATTTGGGACAAAACTGTTGCATTAGACCCCTTTCTGATATCATAACCATGCTCCTTGATTCTAATTCCTAAACTTCTAGTGGTTACTCCGATGTAATCTTTTTTAACGCCCAATTGCATGTTTTCATACGGAATTTTATAAACTCCTGCTTTCTCTTCTGCCTTTATAACATCTTTATCATTCCTGAGGATTTTGTATAAATTAGGGGCCCTTTTTATAAGCATCCTCGAACTTTTTCTGTGTGCTATTTCTTTCATGACTGTATTCATACTTTCATTATATGTAAACTTTACAAACTTATTGGGAGCATTCTTAAAACATCTTTTCTTGATGTTGTTTTCATATTTCTTAATTATTCCTAGAATTGTACTTTTTTGGTAACCTAGGGTCCTGGCTACACTTATTATTCTATTTATTTCTTTCGTCCTGTCTTGTACTCTTTCGCAATACAAAAAGGCTCTTCTTATTAAAGCTCTGAAAGCTGCAATTTTATATTTATACGGATCCTTGGATTGGGAGGGAATATACAATGGGCTGTGGGATGGTTTAATAAAAACACTAGTGGACAAGTGGCCTTTTTTGAATGTGATATCGATGTCGAGAAAATGCAGATTCAAGGAACTTTTCTGCTCCAATCTTAAAGTAAGGCCATCATTGTTATCATTGATCTTATCTAAAAAATCTTTAATTCTGCTGTTACTTCTCCATAATATAAGCAGGTCATCAACGTATCTGCTGAAATACACGATATCATCCTTAAAACCATGAAAAATTCTTTTTTCCAGCCTCCTAACTACCAATTCGCATAGGATCCCTGAGAGTGGGCTTCCCATAGGGACCCCTCTTCTCTGTCTGTAGACCTGTCCATTAAACACGAAACAAGACTCCCGGCAGACCAAACTAGTTAAACTCTCTACTTCTTCTGTATAACTAAGCAATTCCGAGTTATTGCTGTATAAGAAATCCAATAGTGCCTCCTCGCACGATTCTATCCTTACTGACGGATACATGCTCTCATAGTCGAAAACCGTTGCAACTTCATCCTCCATTAATGCTATACTTTGCAGATCCTTAACCACCTTCATAGGATCACGGGCAACAAGAGTATCCGTGTCTAGTTGCAAGGATAAGTATTCATGCAATTTCTTTTCTAACACAAATGTGGGACCCCTGCACTTCTCTACAACAGGTCTTATTTCTTTACCGGTTTTATGCACCTTCGCGAAAGCAAATAATCTAGGTGTTCCTGGCCTAGGGTTCCTGCATTTCTTGAGAAAAGGCAAAACTTTGGAAAGCTTAGAGACCTCCAGTTTCCTGACCCTTCTATCCAAGCTTCCAATAAGATTGCTGTTGATCTTTTCACACTCCGTCTTTTCGATGTAATCCATTAGTGCTTCGTTATATGTACGCCTTTTCATGATGACTAGTTGTTTACTTTTGTCAGCCCTAGTCAAGACCAAATCATTATGTTTTAACCAATTCTTCGTGAGCCGGATGTCACTACTCCTAAAATCCTGCTTACGGCCCCTCTGCCTGTTGTTGAGGACTGCTTTCCATCTGAAGTACTCTTTCTCTAAATCGTCCAGCCCAACAATGCCTCTTTCAATTTCCTGTACTGAGGTTTCCCAATTTATAGCCTCTACAGGTACAAAATTTGGGCCTTTTATTAGAAGCTTCTTAATTCTTCCTGGTACCTCAATTTGGTCCCACGCGCAGAAAGTAATAAGATTTTTCTTTGTATTTCTAACCTTTTGTTTACGTATAATCCATTTTAACTTCTTTACATAATTACTAGTAGAATTCTTCTGGACTGCTTCAGCTAGATCGACCACTCTTTTATTCACATCAACTAGTTTCTCTGGATCCTCATTGTATATAGCGTTTTCTAGGCTAACGAGATCATTCAATAATCCGAATTTCTTGTTCTTCGCAATCCGAATAGACTTCTTCAGGCAAGCCATACAAAACCTGAATTTCAGTGAACTGCATTCCGTAGGAACGCTGATTCGGTAGATTGACATAGGGAATACTCCATTCCTTAAACAAGCCTTTAAAAAATCCAATTTGCATTTAGCTTTAACCAACCTTAAGGTTAACTTCCTGTATCTTTTGCAAAGTTTCACCGGTGCCGCCATATCAATAATATTATAAAGCACTCAGCAAATCATTATAGATATACGTACTTAACACCTTACACTTGCCGAGAAAAATATATTTATTTGCAACAAACACGCAAACGTTTTCAGCCTGATTCACAGGCCATCTTCAGGCTTGGAATACATTTGAAATTAAAATTCCATCCATGGAATACAAAAATTCAAATTCAAAATTAAATAAGGTACAATCAAAATAAAATATTGAATAACTAACATAAAGCAAAAAATAACAAAAAATATATAAAAATGTAACAAATGAATACGTAAGCATTAATAAATGCAAATTTCTAAGACATACAATAAAACCACTATATTGATTGGTTAGAGCCCTTATTAAACTTCTTAACCATAAACTTCCATGCAGAGGGAAGACTATCTGCGTCCCTCGCATTAAGACAGCCTTCTTGTAATCTACTTCTAAAAATCTGCAACTTTTCCGCTGTCAAGGCTAATGATGGAGACGATAAAGGATTTATGATGGCCGCCTGATTCCATTTGACCGTAGCTCCTGGCGCTTGCGCCATTTGGGACAAAACTGTTGCATTAGACCCCTTTCTGATATCATAACCATGCTCCTTGATTCTAATTCCTAAACTTCTAGTGGTTACTCCGATGTAATCTTTTTTAACGCCCAATTGCATGTTTTCATACGGAATTTTATAAACTCCTGCTTTCTCTTCTGCCTTTATAACATCTTTATCATTCCTGAGGATTTTGTATAAATTAGGGGCCCTTTTTATAAGCATCCTCGAACTTTTTCTGTGTGCTATTTCTTTCATGACTGTATTCATACTTTCATTATATGTAAACTTTACAAACTTATTGGGAGCATTCTTAAAACATCTTTTCTTGATGTTGTTTTCATATTTCTTAATTATTCCTAGAATTGTACTTTTTTGGTAACCTAGGGTCCTGGCTACACTTATTATTCTATTTATTTCTTTCGTCCTGTCTTGTACTCTTTCGCAATACAAAAAGGCTCTTCTTATTAAAGCTCTGAAAGCTGCAATTTTATATTTATACGGATCCTTGGATTGGGAGGGAATATACAATGGGCTGTGGGATGGTTTAATAAAAACACTAGTGGACAAGTGGCCTTTTTTGAATGTGATATCGATGTCGAGAAAATGCAGATTCAAGGAACTTTTCTGCTCCAATCTTAAAGTAAGGCCATCATTGTTATCATTGATCTTATCTAAAAAATCTTTAATTCTGCTGTTACTTCTCCATAATATAAGCAGGTCATCAACGTATCTGCTGAAATACACGATATCATCCTTAAAACCATGAAAAATTCTTTTTTCCAGCCTCCTAACTACCAATTCGCATAGGATCCCTGAGAGTGGGCTTCCCATAGGGACCCCTCTTCTCTGTCTGTAGACCTGTCCATTAAACACGAAACAAGACTCCCGGCAGACCAAACTAGTTAAACTCTCTACTTCTTCTGTATAACTAAGCAATTCCGAGTTATTGCTGTATAAGAAATCCAATAGTGCCTCCTCGCACGATTCTATCCTTACTGACGGATACATGCTCTCATAGTCGAAAACCGTTGCAACTTCATCCTCCATTAATGCTATACTTTGCAGATCCTTAACCACCTTCATAGGATCACGGGCAACAAGAGTATCCGTGTCTAGTTGCAAGGATAAGTATTCATGCAATTTCTTTTCTAACACAAATGTGGGACCCCTGCACTTCTCTACAACAGGTCTTATTTCTTTACCGGTTTTATGCACCTTCGCGAAAGCAAATAATCTAGGTGTTCCTGGCCTAGGGTTCCTGCATTTCTTGAGAAAAGGCAAAACTTTGGAAAGCTTAGAGACCTCCAGTTTCCTGACCCTTCTATCCAAGCTTCCAATAAGATTGCTGTTGATCTTTTCACACTCCGTCTTTTCGATGTAATCCATTAGTGCTTCGTTATATGTACGCCTTTTCATGATGACTAGTTGTTTACTTTTGTCAGCCCTAGTCAAGACCAAATCATTATGTTTTAACCAATTCTTCGTGAGCCGGATGTCACTACTCCTAAAATCCTGCTTACGGCCCCTCTGCCTGTTGTTGAGGACTGCTTTCCATCTGAAGTACTCTTTCTCTAAATCGTCCAGCCCAACAATGCCTCTTTCAATTTCCTGTACTGAGGTTTCCCAATTTATAGCCTCTACAGGTACAAAATTTGGGCCTTTTATTAGAAGCTTCTTAATTCTTCCTGGTACCTCAATTTGGTCCCACGCGCAGAAAGTAATAAGATTTTTCTTTGTATTTCTAACCTTTTGTTTACGTATAATCCATTTTAACTTCTTTACATAATTACTAGTAGAATTCTTCTGGACTGCTTCAGCTAGATCGACCACTCTTTTATTCACATCAACTAGTTTCTCTGGATCCTCATTGTATATAGCGTTTTCTAGGCTAACGAGATCATTCAATAATCCGAATTTCTTGTTCTTCGCAATCCGAATAGACTTCTTCAGGCAAGCCATACAAAACCTGAATTTCAGTGAACTGCATTCCGTAGGAACGCTGATTCGGTAGATTGACATAGGGAATACTCCATTCCTTAAACAAGCCTTTAAAAAATCCAATTTGCATTTAGCTTTAACCAACCTTAAGGTTAACTTCCTGTATCTTTTGCAAAGTTTCACCGGTGCCGCCATATCAATAATATTATAAAGCACTCAGCAAATCATTATAGATATACGTACTTAACACCTTACACTTGCCGAGAAAAATATATTTATTTGCAACAAACACGCAAACGTTTTCAGCCTGATTCACAGGCCATCTTCAGGCTTGGAATACATTTGAAATTAAAATTCCATCCATGGAATACAAAAATTCAAATTCAAAATTAAATAAGGTACAATCAAAATAAAATATTGAATAACTAACATAAAGCAAAAAATAACAAAAAATATATAAAAATGTAACAAATGAATACGTAAGCATTAATAAATGCAAATTTCTAAGACATACAATAAAACCACTATATTGATTGGTTAGAGCCCTTATTAAACTTCTTAACCATAAACTTCCATGCAGAGGGAAGACTATCTGCGTCCCTCGCATTAAGACAGCCTTCTTGTAATCTACTTCTAAAAATCTGCAACTTTTCCGCTGTCAAGGCTAATGATGGAGACGATAAAGGATTTATGATGGCCGCCTGATTCCATTTGACCGTAGCTCCTGGCGCTTGCGCCATTTGGGACAAAACTGTTGCATTAGACCCCTTTCTGATATCATAACCATGCTCCTTGATTCTAATTCCTAAACTTCTAGTGGTTACTCCGATGTAATCTTTTTTAACGCCCAATTGCATGTTTTCATACGGAATTTTATAAACTCCTGCTTTCTCTTCTGCCTTTATAACATCTTTATCATTCCTGAGGATTTTGTATAAATTAGGGGCCCTTTTTATAAGCATCCTCGAACTTTTTCTGTGTGCTATTTCTTTCATGACTGTATTCATACTTTCATTATATGTAAACTTTACAAACTTATTGGGAGCATTCTTAAAACATCTTTTCTTGATGTTGTTTTCATATTTCTTAATTATTCCTAGAATTGTACTTTTTTGGTAACCTAGGGTCCTGGCTACACTTATTATTCTATTTATTTCTTTCGTCCTGTCTTGTACTCTTTCGCAATACAAAAAGGCTCTTCTTATTAAAGCTCTGAAAGCTGCAATTTTATATTTATACGGATCCTTGGATTGGGAGGGAATATACAATGGGCTGTGGGATGGTTTAATAAAAACACTAGTGGACAAGTGGCCTTTTTTGAATGTGATATCGATGTCGAGAAAATGCAGATTCAAGGAACTTTTCTGCTCCAATCTTAAAGTAAGGCCATCATTGTTATCATTGATCTTATCTAAAAAATCTTTAATTCTGCTGTTACTTCTCCATAATATAAGCAGGTCATCAACGTATCTGCTGAAATACACGATATCATCCTTAAAACCATGAAAAATTCTTTTTTCCAGCCTCCTAACTACCAATTCGCATAGGATCCCTGAGAGTGGGCTTCCCATAGGGACCCCTCTTCTCTGTCTGTAGACCTGTCCATTAAACACGAAACAAGACTCCCGGCAGACCAAACTAGTTAAACTCTCTACTTCTTCTGTATAACTAAGCAATTCCGAGTTATTGCTGTATAAGAAATCCAATAGTGCCTCCTCGCACGATTCTATCCTTACTGACGGATACATGCTCTCATAGTCGAAAACCGTTGCAACTTCATCCTCCATTAATGCTATACTTTGCAGATCCTTAATGGCCAGGCCTTCAGTCAGAGGAGCACGGGTCACCTATGGGAAGTCCACTCTCAGGGATCCTAGTTGCGAATTGGTAGTTAGGAGGCTGGATTCATGCAATTTTTCATGGTTTCTAACGACGATATCGTGGGACCCCTGCAGCTTCGTCTGACGACCGGTACTTATATTCTGGTGAAGTAACAGCGGTTTTATGCACCTTCGCGAAAGCAAATAATCTAGGTGTTCCTGGCCTAGGGTTCCTGCATTTCTTGAGAAAAGGCAAAACTTTGGAAAGCTTAGAGACCTCCAGTTTCCTGACCCTTCTATCCAAGCTTCCAATAAGATTGCTGTTGATCTGTTCACACTCCGTCTTTTCGATGTAATCCATTAGTGCTTCGTTATATGTACGCCTTTTCATGATGACTAGTTGTTTACTTTTGTCAGCCCTAGTCAAGACCAAATCATTATGTTTTAACCAATTCTTCGTGAGCCGGATGTCACTACTCCTAAAATCCTGCTTACGGCCCCTCTGCCTGTTGTTGAGGACTGCTTTCCATCTGAAGTACTCTTTCTCTAAATCGTCCAGCCCAACAATGCCTCTTTCAATTTCCTGTACTGAGGTTTCCCAATTTATAGCCTCTACAGGTACAAAATTTGGGCCTTTTATTAGAAGCTTCTTAATTCTTCCTGGTACCTCAATTTGGTCCCACGCGCAGAAAGTAATAAGATTTTTCTTTGTATTTCTAACCTTTTGTTTACGTATAATCCATTTTAACTTCTTTACATAATTACTAGTAGAATTCTTCTGGACTGCTTCAGCTAGATCGACCACTCTTTTATTCACATCAACTAGTTTCTCTGGATCCTCATTGTATATAGCGTTTTCTAGGCTAACGAGATCATTCAATAATCCGAATTTCTTGTTCTTCGCAATCCGAATAGACTTCTTCAGGCAAGCCATACAAAACCTGAATTTCAGTGAACTGCATTCCGTAGGAACGCTGATTCGGTAGATTGACATAGGGAATACTCCATTCCTTAAACAAGCCTTTAAAAAATCCAATTTGCATTTAGCTTTAACCAACCTTAAGGTTAACTTCCTGTATCTTTTGCAAAGTTTCACCGGTGCCGCCATATCAATAATATTATAAAGCACTCAGCAAATCATTATAGATATACGTACTTAACACCTTACACTTGCCGAGAAAAATATATTTATTTGCAACAAACACGCAAACGTTTTCAGCCTGATTCACAGGCCATCTTCAGGCTTGGAATACATTTGAAATTAAAATTCCATCCATGGAATACAAAAATTCAAATTCAAAATTAAATAAGGTACAATCAAAATAAAATATTGAATAACTAACATAAAGCAAAAAATAACAAAAAATATATAAAAATGTAACAAATGAATACGTAAGCATTAATAAATGCAAATTTCTAAGACATACAATAAAACCACTATATTGATTGGTTAGAGCCCTTATTAAACTTCTTAACCATAAACTTCCATGCAGAGGGAAGACTATCTGCGTCCCTCGCATTAAGACAGCCTTCTTGTAATCTACTTCTAAAAATCTGCAACTTTTCCGCTGTCAAGGCTAATGATGGAGACGATAAAGGATTTATGATGGCCGCCTGATTCCATTTGACCGTAGCTCCTGGCGCTTGCGCCATTTGGGACAAAACTGTTGCATTAGACCCCTTTCTGATATCATAACCATGCTCCTTGATTCTAATTCCTAAACTTCTAGTGGTTACTCCGATGTAATCTTTTTTAACGCCCAATTGCATGTTTTCATACGGAATTTTATAAACTCCTGCTTTCTCTTCTGCCTTTATAACATCTTTATCATTCCTGAGGATTTTGTATAAATTAGGGGCCCTTTTTATAAGCATCCTCGAACTTTTTCTGTGTGCTATTTCTTTCATGACTGTATTCATACTTTCATTATATGTAAACTTTACAAACTTATTGGGAGCATTCTTAAAACATCTTTTCTTGATGTTGTTTTCATATTTCTTAATTATTCCTAGAATTGTACTTTTTTGGTAACCTAGGGTCCTGGCTACACTTATTATTCTATTTATTTCTTTCGTCCTGTCTTGTACTCTTTCGCAATACAAAAAGGCTCTTCTTATTAAAGCTCTGAAAGCTGCAATTTTATATTTATACGGATCCTTGGATTGGGAGGGAATATACAATGGGCTGTGGGATGGTTTAATAAAAACACTAGTGGACAAGTGGCCTTTTTTGAATGTGATATCGATGTCGAGAAAATGCAGATTCAAGGAACTTTTCTGCTCCAATCTTAAAGTAAGGCCATCATTGTTATCATTGATCTTATCTAAAAAATCTTTAATTCTGCTGTTACTTCTCCATAATATAAGCAGGTCATCAACGTATCTGCTGAAATACACGATATCATCCTTAAAACCATGAAAAATTCTTTTTTCCAGCCTCCTAACTACCAATTCGCATAGGATCCCTGAGAGTGGGCTTCCCATAGGGACCCCTCTTCTCTGTCTGTAGACCTGTCCATTAAACACGAAACAAGACTCCCGGCAGACCAAACTAGTTAAACTCTCTACTTCTTCTGTATAACTAAGCAATTCCGAGTTATTGCTGTATAAGAAATCCAATAGTGCCTCCTCGCACGATTCTATCCTTACTGACGGATACATGCTCTCATAGTCGAAAACCGTTGCAACTTCATCCTCCATTAATGCTATACTTTGCAGATCCTTAACCACCTTCATAGGATCACGGGCAACAAGAGTATCCGTGTCTAGTTGCAAGGATAAGTATTCATGCAATTTCTTTTCTAACACAAATGTGGGACCCCTGCACTTCTCTACAACAGGTCTTATTTCTTTACCGGTTTTATGCACCTTCGCGAAAGCAAATAATCTAGGTGTTCCTGGCCTAGGGTTCCTGCATTTCTTGAGAAAAGGCAAAACTTTGGAAAGCTTAGAGACCTCCAGTTTCCTGACCCTTCTATCCAAGCTTCCAATAAGATTGCTGTTGATCTTTTCACACTCCGTCTTTTCGATGTAATCCATTAGTGCTTCGTTATATGTACGCCTTTTCATGATGACTAGTTGTTTACTTTTGTCAGCCCTAGTCAAGACCAAATCATTATGTTTTAACCAATTCTTCGTGAGCCGGATGTCACTACTCCTAAAATCCTGCTTACGGCCCCTCTGCCTGTTGTTGAGGACTGCTTTCCATCTGAAGTACTCTTTCTCTAAATCGTCCAGCCCAACAATGCCTCTTTCAATTTCCTGTACTGAGGTTTCCCAATTTATAGCCTCTACAGGTACAAAATTTGGGCCTTTTATTAGAAGCTTCTTAATTCTTCCTGGTACCTCAATTTGGTCCCACGCGCAGAAAGTAATAAGATTTTTCTTTGTATTTCTAACCTTTTGTTTACGTATAATCCATTTTAACTTCTTTACATAATTACTAGTAGAATTCTTCTGGACTGCTTCAGCTAGATCGACCACTCTTTTATTCACATCAACTAGTTTCTCTGGATCCTCATTGTATATAGCGTTTTCTAGGCTAACGAGATCATTCAATAATCCGAATTTCTTGTTCTTCGCAATCCGAATAGACTTCTTCAGGCAAGCCATACAAAACCTGAATTTCAGTGAACTGCATTCCGTAGGAACGCTGATTCGGTAGATTGACATAGGGAATACTCCATTCCTTAAACAAGCCTTTAAAAAATCCAATTTGCATTTAGCTTTAACCAACCTTAAGGTTAACTTCCTGTATCTTTTGCAAAGTTTCACCGGTGCCGCCATATCAATAATATTATAAAGCACTCAGCAAATCATTATAGATATACGTACTTAACACCTTACACTTGCCGAGAAAAATATATTTATTTGCAACAAACACGCAAACGTTTTCAGCCTGATTCACAGGCCATCTTCAGGCTTGGAATACATTTGAAATTAAAATTCCATCCATGGAATACAAAAATTCAAATTCAAAATTAAATAAGGTACAATCAAAATAAAATATTGAATAACTAACATAAAGCAAAAAATAACAAAAAATATATAAAAATGTAACAAATGAATACGTAAGCATTAATAAATGCAAATTTCTAAGACATACAATAAAACCACTATATTGATTGGTTAGAGCCCTTATTAAACTTCTTAACCATAAACTTCCATGCAGAGGGAAGACTATCTGCGTCCCTCGCATTAAGACAGCCTTCTTGTAATCTACTTCTAAAAATCTGCAACTTTTCCGCTGTCAAGGCTAATGATGGAGACGATAAAGGATTTATGATGGCCGCCTGATTCCATTTGACCGTAGCTCCTGGCGCTTGCGCCATTTGGGACAAAACTGTTGCATTAGACCCCTTTCTGATATCATAACCATGCTCCTTGATTCTAATTCCTAAACTTCTAGTGGTTACTCCGATGTAATCTTTTTTAACGCCCAATTGCATGTTTTCATACGGAATTTTATAAACTCCTGCTTTCTCTTCTGCCTTTATAACATCTTTATCATTCCTGAGGATTTTGTATAAATTAGGGGCCCTTTTTATAAGCATCCTCGAACTTTTTCTGTGTGCTATTTCTTTCATGACTGTATTCATACTTTCATTATATGTAAACTTTACAAACTTATTGGGAGCATTCTTAAAACATCTTTTCTTGATGTTGTTTTCATATTTCTTAATTATTCCTAGAATTGTACTTTTTTGGTAACCTAGGGTCCTGGCTACACTTATTATTCTATTTATTTCTTTCGTCCTGTCTTGTACTCTTTCGCAATACAAAAAGGCTCTTCTTATTAAAGCTCTGAAAGCTGCAATTTTATATTTATACGGATCCTTGGATTGGGAGGGAATATACAATGGGCTGTGGGATGGTTTAATAAAAACACTAGTGGACAAGTGGCCTTTTTTGAATGTGATATCGATGTCGAGAAAATGCAGATTCAAGGAACTTTTCTGCTCCAATCTTAAAGTAAGGCCATCATTGTTATCATTGATCTTATCTAAAAAATCTTTAATTCTGCTGTTACTTCTCCATAATATAAGCAGGTCATCAACGTATCTGCTGAAATACACGATATCATCCTTAAAACCATGAAAAATTCTTTTTTCCAGCCTCCTAACTACCAATTCGCATAGGATCCCTGAGAGTGGGCTTCCCATAGGGACCCCTCTTCTCTGTCTGTAGACCTGTCCATTAAACACGAAACAAGACTCCCGGCAGACCAAACTAGTTAAACTCTCTACTTCTTCTGTATAACTAAGCAATTCCGAGTTATTGCTGTATAAGAAATCCAATAGTGCCTCCTCGCACGATTCTATCCTTACTGACGGATACATGCTCTCATAGTCGAAAACCGTTGCAACTTCATCCTCCATTAATGCTATACTTTGCAGATCCTTAACCACCTTCATAGGATCACGGGCAACAAGAGTATCCGTGTCTAGTTGCAAGGATAAGTATTCATGCAATTTCTTTTCTAACACAAATGTGGGACCCCTGCACTTCTCTACAACAGGTCTTATTTCTTTACCGGTTTTATGCACCTTCGCGAAAGCAAATAATCTAGGTGTTCCTGGCCTAGGGTTCCTGCATTTCTTGAGAAAAGGCAAAACTTTGGAAAGCTTAGAGACCTCCAGTTTCCTGACCCTTCTATCCAAGCTTCCAATAAGATTGCTGTTGATCTTTTCACACTCCGTCTTTTCGATGTAATCCATTAGTGCTTCGTTATATGTACGCCTTTTCATGATGACTAGTTGTTTACTTTTGTCAGCCCTAGTCAAGACCAAATCATTATGTTTTAACCAATTCTTCGTGAGCCGGATGTCACTACTCCTAAAATCCTGCTTACGGCCCCTCTGCCTGTTGTTGAGGACTGCTTTCCATCTGAAGTACTCTTTCTCTAAATCGTCCAGCCCAACAATGCCTCTTTCAATTTCCTGTACTGAGGTTTCCCAATTTATAGCCTCTACAGGTACAAAATTTGGGCCTTTTATTAGAAGCTTCTTAATTCTTCCTGGTACCTCAATTTGGTCCCACGCGCAGAAAGTAATAAGATTTTTCTTTGTATTTCTAACCTTTTGTTTACGTATAATCCATTTTAACTTCTTTACATAATTACTAGTAGAATTCTTCTGGACTGCTTCAGCTAGATCGACCACTCTTTTATTCACATCAACTAGTTTCTCTGGATCCTCATTGTATATAGCGTTTTCTAGGCTAACGAGATCATTCAATAATCCGAATTTCTTGTTCTTCGCAATCCGAATAGACTTCTTCAGGCAAGCCATACAAAACCTGAATTTCAGTGAACTGCATTCCGTAGGAACGCTGATTCGGTAGATTGACATAGGGAATACTCCATTCCTTAAACAAGCCTTTAAAAAATCCAATTTGCATTTAGCTTTAACCAACCTTAAGGTTAACTTCCTGTATCTTTTGCAAAGTTTCACCGGTGCCGCCATATCAATAATATTATAAAGCACTCAGCAAATCATTATAGATATACGTACTTAACACCTTACACTTGCCGAGAAAAATATATTTATTTG